>NC_133655.1:96580890-96917624 GCF_009905375.1 Apium graveolens | reverse complement strand
AGATTTCACAGGGGAATGGGAAGAGATTGTTATGGGTTTTGTAGTAGGATTACCAAGGACTAAATTGAATCATGATGCTATTTGGGTGATTATTGGTAGAATGGCAAAGTCTGCACATTTCCTCCCTATCAATGAAAGATATTCTTTGGATAGATTAGTTAAGATGTATTTGAATGAAATTGTGACCAAGAAGGGAGTCCCTGTTTTGATTATGTCGGATCGAGACCCAAGGTTTAACTCGAGATTTTTGGATGAAATTCCAGGATTGGTTGAGCACTAAGTTAAAAAAGAAAAAAAATGAGTACCGTTTATCATCCCTAGACAGACGGCTAAAATGAAAGGATGATCCAGACAATAGCGGATACATTGAGAGTATGTGTTTTGGATCTAAAGGGAACTGGGATGATCATTTGCAATTAATTGAGTTTTCCTATAATAATAGTTATCATGCTAGTATGGGAATGCCACCCTACGAAGCCTTGTATGGACATAAGTATAGGTCCCCACTTTGTTGGGATGAAGTGGGAGAAAAGAAGTTATTAGGATCCGAGTTAGTTCAACAAACCAAGGATGCGGTAGTGTTGATTCGGAAAAGACTAGAAGCAGCTCAGGATAGATAGAGAAAGAAAGCGGACTTGTATCGAAATGATATAAATATAGATAAAGGATTGATAGTATTGTTGAAAGTATCACCTTGGAAAGGATTAGGTAGATTTGGATAAAAAGGCAAGTTGAATCCTAGATATATTGGACCGTTCGAGTTATTGAGAAAGGTAGGTAGAGTTGCCTATGATTCGGCACTGCCGCCGCAGCTGCAACGTATCCATAACGTATTCCGCGTATCTATGCTGAAGCGGTATATCCCTGATTCAAACCAAGTCATTGAGTATGAACCAATCGAGCTTCAGCCAGATTTGTCCTACGTCGAGCGACCAATTCAGATTTTAGATCATAGAGAGCGAGCCCTTAGAAATGAATTAATTCCTATAGTCAAAGTACTTTGGAGAAGTCCTCGAGTGGAAGAGTCCACTTGGGAGTTAGAGTCAGATATGCTTGATAAATATCCTCATTTGTTTAGTTATGTCAGATTCCGAGGACAGAATCGTTTTAAGGGGGGAAGGATATAACGACTCATATATTTTTGTATTATTTAAATGTGTAATTATTGAATAATTAAGTAAATAAAATATGTGTATTGATTCTGTCAGTTGTGTGTTATTTTATTAATAATTATATGTAGTTATTGGTATACGAGAATTATTTGTATAATTAATTATTGAACTATCTTGTTTTGTTTTCACTTTTAAAAGTGGTTTTATTGAGGATTTATTTTCATAAATATTTGGATTATCTCTAAAATTATTTTTATGATTTTATAGTTTCAATAATTTTTTTTTGGGATTTTATAAATTTTTAGATATCAATATTTCATTAAGTATTTAGCCCTAAATGATTTTCTGATTGCATTTATGTATAAATTCAATATTTAATCCCAGAATGCTTTAAAAATTACGAAACTCATATTTTCTAAAGTTTTGAATATTTCAAGAATTTTAAAATTATTTCGGTAATTTTCCGGATTAATTTCAGCCGTACATTTAGAAGGGTTTTTAGCACATAAACGCAGCGAAAACGTAAATTTAAATCTTAAAAAAAAAACCGAAACCCTCCACAGGATCCATGCGAAAAATAATATTTAATTCGTAGTTCAGTATGTTTACCTTAAAAAGCTTTACGTTAATGGAAAGATGGAGGTCTTCAATAGCGATCCAAGAACGATGAACGGAGATCCCTAGCAGCTGCTCCTCAAGTGTAAAGCACTCCACCGGTATCCACCAAGAGATCAATGTAATGGAGGAGGAAGAGGTTGAGAGAATTAGTTGCCTCCCTCTATTTCTACTTTAGAATTAGGGTTTTTATTTGGGTTGAGGCAAATAGGGTTTATAATAGTATATTTATAGGCAAAATTTTCAGCTGAAAATTTTCCCATAAAATATTATTATTATTGACCCTTTAATTGATTATTCTTATTAACCAATTAAATAATAATTAAAACACCTTTTAATCATTAATCCCTTTTCTAAACACTTTAGAAAAATAATTCTCTCACTTGATTTAATTTCCAAAATTAAATTCTTAATTAATAATATTAAGAACTTTTCTTAATTAATTTTATAATTAATTAAATCTCATTTAATCAATTATTAAATTTGCTAATTAATTATTTATTTCACAAATAAATAATTACCAGCCATTATTAATTAATTCCTCCACCATTAAATCATTCTCTTTTATGGTGTGACCCTGTAGGTTCAATATTAAGCCGATAGTAGAAATAAATAATAATAAAACTATTTTATCATTATTTATATAAATTCTCTAATTCATTAAATATGATTAATTAATAAATTAATCATATTTATTCTACATCGTGAGGGATACTTCTCAGCATATCGCGACTATCCGGATAATACGAATTCACTGCTTAGAATACCAAGAACCTATTCAGTGAGTAGTTACCGTACAATCAATTCCTTCTACCCTGTAATGTCACGATTACATACAAGGCATGGAACTTGTGTCAAGCCTATCTTATTTAATCATTTGCTTTTCCATTCACTATGCTTAGTTCTATTTAATGTAAATTAGAAACTCCTTTCTAATTTCATTCACTCTGGCCAGAGATTCTTGAACTAGCATAAGTGGATCAGCATTGAACATTCTCTTCCTTCACTGGATGGGGTAGATCCTTTATTGATCATACACTATCTTCATGTACAAATTCCTATACCCAGTAGTGCCCTTATAATTGTCCCTGGAGACTAAGAACTAAACCAAAGCATAGTTCAGTGTACACAAGATGACTATGATGACCTCAAGTCTAAGGATACTTGTACAACTATCACTATGTGAACAACTGCTTACACGTGAGTGAACTCCATCAGTTGTTCAGCTGTGTGAGTCATGTTCAGTGAACTTATTCTATAATAAGCACCTACATACTAGCTATAGTGTCACCACACAAATGTCTATGAGAACAGACATCCTTCATAATGAAGCAAGCATAGTATGTACTGACTTTTGTGAATTACTAATTACCAGTTAGTAATCCTAAGCCCAGGAAATATTTAAGTTTAGAGTTATCATCTTTTAGGTCTCATTATTATGATCTCATCATAATCCATAAAAAGCTTTACTCTAAACTATGCTATATCTTATTTAAACACGTAAATAGATAAAGCCCGCAATAAAACCAAAACAAGTCTTTTATTAATATCAATGAAATCAAAACAGATTACACAAAAGTTATTCCTAAATCATCATACATGATTGGACTTATGACACATCTCTTTCAATCTCCCACTTGTACTAAAGCCAATCACTCTGGTATCTAATACCCATCTTGTCTTTATGACGATCAGAGTGACTTTGAGAAAGTGGCTTTGTGAGTGGGTCTGCTACGTTGTTATGTGTGTCAACTCTCTTGACGTCTCCTCTTTCAATATAATACAAGAAATGTTACCGCGCTCCCACTAACCTTTTTGTAGATACATGGTTCATCTATGTTTTTGATAAAACCAAACTCTTTGATTGTCTCATCAAAACGGATGTTCCATCTACGAGAAGCTTGCTTTAAACCATATATGGTTCACAGCAGCTTACACACTTGGTGTTCATTTCCCTTGGAAAGAAAACCCTCTGGTTGTGTCATACACACTTCCTCTTCAAGTTTCCCATTGAGGAAGGCCGTTTTCACGTCCATTTGCCAGATCTCATAGTCGTAGTAAGCAGCAATCGCAAGCAAAATCCGAATTGATTTTAACAGGGCTACAGGCAAAAAAGTTTAATCAAAGTCAATCCCTTGCCTTTGTCTAAATCCTTTTGCCACGAGCCTGGCCTTATAGGTCTCCACCTGCCCATCTGCTCCAATCTTTCTTTTGTATACCCACTTGCACCCAATAGGCTTAACACCTTCAGGCGCCTCAACCAGAGTCCATACTTGGTTGGTATACATAGATTCCATTTCAGATTTCATGGCAGTATGCCATTTCTCTGAGTCAACACTACTCATAGCCTCATTATAGGTCACAGGGTCGTCATCATCAATGATTGATAACTCATTGTCATTCTCAATGAAAAGGCCATAATACCTCCCAGGTTGGTGAGACACTCTCCCTGACCTACGAAAGGGCTGTTCCACAGAAGGTTGTTCAGTCTGAACAGGTGTTTCCACTTGATCCGTAGTAGTTTGTGCTTCTTGAACCTCATCAAATTCAATTTTGCTCCCACTGTTTCCTTCAAGGATAAACTGCTTTTCCAAGAAGGTAGCATGTCTGGAGACAAACACACGATGATCGGTGTAAAGTAATACCCTAAAGTCTCTTTAGGATATCCCACAAAATTACATTTTACAAATCGAGATTCCAGCTTATCTGGGTCAACTTTCTTGACATAAGCTGAACATCCCCAAATCTTAACGTGTTTAAGACTCGGTTTCCTTTCTTTCCATATCTCATATGGAGTTTGAGGAACAGATTTGGAAGGCACCTTATTAAGTAAATATGCTGAGGTTTCCAATGCATAACCTCACAGGAATACTGGAAGATTCGCATAGCTCATCATGGACCGAACCATGTCTAACAAAGTTTGATTTCTCCTTTCAGATACCCCATTCAACTATGGAGTATATGGAGGAGTCCACGGGGAGACTATACCATTTTCTTTGAGATAAGCTAGAAAATCTCCATTCAAGTATTCACCACCTCGATCTGATCAAAGAGTTATAATACTATGTTTGGTTTATTTCTCAACTTCATACTTATATTCTTTGAACTTTTCAAAGACTTCAGACTTATGTTTCATCAAATACACATATCTGAATCTAGATCTATCATCTATGAAAGTAATGAAGTATGAAAATCCACCCATGGCTTGCGTAGAAATTGGTCCACATACATCTGTGTGTACCAATCCTAGCAAATCTGCAGCCCTCTCCCCATGTCCACTAAAAGGAGATTTGGTTATTTTACCCAATAGACAAGACTCGCATGTAGGATATGATTCAAAATCAAAGGGGTCAAGTAACCCTTCCTTATGCAATGTCCGTAGTCTATTTTCACTAATATGACCAAGTACGCAGTGCCACAAGAAAGTGAGATTTTCATCATCCCTTTTTCTTTTATTAGTATGTTCAATTTGTAGTAAATTATGCTCTACGTCACATACATATAGACTATTGTTTAAAATACCACTTCCATAAAGAACGTTATCTCTAAGAATTGAACATTTATTATTCTGAATAACAAACGAAAATCCAGCCAAGTCTAACATGGAATAGAAATAATATTCCTCACAATCGAGGGAACAAAATAACAATTATTTAGAACAATAGTCTTGCCCGTAGGCATATGTAAATGAAATGATCCTACAACTTCAGCAACAACTCTTGCTCCATTTCCCATCCGTAGAATCACCTCCTCTTCTTCAAGAGTCCTATTTCTCCTTAGTCCCTGCAACGAATTGCAAATATGAGAACCACAGGCGGTATCTAATACCCAAGTAGAAATTTGACTTAGTGACATATTAACTTCGATCATGAACATACCTAAATCAGAAGCGGTAGTCTTAATACCCTTCTTCTCCTTCAATTCTGCAAGGTAAACCTTGCAGTTCCTCTTCCAGTGCCCCACCTTGTTAGAGTGAAAGCAAACAGCTTTGCTCTTGGGGTCTTCAACTTTTGGTGGAACCGTCTTTTTCTCACCTACTTTCTTCTTCTTGGAAGGGTTCTTCTTCCTTTTCTTAGGATTGGAACCTTCACCAATTAGAAGAACATAATTCTTCTTAGGGGGAAAATTTGATTCCGCGGTCTTCAACATGTTGTGGAGTTCAGGCAGGCTGACATCCAGCTTATTCATGTGAAAGTTCACAACAAACTGCGAGAACGAACTCGGAAGTGATTGCAAGATCAAGTCTTGGCTCAGCTCCCCATCCATAGAAAAACCAAGTTGTCCAAGACGTTCAATCAAATTGATTATCTTAAGTACATGGTCATTCACAGATCATCCCTCAGACATCCTGCAACCGAACAGTTCCTTCGATATCTCATATTGAGCTGTCCTCCCTGCCACATCATACAACTCTTGTAGATGCATAAGGATAGTGTGAGCATCCATATGCTCATGTTGCTTCTGTAGCTCAATGTTCATGGAAGCTAGCATGATACATTGAGCAATATTTGCATCATCTATCCACTTACGATACATAACATGTTCATCATTATGTGCATCACTAGCAGGTTCAGTAGGCTTAGGTGAGTCAAGCACATATTCCAGCTTCTCAACCCTGAGAACAATTCTCAAGTTTCGAAGCCAGTCAGCAAAATTAGGACCAGTCAACTTGTGAGCATCTAGTATACTCCGGAGTGATAGTGCAGAAGACATAACGAATATAGTAAATCTGTAAATGATGAACACATAGCAACACTTAGAAAATATTCAATTTCATTTCAAGACACTATATGAATCGGGTCTTTATTCATAAGTCGCTCCCACTAGTTTATCTAATTTATACAACCCCTAAGTGAAAATTAAGCATTCATAATGCTAGTGGGAATAGGGATCCTACATTCCATCACACAACCTCGGCTGTAGCACGAAATGTCATGTGATGTTCAATAGGCAGACAACTCTTGTCAATTACATCTTATGTTATTCCCTAATAAAACTTTAGCCTCTTGAATAATTGAGTCACGGCTGTAGCATGACAAACTCAATATTCTAAGTCAAGTCTAACCCAACATTTCGTACAATTGAATCAGTCTCCAACGGCCCACGGCTGTAGCACGTAACGACTTTTAGATTCTAATTCAATGTACACATCTCTATGTAATAGACAAGTATTTCTTATTTCGAAATCAAAGCCCTCGGCTGTAGCACGAAATGACAATGATTTAAAAATAAGAACCACTTTCTACCATGTTGGAAGGCTATGACCAACACAAGCCCGTTGTGTCATTGGTCAATTACTACTTGATATTATTTAATTTTAGAGGGATTATATTATGTTACAATCATAATCATATTATAAAGAGATTCTTCCTTTTAAATTAAATATTTCAATTCAATAATCGATAATCAGATGATTCTCAGATCGGGGGGAGCATTGTCAAGATGCGTCACTTAATACCCCTTTCTTACAGATAGAAATCTGCTTTTGACAGAATCATCCTTTCTCTCAATATTGAAAATTCATATTTAATTACGTGTTTCATAAACATAAGAATCTCATGATTGTATTCATAATATTATTGTTAAGGCAAAAAACGATTCCTTTTCTAGATTTTCTAGAGCACGCCTTATATTGATTTAAGTTCAGTAAATCTATCATCGCATGGTAAACATAGGCATATATATCATATATAAAATTAAATAAACAAGTAAATGTAAAGTGCAATAAAGTAAATATGTTTGGTTAAGGCCCCATCCTATGTGATCTTTATCAAGCTCATGATAAAGATCAAAGTCAATCTAATATGGTGATGGAAATAAATACAACTACTTATTACATAAGTCTTCTTCTTTGTTTAGGCTTCTTGTATGCCTCGTCTTCTTCTTTGTATCACCTCCATTGGATAGCCTTCTTGAGTCTTCAATTACATTACATAGATTGAAAGTAAAACTAATCTAATGAACTTACAAGAATAACTCGAGTTACATTCAAGATTTATGATTACAAAGATTGACGACATGCAAATCGTATTTAAAACAAAAACCATTACACTAAGGTCGAAAGGCCAAAACCATCCACCATGCTCATAAAACACATAAAAGCATGTTAAAACACATAATCTAATCTTAACATATCATATTATCCATGATCTACTCATAAAAAAAATATGACAAAAATCAGAAAAATCAGAATCAAATCAGAAAAACAAGAATCACTGTTTACGGGCAGTAAATGACGTTAAACGCCTTATAGACGAGTCGTTGATAGCTTCAGCTATCAAGCTATCAGTTTTGTTCAGACGCTCGTTTACCTATGGAATAGGGTATTCGTTTGCGTAAATCGGTCACAAGACCCAGATTTCAGCAAATCTTCAGCAGCCAATTCAGAATCCGTATCTAATATGATTCTCATAATTAGAACAAACATAAATCATGTATATATCAGTATATATACATACAGATTACATAATCATCTTATGATTTTACAACTCACATGAATATCATATATTCAAAACCATACATATATAAGCATATTATATCAACATCAAATCATGGCGAATCACGTATATGCTCATATATCGAAAACAGTTAAATACATAAACGAATTAAAAACTTTTCGCAATTAGCTCTGATACCATTGAAGGGTTTTTAGCACATAAATGCAGCGAAAACGTAAATTTAAATCTTAAAAAAAAACTGAAACCCTCCGCAGGATCCATGCGAAAAATATTATTTGATTCGTAGTTCGGTATGTTTACCTTAAGAAGCTTTACGTTAATGGAAAGATGGAGGTTTTTAATAGCGATCCAAGAACGATGAGCGGAGATCTCTAGCAGCTGCTCCTCAAGTGTGAAACACTCCACCGGTATCCACCAAGAGATCAATGTAATGGAGGAGGAAGAGGTTGAGAGAATTAGTTGCCTCCCTCTATTTCTACTTTAGAATTAGGGTTTTTATTTAGGTTGGGGCAAATAGGGTTTATAATAGTATATTTATAGGCAAAATTTTCAGCTGAAAATTTTCCCATAAAATATTATTATTATTGACCCTTTAATTGATTATTCTTATTAACCAATTAACTAATAATTAAAACACCTTTTAATCATTAATCCCTTTTCTAAACACTTTAGAAAAATAATTCTCTCACTTGATTTAATTTCCAAAATTAAATTCTTAATTAATAATATTAAGAACTTCTCTTAATTAATTTTATAATTAATTAAATCTCATTTAATCAATTATTAAATTTGCTAATTAATTATTTATTTCACAAATAAATAATTACCAGCCATTATTAAGTAATTCTTCCACCATCCAATCATTCTCTTTTATGGTGTGACCCTGTAGGTTCAATATTAAGCCGGTAGTAGAAATAAATAATAATAAAACTATTTTATCATTATTTATATAAATTCTCTAATTCATTAAATATGATTAATTAATAAATTAATCATATTTATTCTACATCGTGAAGGATACTTCTCAACATATCGCGACTATCAGGATAATACGAATTCACTGCTTAGAATACCAAGAACCTATTAAGTGAGTAGTTACCGTACAATCAATTCCTTCTACCCTGCAATGTCATGACTAAATACAAGGCATGGAACTTGTGTCAAGCCTATCTTATTTAATCATTTGCTTTCCCATTCACTATGCTTAGTTCTATTTAATGTAAATTAGAAACTCCTTTCTAATTTCATTCACTCTGGCCAGAGATTCCTGAACTAGCATAAGTGGATCAGCATTGAACATTCTCTTCCTTCATTGGAAGGGGTAGATCCTTTATTGATCTTGAAGGAATTTACGGATGAGCGGAAGCGTGAAATAACAATTATTCTGTAAAAACCGTATACCGCACATATAGAAAAACATATAAAAGGGAAAAAGTGAGGAATCGAAACTATACCTCGTGAATCGAAGCTTTATAAAATTGGAGTGCTAGCAGTTGCTCCTCAGGGTGTGAAGCACTCTACCGGTATCCACCAAGAACGATCCTCTTCGATGAACCTTTTTATAAAACTAAGCTTTTATAAAAATGGAGTTTTGGGAGAGAGAGAGAGAGGAAGAAGATGGAGGCTAGGGTTTTCACAAAACCAAAATTGTGTATCTTGTCCAAATGAGCCATCCATCTCATTCTATTTATAGGACTCTCCTAGGGTTTTATAATATATCTTTATATATTTTAACCCCCACATTTTATCTTCATAAAATGCTTTAATAATAATTAAAACTATTTTAGTCATTATTTCTTTTTCTTAACTATTTAGAAAAATAATTCTCTCTCTCATTATTCATCAAAAGAAACATTCTTTTTTGGTGTGACCCTGTAGGTTCAATATTATGCCGGTAGTAGAAATAAATAATAATAAACTTTTTATTAATTATTTATATGAATATTAAAATTCACTAAATATAATTAACTGATTAATTATATTTATTCTACATCGTGAGTGATGCTTCTCAACATATCGCGACTATCCGGATAATATGAATTCACTGCTTAGAATATCAAGAACCTGTCAGTGACTAGTTACCGTACAATGAATTCCTTCTACCCTTATAATATCCCGATTAAATACAAGGAATGGATCTTGTGTCAAGCCTATCAAATTTAATCATATGATTTCTTATTCATAATGCAAAGTTCATATTAATGCAAATTAGAAACTCCTTTCTAATTTTATACACTCTGACCAGAGATTCCAGAACTCGCATACTAAGAATAACATAGGATATTCTCTTCTTATACTGGAAGGGGTAGATCCTCTATTGACGTTAACTATCTCTATACACAAATCCCTATGCCCATAATAGACCTAATGGATGTCCTTGAGACTAAGGACTAAACCAAAGCACAGTTCATTATATATAAGATACCTTTAACGATCTCAAGTCTAAGGACACTTGTACAACTATCACTCAGTGAATAACTATTGACACGTGAGTAATCTTCATTAGTTGTTCAATTTATCAAGTCATGTTCAGTGAACTTATTCCCTAATAAGCACCTACATACCAGCTATAATGTCACCACACAAATGTCTATGAGAACAGACATCCTCCTGAAGGGAGCAAGCATAGTATGTACCAATCTTTGCGGATCCACTAACATCCAATTAGTTATCCTATGATCAGGAACTGTTTAAGTCCAGAGTTGTCATCTTTTAGATCCCATTATTATAATCTCATTATAATTCTAGAAGCTTTACTCTAAACTATGGAACATTATATTTAATACACTTTAAATAGATAAAGCCCATAAAAATATAACAAGTCTTTTATTAATTCAAAATGAAATCAAATAGGAATACAAGAAAGTTCTTCCTAACTCATCATACATGATTGGATTTAGGACAAACACTTTCAATCTCCCACTTGAACTAAAGCCAATCACCCTGGTATCTAATACCCATCTTTTCTTTATGACGATCAAAGTGAATCTGAGACAATGACTTTGTGAGTGGGTCTGCTACGTTGTTATGTGTGTCAACTCTCTCAATCTTGACATCTCCTCTTTCAATGATTTCCCTAATCAAATGAAAGCGTCACAAAACATGTTTGGAATTTTTATGAGACCTAGGTTCCTTGGCTTATGATATTGCTGTGTTGTTATCACAATACAACACAATAGGCTCCTCAATGCTAGGAACAACTCCCAACTCAGAAACAAATTTCCTCATCCAAACGGCTTCTTTTGCAGCCTCACTTGCAGCTATATATTCTGCTTCCGCTGTGGAGTCAGCCGTTGTAGACTGTTTGGAACTCTTCCAACTAATCGCACCACCGTTCAGAGTAAACACGTACCCTGACATGGATTTGCTATCATCACTTTCTGATTGAAAACTAGAGTCAGTATAGCCCTCTATTTTCAACTCAGATCCGCCACCAAAAACAAGAAAAATATCCTTAGTCATTCGCAAGTACTTAAGGATGTTCTTCACTACTTTCCAGTGGTCTTCACCTGGATTGGACTGATATCTGCTCGTCACACTGATTGAATATGCAATATCAGGCCTAGTACATAACATCGCGTACATGATAGATCCTATTGCTGAAGCATAAGGAATCTTACTCATACGCTCTCTTTCCTCAGGTGTCTTAGGAGACATCTTTTCGGAAAGGGACACTCCATGGCTCATCGGTATGAGACCTCTTTTAGAGTTTTCCATGCTAAACCTTTTAAGCACTTTCTGGATGTATGTACCCTGGGTAAGACCTATCATTCTTCTAGATCTATCTCTATAGATCTTCATACCGAGAATGTAGGATGCTTCTCCCAAGTCCTTCATAGTGAAGTTCTTCGATAGCCACACTTTGACTGATTGCAGCATCGGTATATCATTTCCTATAAGAAGTATGTCATCCACATACAATACAAGAAATGTTACCGCACTCCCACTAACCTTCTTGTAGACACATGGTTCATCTATGTTTTTGATAAAACCAAAATCTTTGATTGTCTCATCAAAACGGATGTTCCATCTACGAGAAGCTTGCTTTAAACCATATATGGTTCGCAGCAGCTTACACACTAGGTGTTCATTTCCCTTAGAAAGAAAACCCTCTGGCTGTGTCATATACACTTCCTCTTCAAGTTTCCCATTGAGGAAGGCCGTTTTCACGTTCATTTTCCAGATCTCATAGTCGTAGTAAGCAGCAATCGCAAGCAAAATCCGAATTGATTTTAATAGGGCTACAGGCGAAAAAGTTTCATCAAAGTCAATACCTTATCTTTGTTCGAATCCTTTTGCCACGAGCCTGGCCTTATAGGTCTCTACCTGGCCATCTGCTCCAATCTTTCTTTTGTATACCCATTTACACTCAATAGGCTTCACACCCTCAGGTGCTTCAACCAAAGTCCATACTTGGTTGGTATACATAGATTCCATTTCGGATTTCATGGCACTTTGCCATTTCTCTGAGTCAACACTACTCATAGCCTCATTATAGGTCATAGGGTCGTCATCATCAATGATTGACAGCTCATTGTCATTCTCAATGACAAGGCCATAATACCTCTCAGGTTAACGAGACACTCTCCCTGACCTACGAATGGGCTGTTCCACAGAAGGTTGTTCAGTCTGAATAGGTGTTTCCATTTGATCCGTAGTAGTTTGTGCTTCTTGAACTTCATCAAGTTCAATTTTGCTCCCAGTGTTTCCTTCAAGGATAAACTGCTTTTCCAAGAAGGTAGCATGTCTGGAGACAAACACCTGATGATCGGTGTAAAAGTAATACCCTAAAGTCTCTTTAGGATATCCTATAAAACTACATTTTATGGATCGAGATTCCAGCTTATCTGGGTCAACTTTCTTGACATAAGCTGGACATCCCCAAATCTTAACATGTTTAAGACTCGGTTTCCTTTCTTTCCATATCTCATATGGAGTTTTAGGGACAGATTTGGAAGGCACCTTATTCAGTAAATATGCTGAGGTTTCCAATGAATAACCCCACAGGAATACTGGAAGATTCGCATAGCTCATCATGGACCGAACCATGTCTAACAAAGTTCGATTTCTCCTTTCAGATACCCCATTCAACTGTGGAGTATATGGAGGAGTCCACTGGGAGACTATACCATTTTCTTTGAGATAATCTAGAAACTCTTCATTCAAGTATTCACCGCCTCGATCTGATCGAAGAGTTATAATACTATGTTTGGTTTGTTTCTCAACTTCATACTTATATTCTTTGAACTTTTCAAAGGCTTCAGACTTGTGTTTCATCAAATACACATATCCGAATCTAGATCAATCATCTATGAAAGTAATGAAGTATGAAAATCCACCCATGGCTTGCGTAGACATTGGTCCACATACATCTGTGTCTACCAATCCTAGCAAATCTGCAGCCCTCTCTCCATGTCCACTAAATGGAGATTTGGTCTTTTTACCCAATAGACAAGACTCGCATGTAGGATATGATTCAAAATCAAAAGGGTCAAGTAACCCTTCCTTATGCAATGTCCGCAGTCTATTTTCACTAATATGACCAAGTCTGCAGTGCCACAAAAAAGTGATATTTTCATCATCCCTTTTTCTTTTATTAGTATGTTCAATTTGTAGTAAATCATGCTCTACGTCACATACATACAAACCATTATTTAAAATACCACTTCCATAAAGAACGTTATCTCTAAGAATTGAACATTTATTATTCTGAATAACAAACAAAAATCCATCCAAGTCTAACATGGGAATAGAAATAATATTCCTCACAATCGAAGGAACAAAATAACAATTATTTAAAATAATAGTCTTGCCCGTAGGCATATGTAAATGAAATGATCCTACAACTTCAACAACAACTCTTGCTCCATTTCCCATCCGTAGGAACACTTCCTCTTCCTCAGGAGTCCTACTTCTCCTTAGTCCCTGCAACGAATTGCAAATATGAGAACCACAGGCGGTATCTAATACCCAAGTAGAAATTTGATTTAATGACATATTTACTTCAATCATGAACATACCTGAAGCAGAAGTGGTAGTCTCACTACCCTTCTTCTTCTTCAATTCTGCAAGGTAAACCTTGCAGTTCCTCTTCCAGTGCCCCACCTTGTTACAGTGAAAGCAAACAGCTTTGCTCTTGGGGTCTTCAGCTTTTGGTGGAACAGGCTTTTTCTCACCTATTTTCTTCTTCTTGGAAGGGTTCTTCTTCCTTTTCTTAGGATTGGAACCTTCACCAATTAAAAGAACAGAGCTCTTCTTAGGGGGAAAATTCGATTCCGCAGTCTTCAACATGTTGTGGAGTTCAGCCAGGCTGACATCCAGCTTATTCATGTGAAAGTTCACAACAAACTGCGAAAACGAATCCGGAAGTGATTACAAGACCAAGTCTTGGCTCAGCTCCCCATCCATGGTAAAACCAAGTTGTCCAAGACGTTCAATCAAATTGATCATCTTAAGTACATGGTCATTCACGGATGATCCTTCAGACATCCTACAACCGAACAGCTCCTTCGATATCTCATATCGAGCTGTCCTCCCTTCCACATCATACAACTCTTGTAGATGCATAAGGATAGTGTGAGCATCCATATGCTCATGTTGCTTCTGTAGCTCGATGTTCATGGAAGCTAGCATGATGTATTGAGCAACATTTGCATCATCTATCCACTTACGATACACAACATGTTCATCATTATGTGCATCGTTAGCAGGTTCAGTAGGCTTAGGTGAGTCAAGCACATATTCCAGCTTCTCCACCCTGAGAACAATTCTCAAGTTTCGAAGCCAGTCAGCAAAATTAGGACCAGTCAACTTGTGAGCATCTAGTATACTCCGGAGTGATAGTGCAGAAGACATAACGAATATAGTAAATCTGTAAATGATAAACACATAACAACACTTAGCAAATATTCAATTTTATTTCAAAACACTATATGAATTGGGTCTTTATTCATAAGTGGCTCCCACTAGTTTATCTAATTTATACACCCCTAAGTGAAAATTAGGCATTCATAATGCTAGTGGGAATAGGGATCCTACATTCCATTACACAACCTCGGCTGTAGCACGAAACGTCATGTGATGTTCAATAGGCAGATAACTCTTGTCAATTACATCTTATGTTATTCCCTAATATAATTTTAGCCTCTTGAATTATTGAGTCACGGCTGTGGCACGACAAACTCAATATTCTAAGTCAAGTCTAACCCAACATTCCGTACAATTGAATCAGTCTCCAACGGCCCACGGCTGTGGCACGTAACGACCTTTAGATTCTAATTCAATGTACACATCTCTATGTAATAGACAAGTATTCCTTATTTCGAAATCAAAGCCCTCGGCTGTAGCACGAAACGACAATGATTTAAAAAATAAGAACCACTTTCTATCATGTTGGAAGGCTATGACCGACACAAGCCCGTTGTGTCATTGGCCAATTACTACTTGATATTATTTAATTTTAGAGGGATTATATTACATTACAATCATAATCATATTATAAAGAGATTCTTCCTTTTAAATTAAATATTTCAAATCAATAATCGATAATCAGATGATTCCCAGATCGGGTGGAGCATTGTCAAGAGGTGTCACTTAATAACCCTTTCTTATAGATAGAAATCTGTTGTTGACAGAATCATCCTTTCTCTCAAAATTGAAAATTCATATTTAATTACGTGTTTCATAAACACAAGAATCTCATGATTGTATTCATAATATTATTGTCAAGGCAAGAAATGATTCCTATTCTAGATTTTCTAGAGCACGCCTTATATTGATTTAAGTTCACCTAAATCTATCATCACATGGTAAACACAGGCATATATCTCATATATAAAAATATATAAACAAGTAAGCATGCAATTAATATCATGTCACACATTGATATAATGATGTATGGATTTATTATAGCATTTAAAAGCAATTAAAACAATTAAAACATGCTTTAAAACACTTTCGGGAATATAAACAGTTCAAAACTTTTATATAAAAAAAATTTGACCACTCCATTAGATCCGTCTCAGAAAAATGAATCCAACGATATATTGCACGCCCAAAATGGAGTTACGAAACTCCCAAAAAATCAAATTTAATGTGGACATAAGGGCTGTAACGCATGTACGTAATGCGTTACACCACTGTTGAGCCATTTACGCGTGTAACGCATTCCGTAAATGCGCAACAGTGTGTAACGCATTCACAGAATGTGCAACACGCCCCTTCCCCGCGTGCAGCGCACGCGCCTGCACAGCCGTAGCAGGTTTTTGCCATTTTTTTTTGTTTTGTTTCTACCTGCTACCTGTCTGTTGGCTTGCCTGCTGTTACAAAAAAAATATAGAAGTAACTCCCCTTTTCCTTTACTCCCTTATTAATAACTCTTTATTAATATGTTATTATTTTAATTTTATTATTAATAAATTAATTAACATTTAATTAATAAATTTATAAAAATCAAAATAACATGATTTCTTAAATCAGGGAGTAGCAGAAAAATACCAAATCAGCCATGGGTCCTTGTGCAAATTTTAATCATAATTATTCACATGCATAATTATTTTATGAATTTTAATTAAAACAATTTTTAAAAATTCATAACAAATAATCTACACATCACAAAATTATGAAAAAAATACCTAGATAATCTACAACACTTGTAGAACCCAGATCAGTAGTCAAAATTTCATGCAAAAATTATTTCGAATTAATTCATAATTAAATCCGAATAAACTTGCAAAAATCATAATAAATCCATACATGCATTAAATAATCTGAAATTTTTTATATGAATCTCTGTATGCAGAACCTAGCTCTGATGCCAATGAAGGAATTTACGGATGAGCGGAAGCGTGAAATAACAATTATTCCGTAAAACCATATACCGCACATATAGAAAAACATATAAAAGGGAAAAAGTGAGGAATCGAAACCATACCTCGTGAATCGAAGCTTTATAAAATTGGAGTGCTAGCAGTTGCTCCTCAGTGTGTGAAGCACTCTACCGATATCCACCAAGAACGATCCTCTTCGATGAACCTTTTCATAAAACTAAGCTTTTATAAAAATGGAGTTTTGGGAGAGAGAGAGAGAGAGAGGAAGAAGATGGAGGCTAGGGTTTTCACAAAACCAAAATTGTGTATCTTGTCCAAATGAGCCATCCATCTCATTCTATTTATAGGACTCTCCTAGGGTTTTATAACATATCTTTATATATTTTAACCCCCACATTTTATCTTCATAAAATGCTTTAATAATAATTAAAACTATTTTAATCATTATTTCTTTTTCTTAACTATTTAGAAAAATAATTCTCTCTCTCATTATTCATCAAAAGAAACATTCTTTTATGGTGTGACCCTGTAGGTTCAATATTATGCCGGTAGTAGAAAAAAATAATAATAAACTTTTTATTAATTATTTATATGAATATTAAAATTCACTAAATATAATTAACTGATTAATTATATTTATTCTACATCGTGAGTGATGCTTCTCAACATATCGCGACTATCCAGATAATATGAATTCACTGCTTAGAATATCAAGAACCTGTCAGTGACTAGTTACCGTACAATGAATTCCTTCTACCCTTATAATATCCCGATTAAATACAAGGCATGGATCTTGTGTCAAGCCTATCAAATTTAATCATATGATTTCTTATTCATAATGCAAAGTTCATATTAATGCAAATTAGAAACTCCTTTCTAATTTTATACACTCTGGCCAGAGATTCCAGAACTCGCATACTAAGAATAACATAGGATATTCTCTTCCTATACTGGAAGGGGTAGATCCTCTATTGACGTTAACTATCTCTATACACAAATCCCTATGCCCAGAATAGACCTAATGGATGTCCTTGAGACTAAGGACTAAACCAAAGCACAGTTCATTATATATAAGATACCTTTAACGATCTCAAGTCTAAGGACACTTGTACAACTATCACTCAGTGAATAACTATTGACACGTGAGTAATCTTCATTAGTTGTTCAATTTATCAAGTCATGTTCAGTGAACTTATTCCCTAATAAGCACCTACATACCAGCTATAATGTCACAACACAAATGTCTATGAGAACAGACATCCTCCTGAAGGGAGCAAGCATAGTATGTACCAATCTTTGCGGATCCACTAACATCCAATTAGTTATCCTATGATCAGGAACCGTTTAAGTCCAGAGTTGTCATCTTCTAGATCCCATTATTATAATCTCATTATAATTCTAGAAGCTTTACTCTAAACTATGGAACATCATATTTAATACACTTTAAATAGATAAAGCCCATAAAAATATAACAAGTCTTTTATTAATTCAAAATGAAATCAAATAGGAATACAAGAAAGTTCTTCCTAACTCATCATACATGATTGGATTTAGGACAAACACTTTCAGATCATACACTATCTTCATGTACAAATTCCTATACCCAGTAGAGCCCTTATAATTATCCCTGGAGACTAAGAACTAAACTAAAGCATAGTTCAGTGTACACAAGATGACTATGATGACCTCAAGTCTAAGGATACTTGTACAACTATCACTATGTGAACAACTGCTGACACTTGAGTGAACTCCATCAGTTGTTCAGCTGTGTGAGTCATGTTCAGTGAACTTATTCTATAATAAGCACCTGCATACTAGCTATAGTGTCACCACACAAATGTCTATGAGAACAGACATCCTTCATAATGAAGCAAGCATAGTATGTACCGATCTTTGCGGATTACTAATTACCAGTTAGTAATCCTACGACCAGGAAATATTTAAGTTTAGAGTTATCATCTTTTAGGTCTCATTATTATGATCTCATCATAATCCATAAAAAGCTTTACTCTAAACTATGATATATCTTATTTAAACACTTAAATAGATAAAGCCCACAATAAAACCAAAACAAGTCTTTTATTAATATCAATGAAATCAAAACAGATTACATAAAAGTTATTCCTAAATCATCATACATGATTGGACTTCGGACACATCTCTTTCACATTTGTTCGTTAAATCGATAATTACGGGTATGTCATGCGTTTCAAAAATTCTCTAAAAATTGTGAAAAAAATATTTTACTAGTTTCAGAATATTTAGAAAATTTTAAGATTATTTTGGAATTGTTCCGGTTAATAATTATTCGCAACTTATACCGTTAAACCAATTAAAATGATACAGAATCGGGTTATTCAGATAAGTAATATACGTGTCCTGCAACTAAATGGACACGTACTTGTTTTCTTCTTTCCAATTGCTACGTGTGCAAAGCATGAGAGTTTCAGATTAAAATTCATTTTTTAATAAACAAAGCATCTCTATCTCTCCTCTCCTCCATCAATCTCGATCTCTTACTCTCTCTCACACTCTCTTAATCTCTCGATTTCTCTCCTCTGTTCTACTCCCTTCCTTCCCCTTTACCGTTCTCTTTTCGCCCCATTTTCTTCGCTCCTTTCCCCTATTTTCCAGCCGATTTTCCGGTGTTCTGGTTGCCACCTCGTTCTCTATTTCTCCGGTTTATTTTCGGTGATTATTCCGGCCTTGACTCTGTTGCCTTTGTATATGTGTGTCTGTATATATGTATATATGTAGATGGTGTGTGTGTGTCTTATGTGTGTGTGTGTGCTTCCTGTGTGTGTGTGTCTTTGCGCGTGACGCGTATGGTGTGTGTGGATGGTAACTGTTTGTCTGTGGTTGTGTTGCTTCTGTGCTCCTGTGGTTTCAAATGTTGTTGGTGTGCTATAATTTGGAACTCTTGAATTTTCGCAGGAAATAAATGACTGATTTCGTGAAATAAATTATTCATGCGAAAAATTATTTTAATCGGTGAAATTCACATGGAATGCCGAAATTTATCGGGCACCGACGAATTTTACCGCCGTCCACGATGAGCCTCGGCGAGTCGACGGTGGACGGTGATGGATATTTCTGAGTCCTAAATTTATAAAACAAATAAATTAGTTCATAAAATTATTTCTTGGAATAAAAATAGTTATTATTTTTAAAAGTCGTATCGTTGATTGGGATGCGAATTTAAAATGGATTGCGGATTTGATTGGTTGTGATTGAGACGTCGATTATGTTTCGACGGGTAGGCCGATAAACAGAGGAGATGCTGCCGATTTTTGGGAAATTAAATTCAAAAATACGGGAACATATCCTGTGATTATTGGGATTACTAGTCGAATGTACATACTTGTATAATAATAAGTATTTTACGAAACCTACTTGCGTGTCGCGATAAAATATTTTATAAAGTACATGACAACCCTATTTTTCTGAAGCGACGGGTATATGTGTTTTCTGAAAACAAATACTGAACCAAGTTTTGAGTACTTGGACCTGATTGTTATGTGTATTACAATAATACATATTATTACGATTCGGGATATGATATCGTTCGGGTAGAACTGATAGCGAGGATATGTCAAGCATAGTTGGTCGTCTAACATAGGATATTTCAACTCTATAGGTTCTGGTCGGAAGACCCGAGAGTTGGCGTCGGACTAAAGATATCCTAGTGGCCAGTCGACAAGCTCATCAAGGTTTTCAATCAAAGGACCTGAGTGTTGAAGTCGGATCCAGGATAGTCTAATAGTTAGACGATAAACCCGAGCATCCAAGTCGGTCCAAAGTCAATCGGTAATAGTTGTAACGCTCTGCAAGGCAAGTACCCCCGACCATTCTTTTATGGTTCAGCGTATATGAATAAGCTGTAGTTTTATTTTCGAACTGGAACATAAACGTTTTAAGTTTCATATCCCCTGTAGTTATAATTATTTGTTTAAAATCTGTTTTGGGGAAAAGTAACTTCGAAAAGGTACCTATCTTTAAATGAAAATGATTTTATGAACAAATTTTTATGTATGTTGTTAAACGAACGTTTTGAACTGAGATAGGTACAAGTGATTTGAAAACTAGATAAAAAAATTATCAGATATTGGATACATAGGGGCCAAAGTGGCCTATTGAGGTTGTGTAAGCGGCTAACTCGGTTGTGCACACTACTTAACTGATTAGTCCAGCAGGTCAGAGACCTAGCTAGTCTATGAGTTCCAGAACAGGTTTATGGGATGGTAGATGGAGACGTTTGGTGTTGATATCTTGATCAGCTGTCTTCACATGTCCAATACGTATCTGATTTGGTTTTGTGATTCCTGTAACAGAACAAGTGATTTATACAGTTGATTTATAATTGAAAATAGCATGCTAAAATTAGACTTTGGTATTTACACACAACACATGACTAATGTTATTGTTTTGCAGAGCATGCTAGTTGTTGATATACAGTTATACCTATTTTACTTATAAACGAGTTATAATTTCTGTTCTTATAGCTGTTTTATCATAAATTATTTTACTTATTATTCATATAGTGGTACTCCCGAGCAACTGATTGCTCACCCTTACGGAACGTTTTGTATATATATATATATTGTAGATGCCTAAGAGACTCTTCCGTCGTAGTCAGGGCAGAGTTCTAGTTCCTTCTGTACCAGGCTCCTCTGAGGTAGTTGTGTCAGACCAAATGTGGTCTGTTGAGTTGCTTTATTAAGCTAGTTGTGCCAGACTTGTTAAATAGGTTTGGTTGTAATAGTTATGTAACCTAAGTCATACTTAAACCTGGAAAAGATCTTGGTAAAGGGGTCATGTTTATGTATTAATATTGAGTTGGATTATATTATGTTTGTTGTTATTGTTATTGGTGACGTCAACTCCTGACCCGGGGGTTGAGGCCGTCATATTTGGTATCAGAGCTACAGGTTTGAGTCCCTAATTTAGGTTAAGAGTAGATTCAAAAGATTGTTAGAAAAGTTTATATAAAGGTGTGAGTCAGCAACTCATATAGAAGAGCGAGTCTAAAATTTTCGTCGAGGGTTTCGAAGGCATAAACCTGGCATCTATTGAGGATTGGCTGGAACTGCCCTAGCTTTTAGTATGTATTCCTTATATATATGTATTATTGGTAATGTCCTATAGAGGTTTATAGTTCTCCCTCTAGAGAAAAAGAGTCTGATTGTGAGAGTTCAGCTTCTGAGAGGACCCTTGATGTGTCGCCTGAAGAGACACCAATGTTATTCCTAAATATCGTATCTTCTATGTCAAGTGATGTTACTGGACCGAGTATGTGATCTCGGTGAGTTCATATAGCATGATAGTAGTCGGCAGATGCTATGACAACCAACTCTTATAGTGTATGTGGATCAGTACTGTTGTTTATATCTTGAACCCGTACTCGCATTTCTTGAGACGCATTTTATTCCTAGAGTAATTGTTTACCATCTAATAAGTTGTTTATTTTCTCATAAGAAAGTCAAAACTTGAGGTAAGAAACTCAAGGTTGTGTTGATTCATCATGATCCAGATTCTCCTCCCTACTTGTAAATTTTCTATTTAAATATTGTTTATTTCCTTGGTGATTTTATCAGTCGATTGGGGGAAACAATGCATATGATTTGACTATTTTTCTATGTGACAAAAGGTCGGGTGGGATGCCACCGAATTATGTGTTTTAAGCTATACGGTACTAAGACTGGCCATCTTATGTACTTGTATGGCTAATCTCAGTCATATCTATATCTTCTCCACCTTTCCTTCCTCTATAATTGATTCCTTGATTTCGAGATTCCATTTCATATTCCATGACAATGAATCTCTTCAGTAACCTCTGCAGTTAGATAGTACTGGTTATAGAAGGTAAATAAAAGTTAACTGTGAGGAGGAATAAAGGCTCTATATCAGGTTGCTATATTAGAAATGAAGACAACAGAGAGGATTCAGGATTCAATGGGGAAAATTGTAGCCTTAGAAAGGTTAATTCAGTGGTTAGCAAATCACTTGGAGGTGATAGGAAACCACATTCAGAAGAATGGTTGGTTGAAGCTCGAACTAGTGTGCCTAGTAGAGTCCAGAGTTCCTTAAGTTTGACTCGGCTCTCTAGTTTGCTCTTTGTAATTGGTGGCTAGTATAGCCTGTCCAGATTTGTTGTATATCAGATAAGTTTAATTGTTGTATTTGATAGTGGTGGGAAGTTAATTAGTTGTTGTTGTATTGAGGAGCCATGCTACGGTGTTTAGTGTTTTCATATCTCAATTTTTCTGCACTGTTGTTGATTCTACTGTTGTCATTATTGTTATTGTTGCTAGTGTTGTTAATGTAGATATCTTTTATAAATGGACCTTGATAATAAAGATATGGGTATTTTGATTGGGAAGCATTTTCCTGATATAGGTGCACCATTTAAACGGTGATATTTCAGTCATACATTCTTGTTAAATTTTGAATAAATCCACTGCTATATTTTAGGAAAATGCCACCCAAGAAAGCTACCTAGTTTGAAGAAAATAACATTAGTTGTGCTGAGGGTCCAGTTATAAACGAAATTTCTTACACTAGCAGCAGCAACAACAGTGGCAGTTAATCTAACAGAATCAGCAGCAATAACTTCTATTGCAGCAGCAACATCAAGGAGTGAACTGTACTGTTAATTTCAAACCCTCCCAGAAATTAATCGCCAGAGAAAATGGAAGTATGAAACGAAAATTTGGTGTCATGGAAGAAAAATAAAATCAAAGGGGATCTAGTCTGAAGTTTCAGAAAAACTTTGGAAGGAATAAGGATAAGGGACTTAGAAGACAAAGTTTTTCTCTGAGCAGACCTAGTAACACCTGTAATATCTGGGATATATCGTTTAATTATTTTTGCTAATAAATAAATATTATGCATTTTCAGTATGTATTCTGTGAATTATTAGTTAAGTGGTATATGTGTTTGGGTGATTAAAAATAATATAAATTGAGTATTTTAATTTTTATATGTCCAAAATAAAATATATATATAATTGTCATATCTTTCTATTTATTTTTATGTTGATTTATGATTTTATAGAGAATTTATGGATTTAATATATTCTTTTTCCGAGTATCTTTAAATCATTTTATATAATCGGGAACCAGCCGACTTCACCCGTTTTTACATTTTTATAACCCGAAACTCTTCCTAGAACTCCTTCCTAACCTAATTGAAATATTCCTAGCATTTTCCATGTTTTGACTTTTTCGATCCGGCGTACGGTTTGTCCTGTGCGGGTCCCGGCGTAATATTTTTGATACAAAATTTGTTTCGGTAAATCAATAAAACTCGTATTTCTTATAAACGGGATCTTTTTATTAAACTATTATAATTATCACTTCGTAATACGTGTAACCAGGCGCTGAGACCAAGACCGCAATACAAATTGTACAGATTAGGATAATTATCACGAAAACCGGTACCGTTTTGGATATGTTTTTATAAATAAACGTACTATTTTATATCCGGAATGATCCAACGGGGTACTAATTTTCTGTAAATATAAATAGCCCTTACCCTATTTTATTTCGTACCGAAAATCATTTGCAAACAGTAATTATAGAATTTTCCAGAGAAAAACCCTAATTTCATAAAACCTTCTGAGAATCAAACTACAGTTGGGAAAGTTGGAGTAACCAAAACGAAGGGTTTGCGGTATTCTTTCAGATTCTATAAGTTTCAGAACTGCAGAAATCAAGGTTTATTTTCTTTTCTTTTTTATTTTTTTTGAATTATTTTGATTAAAATTATGAATTTTTGTTCGGATGATTGTTTGGATGATTTAATGATTGCATGTTGTAGAGATTTTCTTCCTGATGATTTTGATATATTATATGACTGATTTGGAGTTCAATAACATGTTCAAAATTGGGTTTAATTCTCGAATTTCAAAATTAGGGTTTATAACCCGTATGAATGTTCTTAATTGAAATTTGGGGCTTTTTGTTCTAGGGGTTATTAGATGTTTTTGTTGACTATATCGTGTTCCTTGTTGAATTTGCAATCGATTCATGTATATTACAAAAACTAACGATTTCTGGTTTGCTCGAATCAAAGCAAACAAAGTTCGCCGGAACCGGCGAAGTTCTCGGCCAATTTCCGGCCAACTCTGGGGTTATTAGACTGATTTGATTGTTGGGTTATGTTCCTGGTGAGTAGTAGATGATATATGGAGGTGGTGGTGGTGTGAGGATGCCGGAATCGTCTTCTCCGGCGAGACAGCGAATTTTCCGGCGAGGGGTTGAAAAATTGCAATTTAGTCCCTGAACTTTTGGGGACGATGAAGTTTAGTCCCTGTAATTTTCAGAAGTTTCAAAAATAGGATTCATGTTTTGAAAATATATAAAAATCATATTTTCTATTTATTTTAATTACAGAAATTCGTTTTTAATTATTCAAAATTCTAAAAATTATTATTTTAATTCCAAAAATTATTTTTAATTCAAAAATAAATCTGAATTAACTAGTTAATTAATTTTAGTTAATAATTCATTAGTTAATTGGTAAATTAATTCGAAAATTAATTGATTAATTGATTTAATTAATTATTAATTGATTTTAATTAATTATTTAATTAGATTTAATTATTATTTATGATTTAAAAATTCTGAAAAAAAGTTTTGAACTTTAAAATATTATTCTAAATTGTTTTCAAGGCTCGATAATTATTATAAAATTATTTTGAAGCCAGAATCGGCCAAATGAACCCTGTTTATTGTTTCAAAAATGGTTCAACGACCCGTTTAAATTCCGAATAATGTTTTAAAATTCATATTAAATATTTGAAAAATCCTTTTTACATCAAACCTTCTTTGAAAAGTATTTTTAATCAAACATCTTACGTGTTATGTGTTATATGTGCATTGATTAACGTGTTAAACGCGTAAGTGTAAGTTATATGACTGTTTTAATCGTATCTTTCAATTCGTAAATCGGATTTGGGTAACACGAAGGGTAGATAGAACCATATACCGAATAGAATCATATGAGTTGAGTATTGATAGATACTTATGATATGTGAGTAGAAGAGGCAAGGCATAGGAAAGGGAAGCAAGTAGTCGAGGTGTAGGAGATTGTGATTGGAAGTTAGTGAAGTATAGCAAGCTAATACTAGGCAAGTTTCTGAACTTTCTTGAGATATACTGTGAATAGTTGATAGTTCTGTTTTATATTGCAAGTGCTTTGAAGCACTGAACCCTAAACCTTGATTTCAGTTATTGATCTTTGAGCCGTAAACCTTATTCTTTCTGAACCATTGATTATGGAATACCCGAATACGAACCACAGATATACGATACTACTCCACAAATACATACAAACTAAATACTGTACACTGAACCAGGATTACTTACATACTCAAACCATTGTACCTTATACATTGAAAGACCAAATCCTTGTAACTCTGAAACTTTGATTCTTTTGTTATCCAATTCTTTCACCACCTGATAGCCATTCTTTGTAATTACCATATTGTTTCCTTGTGAAGATTGAAACCATCTCATGCTTGGAAATCCAATGTTGTTTATGAATTTGTTTATTGCTTTACATTGTTTATTCTGTTATTGTGATAGAATTGGATTGTTTTATAAAATTGTGGACCAGATTCGTGGTCAGACCAGATTAGTGGTCAAGTTAGGCCAATCTGTGCCTTGGATCCAGTAATTAGAGCAGAGTTGTATGCTTTGCTCGGGGTTAGTGCGTGACTGATCAACAGCTTAACCTTGGTTTTTGAAATGAAAATCTAATTTCCATTTCTAAATCATTATTCATTGTTCACTTGATACCTTAACTCATTTCACTTGATCATTATTTATTCTCAGTATTGTCAATATGATTTGCTGAGCTAGTTAGCTCATTTGTGCAATTTTTTTATACTCTTTTCCAGTTAAGAAGGAACCAGTTGGTAGCGAGGATCCCCAATCCAGTGCAAGAGCTAGGATTCCAGGTTGATCGGAATAAGCTAGCTAACGGCTTTTGGAATAGTTTAAGTTTGTGAAGTTTGTAATAATGTTTAATATTCAGTTATAAGTATAAATAGTTGGGATTTTGGCGTTTATAATATAAGTGTGTATGTGTGTGGCTTGTGTGCATACTTTAACCTGTTGCGATCCGTGGTAGTTGGTAAGTAGGGTCACTGCATATTATTATTACCTTTATTATTGTTATAAGCAGGTTATAAATAAGGTGTGTGTGTCTGTGTGGACCCCAAACTTCTGACCCGGGTTTGGAGGGCGCCACAGGTTTGGTATCAGAGCTACTGGTTATAAGTCACTGACACAAGCCTAGATTGACGGGAATGGGTAGAGGGTTAGGATTAGAAATAAGAAATAGAAAGATAAAACGTGGAGAGGTTGAGTGCAACGGTATAACATGTATTATTATGATTCGCGTTGTGGTTCGAGATTCTTATTTTGCGATATAATTTTAGATAGCAGCGATGGCCGACTCTTTCATCCTAGTACAAGCTGGCCACTCTGAGCCCTCAGTTGGAGGACCATCTTCAGATCCACGTCCTGGTGCCCCATCAGTGTTGGTTATTTTACCCCCAGCTGTGTTGCAGCCCGTAGCACTGCAGGCCATTCAACCCCCGGGCATGAGGCCACCCATCAAAGGACCCCCACCTGCTGGTTCAGCATCTACTGGTAATTCAGTTACCAGAATACCTTTTTAGTTCTCTTCATATCCTGTTCCGCATCATCAGTTTGAGGCTTTCCTTATGGAGCAGCAATGCCTACAGGGTCAGATTCAGGAGTTATTGCATATTATGCGTACCAGAGATATTGGGTGTGGAGAGAGGCGACTCAGAGAGAGGCTCCAGGTGTTTCGGAGAGCAGCTGATGTGAGGATTGTTGAGGCTACTCATGAGGATATCACCCCTGATTTTCTTGTGGAGTGGGCTAAGTGGGTTCTAGAGGAGCTTGAGAAGATTGGAGGTCCAGACTTGCCATGAGCCAGAGAGACAGAGATATAGTGATGGAGATATTGAGCGGTGTTGTTGTGGTTGTTTAGTTTGTACAATAGTGTGTAGTATGTATCAGTAGACTTTTGGGTTGTATTTATAGACTAGATCTGCTGACTAGTGAGTAGGTTTGTTGTGCCTTTTTGCTTTTACTTCTGAAGCATTTTTACGCTTGTACTACCTAAAACTTTTGATCTATATATATCAGTACCTTTTCCTTTCCAACATTGTCATTTACATTACTGCACCTGTTTTACTTTACTTTACTTATTGCACCAGTTATACCTCTTGTGATACCATGTACCCTAATCCCTTAACTATTTACATTCTGTAAAGAAGCATGTAATTTACTTAGTTCAACTGTTACAACTGTTTTCAAAAAGAGATATTTCTGTTTTAAAAAACTCTTCTTTTATGCAAAGAATTTTATTTAAAGGCTAAATAAGTTGTTTGATTCTTTACAGAAAATGCCTCCCGAAAGAAATAACTGTTCCAACACCCAGAATGAAGAAACCAACAACAACAACCAAGATAATACCAACCAGAATACAAACCCATGACCTATAGATCCCGCAATAGCCCAGATTCTTCAGATCTTGGCTCAACAAACAGTCCACCTGACTCAACAGCAACAAAGACAGACCAACCCCCTGGTAACTTTCAAAACTTTTCAGGCGGTGAATCCACCGGAATTCAAGGGTTCTTTAGATCCAATTGAAGCGAATATTTGGTTAAAGGAAATAGAGAAGTCATTTGCCTTAGTCAAGGTAAAGGAAGAACTGAACGTTGAGTTTGCAAGTTATTATTTGAAGAATGAGGCCATCTACTGGTGGGAAACTGTGAAGACATTGGAAGGTACATATGCTATTACTTGGGAAAGGTTTAAAGAATTGTTTTTAGAAAAATATTTTCCCCGGTTTGTTCAGGACCAGATGGAGTTGAAGTTTTTGGAGCTAAAGCAAGGAAGTATGTCGATAGCTGATTATGAAAGTAAGTTTGAAGAATTGTCAAGGTATGTGCCATCATATGCGGATACTGACAGGAAGAAAGCCAAGAGATTCCAGCAAGGTCTGTAGCCATGGATCAGAGGGAAGGTAGCCATATTTGAATTGGATACCTATGCAGGAGTTGTACAGAAGGCCATGATTATAATATTTGGGATATATCATGTAATTATTTTTCTATTAAATAATTATTATATGTGTTCAGTATCTATTCTGTGAATTAATTATTAAATGTTATCTGTATTTGGATATTCAAAAATAATATTAATTGAGTATTTTAATTTTTATATGTTCAAAATAAAATATAGATAATTGTCATATCTTTCTAATTATTTTTATGATGATTTATGAATTTATAAGAATCATATGAAATTTATAAAATCTTTTTTCGGGTATTTAAAATCTATTTTATAAAAACGGGAACCAACCGACATCACCCGTTGTTACGTTTTTGGAACCCGAAACTCTTCCGAGAACTCCTTCCTAACCTAATTGTAATATTCCGAGCATTTTCCATGTTTCGACTTTTTCGATCCGGCGTACGGTTTGTCCTACGCGGGTCCCGGCGTAACATTTTCGATACAATATTCGTTTCGGTAAATCAATAAAACTCGTATTTTCGATAAACGAGAGCTTTTTATTAAACTATCACAATTATCACTTCGTAGTACGTGTAACCAGGCGCTGAGAACAAGACCGCAATACAAATTGTACTGATTTGGATAATTATCCCGAAAACCGATACCGTTTGGATCAGTTTTATAAATAAACGTACCGTTTTATATCCGGAATGATCCAACAGGATACTAATTTTCCGTAAATATAAATAGCCTTTACCCGTATTTTATTTCGTATCAAAATCATTTGCAGACAGATAATTATATAATTTTCAGAGAAAAACCCTAATTTCATAAACTGTTCTAAGAATCAAACAAGCTTTTGGAGGTGTTATTGAATTCGGTTTGGAAAGCTCGAGTAACCAATCTGAAGGTCTTGAAGAGCTCTACCAGATTCTGTAATCCATACACCTGCAGAAATCAAGGTTATTTTTCTATAATTTTATTTATTTTCGAATTAATTTTAGTAAAAATATGAATTTTTGTTCGGATGATTGTTTGTATGATTTGATGATTGCATGTTATAGAGCTTGTTTTCCTGATGATTTTGATATATTATACGTCTGATTTGGAGTTCAATAACCCGTATTAGGGTTTATAACCCGTATGAATGTTCTTAATTGAAATTTGGGGGTTTCTTATTCTGGAATAGATTGATGTTGTGATATAGTGGGTTGTGTTCTCTGTGAAATTTGCAATCCAGTCGTATAAGTTTCATGAATCAACGAGGTCTGTAGAGAAGGGAGTTGTGTTTTGAATATTTCCGAAGTTCGCCGGAAACTGGCAAACTTCACGGCCAAATTCTGTCCAACTCAGGGACTTTTAGGTTGATTTGTTGGCATGGGTGTGTTCCTGGTGAAGTGTAGTTGTGATCTGGAGGTGGTGGTGGCCTGAGCACCCCTGGATCGTGTTCTCTGGCGAGACAGGGTGTTTTCCGGCGACCCCCTGTAAAAATTGCAGTTTGGTACCTGAACTTTTGGGGACGATACAGTTAGGTCCCTGAAGTTTCCAGACTTTGCAAATTTAAGATTCCTGTTTTAAAAATGTTTAAAAATCATATTTCCTATTTATTTTTATTAGAAAAAATTCGTTTTTAATTTCTGAAAATTCTAAAAACTATTATTTTAATTCCGAAAATTTTTTAATTCAAAAATAAATCTGAATTATTTAGTTAATTAATTTCAGTTAATTTTTAATTGATTAATTGGTCAATTAATTCGAAAATTAATTGATTAATTGATTTAATTAATTATTAATTGATTTTAATTAATTATTTAATTAGATTTAATTATTTAAAAATTCTGAAAAATAGTTTCGAGCTTTAAAATATTATTCTAAATTATTTGCAAGGCTCGATAATTATTATAAAATTGTTTCGAAGCCAGAATTGGCTAACCGAACCCTGTTTATTAACCCGAAACTGATCCAACGACCCGTTTTAATTCCGAAAAATGTTTTAAAAATCATTTTAAATACCAGAAAGCCTATTTATGACCCGAAACTTCTTTATAAATGATATTTCATTGATTATGTGACGTATTATGTGTTATATGTGATTTTTTGGTTGACTGTCGGTCTCTATATTCGATGTGTACTTGTTTATTGCATAAATTTCAATCCGTTAATCGGATTTAGGTGAAACTAAGGGTAGATAGAAGTATGTGTTGAATAGAATCGTATGAATTGATTATTGATAGATGCTTATGATATGTTAGCAGAAGAGGCAAAACGTAGGAAAGGGAAACAGGTAGTTGAGGAGTAAGGCGGTTGAGATTGGAAGCGAGTACAGTGTAGTAAACTAACACCAGGCAAGTGTTCTGAACTTTCTCGAGATATTGTAGTGATTGATAGTCCTGTTCTAAATTGCAAGTGCTTTGAAGCACTAAAACACAAACCCTGATTCCAGTTTTGATCTTGAGCCGTAAACCTGATTCTTTCTAGACCATTGATTGTTGTATACCTAAACCCGAACCACAAATATACGATATCATTCTGCAAATACATACAAACTATATACCAAACACTGAATCGAATTATCTTCACACTCAAACCATTGTATCCTACGCTTTGAAAGGCAAAATCCTTGAAACCTTGAAACACTGATTCCTTTGTTGTCCAATTCTTTCATTACCCAACAGCTAAGCTTTGAAAATGCCATATTGATCCTCATGAACTCTGAAACCATTTCATTACGAAACATTCAATGTTGTTAATGATTCTGTTTATTGTTTATTATTGCTTATTCTGTTATTATGCTAGAATTGTATTGTTTTTATAAAATTTGTGGACCAGATTCGTGGGCAGACCATATGATGGTCAAATTAGGCCAATGTGTGCCTTGGATCCAGTAGTTAGAGCAATGCTGTGTACTTTGCACGGGGTTAGTGCGTGACTGATCAGCAGCCTAACCTTGGTTTTTAAAATAAAAGTATAATGTCCAATTCTAAATTATAATTCATTGTTCACTTGATATCGTAACCATTTTCACCTGATGATCATTATTCTCAGTTTTGTCATTGTGACTTGCTGAGCTAGTTAGCTCATTTGTGCGATGTTGTTTATGTTCTTTTCCAGTTAAGAAGGAACAGGTTGGTAACGAGGATCCCCAGTCCAGCGCGAGAGCTAGGGGTTCAGGTTGATCGAGCTGAGCTAGTAGGCTTCTTTTGGGATAATATAAGTTTGTAAAAGTTTGTAATAATGTTTAATACTCAGTTCTGAGTTTGGAAAGTTGGGATTTGAACGGTTTGTAATATAAGTGTGTATTCGGCTTGTGTGCATACTTTAACCTGTTGCGGTCCGTGGTAGTTGGTAAGTAGGGTCACTACACATTATTATTATCTTTATTATTGTTATAAGTAGGTTATAAATAAGGTGTGTGTGTGTACCCCAAACTTCTGACCCGGGTTTGGAGGGCGCCACAGGTTTGGTATCAGAGCTACAGGTTATAAGTCACTGACACATGCCTAGGTTGACGGGAATGGGTAGAGGGTTAGGATTAGAAGTAAGGAATAGAATGATAGAACATCGAGAGGTTGAGTGTTACGGTATAACCGGTATTAGTATAATTCGCGTCGTGGTTCGAGATTCTTATATTGCGATATGATTTCAGATAGCAGCGATGGCTGACTCTTTTATTCCCGTATCAGCTGATCACTCAGAGCCTTCAGTTGGAGCGCCATCATCGGATCCATGTCCTGTTATTCCACCAACATTGGCTATTCTACCTCCACCGGTGTTACAGCCCGTACCACTACAGGCTATTCCACCCCCAGGCATGAGGCCCCCTGTTAGAGGACCCCCACCTGCTCATTCAGGCTTTACTGGTCATTCAGTCACATGAGTACCTATCCAGTTCTCTTCCTATCATGTCCCATATCATCAGTTTGAGGCCTACCTTATGGAGCAGCGGTTCCTTTAGGGTCAGATTCAGGAGTTACTACATATTATGCGTACCAGAGAGGTTGGGAGTGGTGAGAGGCGACTCAGAGAGAGGCTACATGCGTTTCGTAGGACAGCTACAATGAGGATTGCTGAGGCTACACATGAGGACATCACCCCTGATTTCTTAGTGGAGTGGGCTAAGTGGGTTCTAGAAGAGCTTGAGGAGATTGGAGGTCCAGACCTGCCATGAGTCAGAGATCCAGAGATAGAGATGCTGAGCAGTGTTGTTATGGTTATATAGTATGTACAGTAGTGTGTAGTGTGTTTCAGTAAGCTTTTGAGTTGTATTTACAGACTAGCTATGTTAACTAGTGAGTATGTTGTTGTACCCTTTTGCTTTTACTTTCGAAGCGTCTTTACGCTTGTACTACCCAAAACTTTTGATCTATATATATCAGTACCTTTTTCTTTCCATTACTGTCATTTCCTTTATTGCACCTGTTTTACTTTACCTTATTGATTGCACCAGTTATACCCTGTAATACCATGTACCCTGTTTTCCAAAACTGTTTATATTCTGTAAAGAAGCATGCAATTTACTTAGTTACAACTATTTTCAAAAAGAGATATTTCTGTTTTACAAAACTTTTCTTTTATGCAAAAGATTTGATTCAAAAGCTAAATAAGTTGTTTGATTCTTTACAGAACATGCCTCCCAGAAGAAATACCCGCACCAACATCCAGAATGAAGAAACCAACAACAACAACAATAACAACCAAGACGATACAAACCCGAATGTGAACCCAGGACCCATAGACCCAGCAATAGCCCAGATTCTTCAAATCTTGGCCCAACAAACAGTTCACCTGGCACAACAACAACAAAGACAGACCAATCCCCAGGTAACTTTCAAAACTTTTCAAGCAATAAATCCACCAGAATTCAAGGGTTCCTTAGAGCCGATTGAAGCAAATGTGTGGTTAAAGGAAATAGAGAAGGCATTTGCCTTGGTAAAAGTGAAAGAGGAGCAGAAGGTTGAGTTTGCAAGTTACTATTTGAAGAATAAAGCCGCCTATTGGTGGGAGATGGTGAAAACATTGGAAGGTACAAATACTATTACTTGGGAGAGGTTTAAGGAATTGTTTCTAGAAAAGTATTTTCCTCAGTTTGTCCAGGATCAGATGGAGCTGAAGTTTTTAGAGTTGAAGCAAGGAACTATGTCGGTAGCATATTATGAAAGTAAGTTTGAAGAATTGTCAAGGTATGTGCCGTCGTATGTGGATACTGACAGGAAGAAAGCTAAGAGGTTCCAGCAAGGCTTGAAGCCATGGATCAGAGGGAAGGTAGCTATTTTTGAATTGGAGACCTATGCAGGAGTGGTACAGAAGGCCATGATCGCGGAGACAGAGAGTTAGATGTCACAGAAGGAGAAGAAAAGTAAGAAAAGGAAAGTTGAGGGAAGTGAGGGTCAGTTACAACCAGGGAAGTTTCCAAATTTTAAAAAGGGCAAGTTTCAGCCAGGGAGAAATTTTAATTTCAGGAGACAGAATGCAGGCGACGGAGGCCAAGGCAACCGTCCAGTTAATGTGAATCAGCCAAATCAGTTGAGACTAACTTTTCCAGATTGTCAAGTTTGTGGAAAGAAGCATGGAGGAGTTTGTAATAAGTTGAATGTGGTATATTTCAAATGCAACCAGAAAGGGCACTATTCGAGGGAGTGCCAAAATCAGCCAGCAAGAGAGCCAACAAATAAGGATCAGTCTATCCGTAATCCAGCAGCGAAGGTTCCAGCCATTGGATTTACGTGCTTTAAATGTAGAAAGCCAGGATATATGGCCATGGATTGCAAGACACCAGCCCCAGTCAGTAATGTATTGAGGATTATGGGATCTACCCCAACAATGAATGAAACTCCAAGGGCTAGAGTTTTTGACATGTCTGTGAAGGATGCTATCCAGGATACGGATGTCGTGGCAGGTACGCTTAATGTGAATTCTTTATGTGCCAAAGTGTTAATAGATTCAGGAGCAACTCGATCGTTTGTTTCACAGGATTTTGTTAGTAAGTTAAATTGTCCAGTTGAGTATTTAAATGAAATAATGACGGTGGAATTAGCAAATCAAGAACATATATTTGTTAATCAAGTTTGTGGGAATTTTGAGATTGAGATATCTGGTAGTAAATTTTGTGTAGATTTGATACCATTTAAGTTAGGAGAATTTGACGTTATATTAGGGATGGATTGGTTATCTAAGCATGATGCCCAGATAGATTGTCGAAATAAGAAGGTAATGGTGAAAACGCCAGACGAAAGGATAGTAACGTTCAAGGGCCAGAAGCAAGTAAATAAGTTCTTAACAATGATTCAAGCTAAGAAGTTATTACGGCAAGGATGCGAGCATTTCGTAGCATATGTGATCGATAGAAGTCAGGAACCAGCAAAAATTGAAGATATTCCAGTAGTAAATGAATTTCCAGACGTGTTTCCCGACGAATTACCAGGACTTCCTCCAGATAGAGAAATTGAATTTGCGATCGAGTTAGCACCTGGAACATAACCAGTATCCAAGGCCCCGTATAGAATGGAAGAGTTAGCAAAGCAATTGCAAGAGCTGTTAGAGAAAGGAGTAATCAGACCCAGTGTGTCCCCGTGGGGAGCACCGATATTATTTGTCAAGAAGAAAGATGGAAGCATGAGACTGTGCATTGACTATAGGGAGCTCAATAAGCTTACAATCAAGAACAAGTATCCGTTACCTAGAATTGACGATTTGTTTGACCAATTGAAGGGAGCCAAGTATTTCTCCAAAATTGATTTAAGATCGGGATATCATCAACTGAAGATCAAGCCAGAAGATATACTAAAGACAGCTTTCCGAACAAGGTACGGACATTATGAATTTTTAGTAATGTCTTTTTAATTGACCAATGCCCCGGTAGCATTTATGGACCTGATGAACATAATTTTCATGGAATATTTGGACAAGTTCGTTATTGTATTTATAGACGATATTTTGATCTATTCAAAGACGGAAGAGGATCATGCGGAACATTTAAGAACAGTTTTGGAGATTTTAAAGAAAAAGAAATTATATGCTAAATTCTCGAAGTGTGAGTTTTGGCTACAGGAAGTTCAGTTCTTAGGACACATAGTTAGTAATGAAGGGATCAAAGTGGACTCGACAAAGATCGAGGCAATTACGAATTGGGAGAGACCGAGAACACCCACCGAGGTAAGAAGTTTCTTGGGATTGGCAGGATATTATCGACGATTCGTCCAGAAAGTCTCAAGAATTGCAACACCATTAATAAAGCATACACGAAAGAATGAAAAGTTTATATGGAACGATAAGTGCGAAGAGAGTTTTTAGGAGTTGAAGCGAAGATTAATCACAGCACCTATTTTGTCACTTCCAGATGATCAAGGGAATTTCGTAATTTATAGCGATGCTTCTCACAAAGGATTAGGATGTATTCTAATGCAGCACGACAAGGTGATTGCGTATGCGTCAAGGCAATTGAAACCACACAAACAGAAGTATCCTACTCAAGATTTGGAGCTAGCAGCCATAGTGTTTGCTTTAAAGATCTGGAGACATTACCTTTATGGAGAGAAGTGTGAGATTTATACGGATCACAAAAGTTTGAAGTATATATTCACCCAGAAAGAACTTAACATGAGGCAAAGGAGATGGTTAGAATTGATCAAAGATTATGATTGCTCGATTAATTATCATCCTGGTAAAGCGAACATTGTAGCGGACGTGTTAAGTCGGAAGGAAAGGTTAAATGAGTTATCAGTACCTGAAGAGATATATAAGGAATTTCAGAGATTGGAATTGGAGATTAGAGTTTGCAAGCCTGAAGAAGCGAAAGTGTACAGTATGACTTTCCAGCCGGAGTTGCTGGAGAAAATAAAGAAAGGTCAGGAAGATGTAATGTATTAAGATATAAATCGTTTGGTAGGTGAAGAGTTATGCACACAAAAGGATGATCAAGGTATTCTGAGGTTTTCATCTAGAATTTGAATTCCACCAGTGACGGAGCTGAAAAATGAAATTTTACAAGAGGCACATAGTTCAAGATATTCCATCCATCCAGGGTGTACCAAAATGTACAGAGATTTAAAGAAGAATTATTGGTGGCCAGACATGAAGAGGGAAATTGCGGAATGGGTTAGCAAATGTTATACCTGTCAGAGAGTTAAAACAGAGCATCAGAGAGCAAGTGGATTGTTACAGCCATTGGAGATTCCAGAGTGGAAGTGGGAACATATTGCCATGGATTTTATAGTTGGATTACCAAGGACAAGGGCTAATCATGATGCCATTTGGGTTATAGTGGATAGACTTACCAAGTCCGCTCATTTTCTGCCTATAAATGAAAGATTTTCGCTCGACCAGTTAGTCCATATGTACCTGAAGGAAATCGCAGTTCGTCATGGAGTTCCTGTGTCAATCGTATCTGATCGAGATCCAAGATTTAATTCAAGATTTTGGAAGAGTTTTCAAGAATATTTGGGAACAAGACTGAATATGAGTACGGCCTATCACCCCCAGACGGACGGCCAAAGTGAAAGAACGATCCAGACAATCGAGGACATGTTACGCGTTTGTGCTATTGATTTTAAAGGACGTTGGGACGAGCATTTACCCCTGGTAGAGTTTGCTTATAACAACAATTATCGCGCCAGTATTGGTATGCCACCCTATGAAGCCCTTTATGGACGCAAATGCAGATCTCCAGTATATTGGGATGAAGTAGGAGAACGCAAGATACTTGGACCTGAACTGATACAGCAGACAAAGGAAGTTGCTGAAATTATCCAGAAGAGATTGATAGCCGCACAAGATCGTCAGAGGAAATACGCAGACCAGTCAAGGAAAGACATGGAATTTGAAGAAGGAAGCTTGGTATTACTGAAAGCATCACCGTGGAAAGGACTAACAAGGTTTGGGAAGAAAGGAAAGCTAAGTCCAAGATATGTCGGACCTTTTGAGATCCTAAAGCGCATTGGCAAAGTAGCTTACGAGTTTGCATTACCATCGCACATCGAGCACATTCACAATGTTTTTCACGTATCAATGCTTAAGAAGTACAATCCAGACTTCACGCATGTAATAGAATATGAGCCAATAGAGCTTCAGGCGGATTTGTCATATGTAGAAAGTCCGGTAGAGATTCTAGAGGAGAGAGAGAAAGTATTAAGAAATAAAGTGGTAAAGTTAGTAAGAGTTTTGTGGAGAAACCCAAAGGTTGAAGAGTCAACCTGGGAGTTAGAAAGTGATATGAGAGAAAAGTACCCTCATTTGTTTTCTTAAGAGATTCTGAGGACAGAATCCTTTTAAGGGGGGAAGGATGTAATATCCGGGATATATCATGTAATTATTTTGCTATTAAATAATTATTATATATGTTCAGTATCTATTCTGTGAATTAATTATTAAATGTTATATGTATTTGGATATTCAAAAATAATATTAATTGAGTATTTTAATTTTTATATGTCCAAAATAAAATATAGATAATTGTCATATCTTCCTAATTATTTTTATGATGATTTATGAATTTATAAGAATCATATGAAATTTATAAAATCTTTTTCCGGGTATTTAAAATTTATTTTATAAAAACGGGAACCAACCGACATCACCCGTTGTTACGTTTTTGGAACCCGAAACTCTTCCGAGAACTCCTTCCTAACCTAATTGTAATATTCCGAGCAGTTTCCATGTTTTGACTTTTTCGATCCGGCGTACGGTTTGTCCTGCGCGATCCCGGTGCAATATTTTCGATACAATATTCGTTTCGGTAAATCAATAAAACTCGTATTTTCGATAAACAGGAGCTTTTTATTAAACTATCATAATTATCACTTCGTAGTACGTGTAACCAGGCGCTGAGACCAAGACCGCAGTACAAATTATACTGATTTGGATAATTATCCCGAAAACCGATACCGTTTGGATCAGTTTTTATAAATAAACGTACCGTTTTATATCCGAAATGATCCAACGGGATACTAATTTTCCGTAAGTATAAATAGCCTTTACCCGTATTTTATTTCGTATCAAAATCATTTGCAGACAGATAATTATATAATTTTCAGAGAAAAATCCTAATTTCATAAACTGTTCTAAGAATCAAACAAGCTTTTCGAGGTGTTATTGAATTCGGTTTGGAAAGCTCGAGTAACCAATGTGAAGGTCTTGAAGAGCTCTACCAGATTCTGTAATCCATACACCTGCAGAAATCAAAGTTATTTTTCTATAATTTTATTTATTTTTGAATTAATTTTAATAAAAATATGAATTTTTGTTCGGATGATTGTTTGTATGATTTGATGATTGCATGTTGTAGAGCTTGTTCACCTGATGATTTTGATATATTATACGTCTGATTTGGAGTTCAATAACATGTTCAAATTTGAGTTTGATTTTCAAATTTTAAAATTAGGGTTTATAACCCGTATGAATGTTCTTAATTGAAATTTGGGGGTTTCTTATTCTGGAATACAATGATGTTGTGATATAGTGGGTTGTGTTCTCTGTGAAATTTGCAATCCAGTCGTATAAGTTTCATGAATCAACAAGGTCTGTAGAGAAGGGAGTTGTGTTTTGAATATTTCCGAAGTTCGCCGGAAACTGGCAAACTTCACGGCCAAATTCCGGCCAACTCGGGGACTGTTAGGTTGATTTGTTGGCATGGGTGTGTTCCTAGTGAAGTGTTGTTGTGATCTGGAGGTGGTGGTGGTGTAATATCCCATATTTTCAAATATTATTTGGAATTATTTATGTGATTTTATGTGAATTTTAGTGAATAATCCGATAATTGGAGTTGATGTTTGGGTGTTTATATGTGATATTATTTGAGTATTTTAATTTTTATATGTCCAGAATAAAATATAGATTATTGTGATATTTTTCTGGTAATTTTTGGACTGTTAGATGATTTTTTAATGATTTATGTATTTATTAATTATTTTCTGAGTAATTATAAAACTGTTTTATAAAGCCAGGAATCGTCCAACTTCAACTGTTTTTGCGTTTTTACAACCCGAAACTCTTCTGAAAACTCCTTCCTAACCTAATCTGGTAATTCCAGACATTTCTCGTGTTTTGACTTTTTCGATCCGGATTACGGTTTAACCCGTGCGCGGCTTAGCGCAAAATTTTCGATACGATAATCATTTCGGTAGATCAATAAAACCCGTATTCTTGGGAGACGGGATAATATTACATTACTTTCGTATATGGTGTTTTATGAAAAGCCCGGTTTGGATAATTATCCAATACGGATACCAAATCGGATCATTTTTGCAGTTACTTAGCGGCTAAGTAACCTATTTTTGGGATCCGATATGATCCAATAGGATAATCGTTACATGTTTTAAAATGCATTTATATGAATCGATCTGTGGTATGGACGCGTGTTTACTTGTGTTACTCGTTTTATGTAAATCTGAATGTATTTTATGTGTCTTCAGGGTTTTTTTTTGTTAATTTAGGTATCGTTTCTGTGTTTTAAAAATTAACGAACCCGGACCCCATCAGATCGTCAAATCTCACAAAATCTGTATTTTTATTTTTATAAAATTATCCATGTTTTAAATACCTAGTATTTCTGTATTTTTGAATTATCCGCAATTTTGGGGAATTTTGATACGAAATTTATATTTTACTGCTTTTAAAAATTATTTCTCGGAATTATAATTTTGGGGCCTAATTATTTTAATTAGGGGAATAAAAATACCCTTAAATGATTTTAGGGTATTAATTTTACAGAAAATATATATATAGCTGCAAAAATATATTTTACTCATTTTTATTTATTAAAAATTCAGAAAAACAAAAATTCAAGAACACTTTGGGGGTGAGAGTTTTTGTTCTTGAGTCCTGAGAATCAATCGTTTGGTTGATAATGATATAGAAAACCATTTTCAGTGTGCGAGTAATGGAATTGAAGCCAATAATCTGTACTATCTGATTCCACAATCCGTTTTATTCAAGGTCAATCATATCGAAAATTCATTTTTTATTTTAGTTGACTGAATTTGGGTTTCTTTGTATGATGATTATCTGCTTGTGATGGTTTAAATAGATTGCTGAGTTGATTCTGAGTTTATTTATATATAGAAGCATAGTAAACGATTGATGGGAATGATTAGTCGAGTTCGGAGTTTTCTCCGAGTTCATCTTTGATTTTTTCGATTTAATTGTTATTGTTTGATGTTGATTCGATGATTTTAAGAATATAAGTTGATTGTACTAATTTCCAGCTTTAATTTGAAGTATTAATATTCGAGTTTGGTGTTGAATCGGGTAAAACCACGACTCACCAAAAAAGCTCGGTATTTGACCGGCTTTAATGGCGATTGTCGCCGGTTGTAGTGCATACGGCATCACGAAGGACTAATTCAGGGGGTATTAGAAGTCTGGAAAAATTAACAGTGTATTAGATTGATAAAGCAGAAGAGTTGGATCCGTTTGGTTGCAAATCGGAGTTCGTCGGAACTCAAGGAACTCGCTGGATTCTACACATATTCCGGCTTGTTCTTAGGGTTCTTGGTGACCCGATTTCTTTTTCTTTTGACCCGATGGATTTGATGTTCGACCCGGATTTAATCCCCTATCCAATTCTCCCTTTTCTAAAAATTTGTTCCCCTAAAATTTTGTTTTAAAATTTATTAAAAATTCCTTTTTGTATTCAAAAAAAATCAGTTTTGATTTTATTTTCTTTTCGAAAACTGTTTTTATTTATTTAGTTAATTATCTTAAATAGTTAACTAAATTAATTTAAATTCTAATTATTATTTTTTATTTATTATTTTCAAAAATCCTTATTTGTTTTAATTATTTATAATTTGTTTTAATTGATTATTTATAGATTTAATTAATTGGTGAATTAATTTAATCAATTAATTTGATTTATAAATAGTTAAATAAAATACAATTATTTATAATTAATTCAAATAATTACTAAAAATCACTTTTAAACTTTTTAAAATTTTATTTTAATATTTAAACAAAATCAATTAATATTATTATTAATTGATTTATTCCCATTTATTTCTTATTTTATTTGTAATAAATCAACCATTCGTCCGTTTAATACGAAACGAACGCCTCTAGACTTAGAAAAATATTCCGCTTTCAATAAAAATACTTTCGAGACCCAAATCATTTTGTTTCAAAAGGTCGCTTGTTTTATAAGTCATTCTGATTCAATTATTGATCGATAAATCATATTTTTTTGACCCGATTTCAGTTTTAAACATATCGAGTCGAACCTTCTGATGAACCGAGTCTTATGTGATATGAATTATGTGATACATGAGTTATGTGCTTATGTGCTATATGAATTATGTGTGTATGTGGATCAAGGGTCCTGTGTTTGTCTGTTATATTTATGTGTTGGTTATCGTATGGGTAGACGATAGGGTATTGACGCGTAATTCGTCGAGTGATTATCGTTTAGACGATTAAAGTTCTATATTTAATTATAGATGTGGATCTCTCAAGTCGATCAGGACCAGATGGAATTAAAGTGAAGAGTAAAGTTGAAAAGTATGGAATCTTGGGTTGCAGCACTACATGAGCAGCAGACCAAATGATTAGTTGAATAAAGACGGTGATGTTTTGAGGCAGAATGTCAGAATAGATGCGTCTTTGCGAGTGTGACTAACTGCTAAAACCCAAAGGCAAGTATTTCTATCATCACTTATTATTCAAGTGATATTTATTTTGAATCGTATCATGCAAGTATTGCTTTCCCTATTCTCAGTTAAGAATCGATAAATGTTTTACATATTGCTAAATTAAATAATTTTGTTTATGCAAATACTCATCTGCTATTATGTTTAGAATAGTCAAGTGATTTTACTTATCCAATTATCGGATTTTTAAATGCTTTGGATTTTGAGAAAAATGATTTGGTTGCGAATATTCCTACCCAAGAATTGGGGGAATAAAATTATTACGGGTGTCGAGTATCATGACCCCATTTCAATAAAAGGTTTTAAGATTGGATCATAATTGCGTAAGTGACCCGGACGGACGGTCCAGCGGAGGGCTATTTCTATGTGCTATATGAAATATTATGACACCATTTTGCCACAGGCGAGTATTACCTTTTATTTGAGTACTCGTGTTTTTGGGGTCACGTTTCTACGAATCATGACCTTGTGCTATCACACGGGCTGATCAACATGTGATAGTACGTCCGTCGGAGGATGATCCTAATCTAAATTATCATATCATTTTTGATATTCATAGAATAAATGATTTATCAATTGTTTCAGTTTTGGAATAATGGTAAAATGCAGTTCTGATTCAGATTTTGATTTATGTTGATACTTACGTTGTTGTTAAATATCAAAGGTGGTATTAGTATAGATGATTGATGTTGACTTCAGTATGGGATGTTATGAGCATCAAAGTTCGTATTGATATCTAATTTGATATGAAAGCAAAATAAGTATTAATTTCCAGAGTTCGGTTTTGAGTAAAGTTTATGATTCAATCCATAATCATTGTTTCATGTTATTGTTGTTTATGATATTTCCGTAAACACTGTTTTACGTGTTTTATTCTCGTCAAGATTCAAAGTATTGCTGAAGCATTTCGCTCAAAAATATCAAAATGGTTTTGAATATGATTAAGGAATCAATTCCGGGATTCCTCAACTAAAGTTTTATGATTCAGCAATTATGATTTTAAATGTTCTGCTCTAATGCAGATGTCGGTTTGATATCAAAAGACCCTATATATGTCATAATAATCTTGCTGAGCATTTCTTCCGCTCATACTTGCCTGTTTTTAAATTTAACCTCCAGTGAGGATTAGCTTGCGCTGTTTAGCTGCGTAATTCGAGGAAGCAAAGAAGAAACTCTTGGAAGGTGGTTGGTCCAGGGTTTGCGGGCTAGTGTAAGTTTTATTGTATAAAGTTGTTTATATTATATTATATTATAGTTGTATATTTTATTTGGGCCTAGTATACTTCATTTCGAAGTTATACTAGTAGGTTTAGTTTTGAGTTGGAATTTATTGAAAAGAAATGTAAAAGAAAGTGAAAAATTTATTGGTGGAGTTTGGATTTCTTGTTTCTAGAATTATAACCTTAAAAGATCTTGGATTAGTTGGGGTCATTTATGTCAAATATCTTCCGCTGGCATTTATTTATCGATTAAATAGGTTGTTTTGGATTGAGGTTTCTTCGTGACGACCAAATCCTCTGACCCCGGATTTGGGGGCGTTATAGGTTGGTATCAGAGCTGAGGTTATAGTAAACTAGAAACGAGAGTGTGTAGGAGTGTGTATAGCTATGTGAGGACATTTGAGCTCATATCGAGTTCCTGTTGGACTATTGGATATAGTACCAACGAATAAGTTAAGATATGCGCATTCGTTTGAGATGGTCGTGCTGAGCTGGATAAAACTCCGGGCAGTTGCAAATTTCTATCGTGGAATCTTCCGAGGCTACTATAATTCAACGACGATGAAGATTATCGATATCCGTGGAACATGAAGAAGTGTCTAGAATCAGATGGCGAGTCAACAAAAGAGTTTAAATTGAATATAAGCATTAAGACTTTGGCAATACCTTCTCTTTCTATAATTTCTTTTGGCCTCTCTCAAAAGAAGTAATTTTTAGAGGATATATTCCCTAACACTTGTTTAATCATTTTGTGCCAAAATCTTATTTTCTGGATTTCATTATTCTCCAAAAATATCAGCGTTGAAATCTTTTCAGTTTTATTCATTTGATTTTGGATTCCTTTGATATTCTTTTATTTTGACTGATATGAACAACCCTAACTTTAGGGGACACAAGGTATACCTGTCTGTGTGATAGGAGTTGGATGGGACGCCATCACTTGTGTGTGTTGTGACTACAAGAAGGTTAACAACCTTTAGTAGTGTCTTAATTTGGACACGCAATACCAAGTTCATTTGATCATATTGATCTCTCAGTTATTCTCTTATTTCAAAAATACTTTTTCTCAAATTCAGATTTTGGTCCCGTTATGATATCAAATTCTCTTCTTTTTGAAAATTATGATTTTATCATCTCAAACATTCGAAGGTATGCCAATCAAGTTAAATTGAGTATTATGGTCAAGTCAAAGTAAGGCGGTGGGATGGAATTACCAAGGACGACAGTGGATTGCAATGCGATTAAAATACCAGTGGCATATAACGAAGTCAATCCATTTCTTTATTGCCCTCTCTATCTCTCTTTCTTTTCTTTCTCTCTGTCTTTCTTTCTCTCCTTTTTTCTCGCAATCGGTAAAATTGATTCTATTGACGAATTAGTCGAAGAATGTGGATGGAACAATAATGCAGAGTGAGGCTTTCGTGGTAATTATGTGGTATAGGAAATTGCAGCGTTATTGGAAATTCTGAGAAAATTTGCGTAAGCAAGATTGGAAAGTTGGTTAGAAAACCCTTAGTGCTTTCTTCTGCTGATTCCGAGGACGGAATCCTTATAAGGGGGTACATTGTAATATCCCATATTTTCAAATATTATTATTATAATTATTTGGAATTATTTATGTGATTTTATGTGAATTTTAGTGAATTATCTGATAATTGGAGTTGATGTTTGGGTGTTTATATGTGATATTATTTGAGTATTTTAATTTTTATATGTCCAGAATAAAATATAGATTATTGTGATATTTTTCTGGTAATTTTTGGACTGTTAGATGATTTTATAATGATTTATGTATTTATTAATTATTTTCTGAGTAATTATCAAACTGTTTTATAAAGCCAGGAATCGTCCAACTTCAACTGTTTTTGCGTTTGTACAACCCGAAACTCTTCCAAAAACTCTTTCCTAACCTAATCTGGTAATTCCAGACATTTCTCGTGTTTTGACTTTTTCGATCCGGATTACGGTTTAACTCGTGCGCGGCCCAGCGTAAAATTTTTGATACGATAATCATTTCGGTAGATCAATAAAACCCGTATTCTCGGGAGACGGCATATTTTTACATTACTTTCGTATATGGTGTTTTATGAAAATCCCGGTTTGGATAATTATCCAATACAGATACCAAATCGGATCATTTTTGCAGTTACATAGCGGCTAAGTAACCTATTTTTGGGATCCGATATGATCCAATAGGATAATCGTTACATGTTTTAAAATACATTTATATGAATCGATCTGTGGTACGGACGCGTGTTTACTTGTGTTACTCGTTTTATGTAAATCTGAATGTATTTTATGTGTCTTCGGGGTTTTTTTTTGTTAATTTAGGTATCGTTTCTGTGTTTTAAAAATTAACAAACCCGGACCCCACCGGGTCGTCAAATCTCACAAAATCTGTGTTTTTATTTTTATGAAATTATTCATGTTTTAAATACCTAGTATTTCTACATTTTTGAATTATCCGTAATTTTGGGGAATTTTTATACGAATTTTATATTTTACTGCTTTTAAAAATTATTTCCCGGAATTATAATTTTGGGGCCTAATTATTTTAATTAGGGGAATAAAAACACCCTTAAATGATTTTAGGGTATTAATTTTTGAGAATATATATATATAGCTGCAAAAATATATTTTATTCATTTTTATTTATTAAAAATTCAGAAAAACAAAAATTCAAGAACACTTTGGGGGTGAGAGTTTTTGTTCTTGGGTCCTGAGAATAAATCGCTTGGTTGATAATGATATAGAAAACCATTTTCAGTGTGCGAGTAATGGAATTGAAGCCAGTAATCTGTACTTTCTGATTCCACAATCCGTTTTATTCAAGGTCAATCAAATCAAAAATTCATTTTTTATTTTAGTTGATTGAATTTGGGTTTCTTTGTCTGATGATTATCTGCTTGATTTGATGGTTTAAATATATTGTTGAGTTGATTCTGAGTTTATTTATATATAGAAGCATAGTAAACGATTGATGGGAATGATTAGCCGAGTTCGGAGTTTTCTCCGAGTTCATCTTTGATTTTTTTGATTTAATTGTTATTGTTTGATGTTGATTCGATGATTTTAAGAATATAAGTTGATTGTACTAATTTCCAGCTTTAATTTGAAGTATTAATATTCGAGTTTGGTGTTGAATCGGGTAAAACCACGACTCACCGAAAAAGCTCGGTATTTGACCGGCTTTAATGGCGATTGTCGCCGGTTGTGGTGCATACGGCATCACGAAGGACTAATTCAGGGGGTATTAGAAGTCTGGGCAAATTAAGAGTGAATTAGATTGATAAAGCAAAACAGTTGGATCTGTTTGGTTGCAAATCGGGGTTCGCCGGAACTCAAGGAACTCGCCGGATTCTCCACATATTCCGGCTTGTTCTTAGGGTTCTTGGTGACCCGATTTCTTTTTCTTTTGACCCGATGGATTTGATGTTCGACCCAGATTTAATCCCCTATCCAATTCTCCCTTTTCTAAAAATCTGTTCCCCTAAAATTCTGTTTTAAAATTTATTAAAAATTCCTTTTTGTATTCAAAAAAATTCAGTTTTGATTTTATTTTCTTTTCGAAAACTGTTTTTATTTATTTAGTTAATTATCTTAAATAGTTAACTAAATTAATTTAAATTCTAATTATTTTTTTATTTATTATTTTCAAAAATCCTTATTTGTTTTAATTATTTATAATTTGTTTTAATTGATTATTTATAGATTTAATTAATTGGTGAATTCATTTAATCAATTAATTTGATTTATAAATAGTTAAATAAAATACAATTATTTATAATTAATTCAAATAATTCCTAAAAATCACTTTTAAACTTTTTAAAATTTTATTTTGATATTTAAAAAAATCAATTAATATTATTATTAATTGATTTATTCCCATTTATTTCTTATTTTATTCGTAATAAATCAACCGTTCGTCCGTTTAATACGAAACGAACGCCTCTAGACTCAGAAAAATATTCCGCTTTCAATAAAAATACTTTCGAGACCCAAATCATTTTGTTTCAAAAGGTCGCTTATTTTATAAGTCATTCTGAGTCAATTATTGATCGATAAATCATATTTTTTTGACCCGATTTCAGTTTTAAACATATCGAGTCGAACCTTCTGATAAACCGAGTCTAATGTGATATGAATTATGTGATACATGAGTTATGTGCTTATGTGCTATATGAATTATGTGTGTATGTGGATCAAGGGTCCTGTGTTTGTCTGTTATATTTATGTGTTGGTTATCGTATGGGTAGACGATAGGGTATTGACGCGTAATTCTTCGAGTGATTATCGTTCAGACGATTAAAGTTCTATATTTAATTATAGATGCGGATCTCTCAAGTCGATCAGGACCAGATGGAATTAAAGTGAAGAGTAGAGTTGAAAAGTATGGAATCTTGGGTTGCAACACTGTATGAGCAGCAGACCAAATGATTAGTTGAATAAAGACGGTGCTGTTTTGAGGCAGAATGTCAGAATAGATGTGTCTTTGCGAGTGTGACTAACTGCTAAAACCCAAAGGCAAGTATTTCTATCATCACTTATTGTTCAAGTGATATTTATTTTGAATCGTATCATGCAAGTATTGCTTTCCCTATTCTCAGTTTAGAATCAATAAATGTTTTACATATTGCTGAATTAAATAATTCTGTTTATGCAAATACTCATCTGCTATTATGTTTAGAATAGTCAAGTGATTTTACTTATCCAATTATCGAATTTTTAAATGCTTTAGATTTTGAGAAAAACGATTTGGTTGCGAATATTCCTACCCAAGAATTGGGGGAATAAAATTATTTCGGGTATCGAGTATCATGACCCCATTTCAATAAAAGGTTTTAAGATTGGATCATAATTGCGTAAGTGACTGGGACGGACGGTCCAACGGAGGGCTATTTCTAAGTGCCATATGAAATATTATGACACCATTTTGCCACAGGCAAGTATTACCTTTTATTTGAGTACTCGTGTTTTTGGGGTCACATTTCTACGAATCATGACCTTGTGCTATCACACGGGCTGATTAACACGTGATAGTACGTCCGTTGGAGGATGATCCTAATCTAAATTATCATATCATTTTTGATATTCATAGAATAAATGATTTATCAACTGTTTCTATTTTGGAATAATGGTAAAATGCAGTTTTGATTCAGATTTTGATTTATGATGATACTTACGTTGTTGTTAAATATCAAAGGTGGTATTAGTATAGATGATTGATGTTGACTTCAGTATGGGATGTTGTGAGCATCAAAGTTCGTATTGATATCTAATTTGATATGACAGCAAAATAAGTATTAATTTCCAGAGTTCGATTTTGAGTAAAGTTTATGATTCAATCCATAATCATTGTTTCATGTTATTGTTGTTTACGATATTTCCGTAAACACTATTTTACGAGTTTTATTCTCGTCAAGATTCAAAGTATTGCTGAAGCATTTCGCTCAAAAATATCAAAATGGTTTTGAATACTATTAAGGAATCAATTCTAGGATTCCTCAACTAAAGTTTTATGATTCAGCAATTATGATTTTAAATGTTCTACTCTAATGCAGATGTCGGTTTGATATCAAAAGACCCTATATATGTCATAATAATCTTGCTGAGCATTTCTTCCGCTCATACTTGCCTGTTTTTAAATTTAACCTCCAGTGAGGATTAGCTTGCGCTGTTTAGCTGCGTAATTCGAGGAAGCAAAGAAGAAACTCTTGGGAGGTGGTTGGTCCAGGGTTTGCGGGCTAGTGTAAATTTTATTGTATAAAGTTGTTTATATTATATTATATTATAGTTGTATATTTTATTTGGGCCTAGTATACTTCATTTCGAAGTTATACTAGTGGGTTTAGTTTTGAGTTCGAATTTATTGAAAAGAAATGTAAAAGAAAGTGAAAAATTTATTTGTGCAGTTTGGATTTCTTGTTTCTAGAACTGTAACCTTAAAAGATCTTGGATTAGTTGGGGTCATTTATGTCAAATATCTTCCGCTGGCATTTATTTATCGATTAAATAGGTTGTTTTGGGTTGAGGTTTCTTCGTGACGCCCAAATCCTCTGACCCCGGATTTGGGGGCGTTACAGGTGGCCCTGAGCAGCCCTGGATCGTGTTCTCCGGCGAGAAAGGGTGTTTTCCGATGACCCCCTGTAAAAATTGCAGTTTGGTACCTGAACTTTTGGGGACGATACAGTTAGGTCCCTGAAGTTTCCAAACTTTGCAAATTTAGGATTCCTGTTTTAAAAATGTTTAAAAATCATATTTCCTATTTATTTTTATTAGAAAAATTCGTTTTTAATTTCTGGAAATTCTAAAAACTATTATTTTAATTCCGAAAATTATTTTTAATTCAAAAATAAATCTGAATTATTTAGTTAATTAATTTCAGTTAATTTTTAATTGATTAATTGGTCAATTAATTGGTCAATTAATTGATTAATTGATTTAATTAATTATTAATTGATTTTAATTAATTATTTAATTAGATTTAATTATTTAAAAATGATTTAAAAATTCTGAAAAATAGTTTCGAGCTTTAAAATATTATTCTAAATTATTTCCAAGGCTCGATAATTATTATGAAATTGCTTCGAAACCAGAATTGGTTAACCGAACCCTGTTTATTAACCCGAAATTGATCTAACGACCCGTTTTAATTCCGAAAAATATTTTAAAAATCATTTTAAATACCAGAAAGCCTATTTATGACCCGAAACTTCTTTATAAATGATATGTCATTGATTATGTGATGTATTATGTGTTATATGTGATTTATTGGTTGACTGTCGGTCTCTATATTTGATGTGTACTTGTTTATTGCATAACTTTCAATCCGTTAATCGGATTTGGCTGAAAGGAAGGGTAGATAAAAGTATGTGTTGAATAGAATCGTATGAGTTAATTATTGATAGATGCTTATGATATGTGAGCAGAAGAGGCAAAACGTAGGAAAGGGAAACAGGTAGTTGAGGAGTAAGGTGGTTGAGATTGGAAGCGAGTACAGTGTAGTAAGCTAACACCAGGCAAGTGTTCTGAACTTTCTCGAGATATTGTAGTGATTGATAGTCCTGTTCTAAATTGCAAGTGCTTTGAAGCACTAAAACCCAAACCCTGATTCCAGTTTTGACCTTGAGCCGTAAACCTGATTCTTTCTAGACCATTGATTGTTGTATACCTAAACCCGAACCACAAATATACAATATCATTCTGCAAATACATACAAACTATATACCAAACACTGAATCGAATTATCTTCACACTCAAACCATTGTATCCAACACTTTGAAAGGCAAAATCCTTGAAACCTTGAAACACTGATTCCTCTGTTGTCCAATTCTTTCATTACCCAACAGCTAAGCTTTGAAAATGCCATATTGATCCTCATGAACTCTGAAACCATTTCATTATGAAACATCCAATGTTGTTAATGATTCTGTTTATTGTTTATTATTGCTTATTCTATTATTATGCTAGAATTGGATTGTTTTTATAAAAATTGTGAACCAGATTCGTGGTCAGACCATATGATGGTCAAAATAGGCCAATGTGTGCCTTGGATCCAGTAGTTAGAGCAATGCTGTGTGCTTTGCTCGGGGTTAGTGTGTGACTGATCAGCAGCTTAACCTTGGTTTTTAAAATGAAAGTATAATGTCCAATTCTAAATCATAATTTATTGTTCACTTGATATCGTAACCATTTTCACCTGATGATCATTATTCTCAGTTTTGTCATTGTGACTTGCTGAGCTAGTTAGCTCATTTGTGCGATGTTGTTTATGTTCTTTTCTAGTTTAGAAGGAATAGGTTGGTAACGAGGATCCCCAGTCCAGCGCGAGAGCTAGGGGTTCAGGTTGATCGAGCTGAGCTATTAGGCTTCTTTTGGGATAAGATAAGTTTGTAAAAGTTTGTAATAATGTTTAATACTCAGTTCTGAGTTTGGATAGTTAGGATTTGAACGGTTTGTAATATAAGTGTGTGTTCGGCTTGTGTGCATACTTTAACCTGTTGTGGTCCGTGGTAGTTGGTAAGTAGGGTCACTGCATATTATTATTATCTTTATTAGTGTTATAAATAAGGTGTGTGTGTGGACCCCAAACTTCTGATCCGGGTTTGGAGGGCGCCACAATGATTGCAGAAACAGAGAGCGAGATGTCACAGAAAGAGAAGGAAAGAAAGAAAAGGAAGTTTAAAAGGAATGAAGGACATTCATAGCCAGGGAAGTTTCCAAATTTTAAGAAAGGCAAGTTTCAGCCAGGAAGGAATTCTAATTTGAAGAAGCAGAATGGAGGCGACGGAGGTCAAGGCAACCGTCCAGCCAATGCGAATCAGCCAAATCAGTTGAGGCTAACTTTTCCAGATTGTCAGGTATGTGGGAAGAAGCACAAAGGAGTTTGTAATAAGTTTTGTGTGGTTTGTTTCAAGTGTAATCAGAAAGGGCACTATTCGAGGTAGTGCCGCAACCAGCCAGCAAGTGAGCAAGGATCAGCCTACCCGGAATCCAACAGTTAAGGTTCCAGCCATTGGATTTACATGCTTTAAATATGGGAAGCCAGGACATATAGCCAGGGATTGCAAGACACCAGCCCCGTTCAGTAATGCATTGAGGATTATGGGATCTACTCCAGTAGTGAATGAGACTCCAAGGGCTAGAGTTTTTGATATGTCTGTGAAGGACGCTATTCAGGACACTGATGTCGTGGCAGGTACTCTTAATGTGAATTCTTTATGTGCCAAAGTGTTAATAGAATCGGGAGCAACTCAATCGTTTATTTTTCAAGATTTTGTTAGTAAGTTAAATTGTCTAGTTGAGTATTTAAATGAAATAATGACTGTTGAATTAGCAAATCAAGAACGTGTATATGTTAATCAAGTTTGTGGGAATTGTGAAATTGAGATTACTAGCAATAAGTTTTGTGTGGATTTGATACCATTTAAGCTAGGAGAGTTTGACGTTATCTTAGGAATGGATTGGTTATCTAAGCACGATGCCCAGATAGACTGTCATAATAAGAAGGTAATTGTAAAGATGCCAGATGAAAGGATAGTAATGTTTAAGGGCCAGAAGCAAGCAAAGAAGTTCTTAACGATGATCCAAGCTAAAAGGTTGCTACGAAAAGGATGTGAGTATTTCATTGCATATGTAATTGATAGAAGTCAGGAGCCAGCAAAACTTGAATATATTCTGGTAATCAATGAATTTCCAGACGTGTTTCCCGATGAGTTACCAGGACTTCCTCCAGAAAGATAAATTGAGTTTGTAATCAACTTAGCACCTGCAACGGAACCTGTATCCAAGGCCCCGTACAGAATGGTGCCCATCAAAATGAAGAAAAAAGCAAAGCAATTACAAGAGTTGTTAGAGAAAGGAGTAATCAGACCCAGTGTATCCCCGTGGGGTGCACCGGTATTATTTGTCAAGAAGAAGGATGGGAGCATGAGACTGTGCATCGACTATCGAGAGCTCAACAAGCTTACAATCAAGAACAAGTATCCGTTACCTCGAATTGATGATTTGTTTGACCAGTTGAAAGGAGCCAAGTACTTCTCTAAGATTGATTTAAGATTGGGATATCACCAACTAAAGATTAAGCCAGAGGATATACCAAAGACAGCTTTCAGAACAAGGTACGTACATTATGAATTTTTAGTGATGTCTTTTGGATTAACCAATGCCCCGACATCATTTATGGACCTGATGAACAGAATTTTCAAGGAATACTTGGATAAGTTTGTTATTGTGTTTATAGATGATATTTTGATTTATTCAAAGACAGAAGAGGATCATGCAGAATATTTGAGGACAGCTTTGGAGATTTTGAGGAAGAAAAAGTTATATGCTAAATTCTCGAAGAGTGAGTTTTGGCTACAGAAAGTTCAGTTCTTAGGACACATAGTCAGTAATGAAGGGATCAAAGTGGACCCGGCAAAGATTGAAGCAATTACAAATTTTGAAAGGCCGAAAACCCCAACGAAAGTAAGAAGTTTCTTGGGATTAGCGGGATATTATCAGTGATTTGTTCAAAATTTCTCGAGGATTGCGACATCATTGACAAAGCTTACACGGAAGAATGAAAAGTTTATATGGAATGACAAATGTGAAGAAAGTTTTCAGGAATTGAAGCGAAGATTAATCACGACACCTGTTTTGTCACTTCCAGATGACCAAGGGAATTTTGTAATCTATAGTGATGCTTCTCATAAAGGACTAGAATGTATTCTGATGTAGCACGATAAGGTTATTGCGTATGCGTCAAGGCAACTGAAACCACACCAACAAAAGTATCCTACTCATGATTTGGAGCTAGAAGCCATAGTATTCGCTTTGAAGATTTGGAGACATTATTTATATGGAGAAAAATGTGAGATTTATACAGATCACAAAAGTTTGAAGTACGTATTCACACAAAAGGAGCTTAATATGAGACAAAGAAGATGGTTAGAATTGATTAAGGATTACGATTGCACGATTAACTACCATCCCGGCAAAGCAAATGTTGTGGCGGACGCGTTAAATCGAAAAGAGAAATTGAATGTGTTATCAGTACCCGAGGAGATATACAAAGAATTTCAGAAATTGGAATTGAAGATCAGAGTTTGCAAACCTGATGAAGCAAAAGTGTATAGTATGACTTTCCAGCAAGAGTTATTAGAAAAGATAAGGAAGTGTCAAGAGGAGATAATAGATCATGACATTAATCGTTTGGTAGGTGAAGAGTTGTGCACACAAAAGGATTCTTAGGTTTTCTTCTAGAATTTGGATTCCTCCAGTAACGGAATTGAAGAATGAAATTTTACAGGAAGCTCATAATTTAAGGTATTCAATCCATCCAGGGAGTACAAAGATGTACAGAGATATAAAGGAAAATTATTGGTGGCCCGATATGAAGAGAGAGATTGCTGAATGGGTTAGCAGATGTTATACATGTCAGAGAGTCAAGGCAGAGCATCAGAGACCAAGTGGATTATTGCAGCCATTAGAGATTCTAGAATGGAAGTGGGAGCACATTGCCATGGATTTTCTAGTCGGATTACCAAGAACAAAAGCCAATCACGATACCATTTGGGTTATAGTGGACATACTTACCAAGTCAGCTCATTTTCTGCCTATAAATGAATTTTCACTAGACAAGTTGGTCCATATGTACCTGAAAGAGATCGTAGTTCGTCATGGAGTTCCTGTGTCTATCGTATCCGATCGAGATCCGAGATTTAATTCGAGATTTTGGAAGAGTTTTCAAGAATGTTTGGGAACGAGACTGAATATGAGTATGGCCTACCATCCACAGACGGACATCCAAAGTGAACGAACAATCCAGACAATTGAAGATATGTTACGCGTTTGTGCTATTGATTTCAAAGGAAGTTGGGATGAGCATTTACCCTTGGTAGAATTTGCTTACAACAACAGTTATCATGCCAGTATTGGGATGCCATCATTTGAAGCTTTTTATGGACACAAATGTCGATCTCTAGTATATTGGGATGAAGTAGGAGAACGCAAGATACTTGGGCCTGAATTGGTGCAACAGATAAAGGAAGTTATTGAAGTTATCCAGAAGAGATTAATAGCAGCACAAGACCGTCAGAGGAAGTATGCAGACCAATCAAGGAAAGATATGGAATTCGAAGAAGGAAATCTAGTATTGTTGAAAGTGTCACCGCGGAAGGGATTGACAAGATTTGGGAAGATAGGAAAACTAAGCCCTAGATATGTCGGACCTTTTGAGATTCTAAAACATGTGGGAAAAGTAGCTTATGAGTTGGTGTTACACCCACACATGGAGCACATTCACAATGTTTTTCACGTATCGATGCTTAAGAAGTACATTCCAGACTCCAGGCATGTAATTGAGTATGAGCCAATAGAACTTTAAGCAGATTTGTCGTATGTAGAGAGCCCGATAGAGATTCTAGAAGAAAGAGAGAAAGTGTTAAGAAATAAAGTGGTAAAGTTAGTAAGAGTATTGTGGAGAAACCCAAAGGTTAAGAGTCAACCTGGGAGTTAGAGAGTGATATGAGAGAAAAGTACCCTCATTTGTTTTCTTAGGAGATTCTGAGGACATAATCCTTTTAAGGGGGGAAGGATGTAATATCAGGGATATATCGTGTAATTATTTTTGCTAATAAATAAATATTATGCATTTTCAGTATGTATTCTGTGAATTATTTGTTAAGTGCTATATGTGTTTGGGTGATTAAAAATAATATAAATTGAGTATTCTAATCTTTATATGTCCAAAATAAAATATAGATAATTGTCATATCTTTCTATTTATTTTTATGTTGATTTATGATTTTATAGAGAATTTATGGATTTAATAAATTCTTTTTCCGAGTATCTTTAAATCATTTTATATAATCGGTAACCAGCCGATTTCACCCGTTTTTAGGTTTTTATAACCCGAAACTCTTCCGACAACTTCTTCCTAACCTAATTGCAATATTCCAAGCATTTTCCATGTTTTGACTTTTTTGATCTGGCGTACGGTTTGTCCTGTGCGGGTCCCGGCGTAATATTTTTGATTCAAAATTTGTTTCGGTAAATCAATAAAACTCGTATTTTCGATAAACGTGATCTTTTTTATTAAACTATTATATTTTATCACCTCGTTATACGTGTAACCAGGTGCTGAGATCAAGACCGTAGTACAAATTGTACAGATTTGGATAATTATCCCGAAAACCGATACCGTTTTGGTTCTGTTTTTATAAATAAACGTACTATTTTATATCCGGAATGATCTAACGACGTACTAATTTTCCGTAAATATAAATAGCCCTTACCGCATTTTATTTCGTACCGAAAATCATTTACAAATAATAATTATAGAATTTTCCAGAGAAAACCCTAATTTCATAAAACCTTCTGAGAATCAAACTACAGTTTCAAGGTGTTATTGAAATCGGTTGGGGAAGTTGGAGTAACCAAAATGAAGGGTTTGAGGTGTTTTTTCAGATTCTACAAGTTTCAGAAATGCAGAAATCAAAGGTTATTTTCTATATTATTATTTATTTTTGAAATATTTTGATTAAAATTATGAATTTTTGTTCGGATGATTGTTTGGATGATTTGATGATTGCATGTTGTAGATCTTTTCTTCCTGATGATTTTGATATATTATATGACTGATTTGGAGTTCAATAACATGTTCAAAATTGGGTTTAATTCTCGAATTTCAAAATTAGGGTATATAACCCGTATGAATGTTCTTAATTGAAATTTGGGGCTTTTTGTTTTAGGGGTTATTAGATGTTTTTGTTGATTGTATCGTGTTCCTTGTTGAATTTGCAATCGAATCATGTATATTACAACAAGTTACGATTCCTGGTTTGCTCGAATCGAAGCAAACAAAGTTCGCCGGAACCGGCGAAGTTCTCGGCCAATTTCCGGCCAACTCTGGGGTTATTAGACTGATTTGATTGTTGGGTTATGTTCCTGGTGAGTAGTAGATCATATTTTCTATTTATTTTAATTACAGAAATTCATTTTTAATAATTAAATATTCTAAAAATTATTATTTTAATTCCAAAAATTATTTTAAATTTTAAAATAAATCTGAATTAACTAGTTAATTAATTTTAGTTAATAATTAATTAGTTAATTGGTCAATTAATTCAAAAATAAATTGATTAATTATTTTAATTAGTTAATAATTAATTTTAATTAATTATTTAATTAGATTTAATTATTATTTCTGATTTAAAAATTCTGAAAAATAGTTTTGAGCTTTAAAATATTATTCTAAATTGTTTTGAAGGCTCGATAATTATTATAAAATTATTTTGAAGCCAGAATCGGCCAATCGAATCCTGTTTATTGTTTCAAAAATGGTTCAACGACCCGTTTAAATTCTGAAAAATGTTTTAAAATTCAAATTAAATATCTGAAAAATCTTTTTAACATTTAACCTTCTTTGAAAAGTATTTTCAATCAAAAATCTTAAATGTTATGTGTTATATGTGCATTGATTAACATGTTAAATGCGTATGTGTACGTTATATGACTGTTTTAATCATAACTTTCAATCCGTAAATCGGATTTGGATAACACGAAGGGTAGATAGAAGCATATACTGAATAGATTCATATGAGTTGAGTATTGATAGATACTTATGATATGTGAGCAGAAGAGGCAAGGTGTAGAAAAGGGAAGCAAGTAGTCGAGGAGTAGGAGATTGTGATTGGAAGTTAGTGAAGTATAGCAAGCTAATACCAGGCAAGTTTCTGAACTTTCTCGAGATATACTGTGAATAGTTGATAGTTCTGTTTTATATTACAAGTGCTTTGAAGCACTGAACCCTAAACCTTGATTCCAGTTATTGATCTTTGAGCCGTAAACCTTATTCTTTCTGAACCATTGATTATTGAATACCCGACTACGAACCACATATATACGATACTACTCCACAAATACATACAAACTAAATACTGAACACTAAACCAAGATTACTTACATACTCAAACCATTGTACCTTATGCATTGAAAGACCAAATCCTTGTAACTCCGAAACTTTGATTCTTTTGTTATCCAATTCTTTCACCACTTGATAGCCATTCTTTGTAATAGCCATATTATTTCCTTATGAAGATTGAAACCATATCATGATTGGAAATCCAATGTTGTTTATGAATATATTTATTGCTTTACATTGTTTATTATATTATTGTGATATAATTGGATTGTTTTATAAAATTGTGGACCAGATTCGTGGTCAGGCCAGATTGGTGGTCAAGTTAGGCCAATGCGTGCCTTGGATCCAGTAATTAGAGCAGAGTTGTGTGCCTTGCTCGGGGTTAGTGCGTGACTGATCAGCAGCCTAACCTTGGTTTTTGAAATGAAAATCTAATATCCATTACTAAATCATTATTCATTGTTCATTTGATACCTTAACTCATTTCACTTGATTATTATTTATTCTCAGTATTGTCAATATGACTTGCTGAGCTAGTTAGCTCATTTGTGCGATTTTGTTTGTACTCTTTTCCAGTTAAGAAGGAACCGGTTGGTAGCGAGGATCCTCAATCCAGTGCGAGAGTTAGGATTCCAGGTTGATCGAAATAAGCTTGCTAACGGCTTTTAGAATAGTTTAAGTTTGTGAAGTTTGTAATAATGTTTAATATTCAGTTGTAAGTATAAATAGTTGGGATTTTGGCGTTTTTAATATAAGTGTGTATGTGTGTGGCTTGTGTGCATACTTTAACCTGTTGCGATCCGTGGTAGTTGGTAAGTAGGGTCACTTCATATTATTCTTACCTTTAATATTGTTATAAGCAGGTTATAAATAAGGTGTGTGTGTGTGTGGCCCCCAAACTTCTGACCCGGGTTTGGAGGGTGCCACAACACCTCAGCTAGTTTTAACCAATTCAAGTCGATCAGGTTACCAATAATGGTGTGCAAATAATATGGTAAAAGGCATGATGGAGTGTGAAAAAAGGATGTTCAATTTTCAAATGTGGTCATTGATAAGTGGAATTTATATCCACTTGGAACGCTTCATTTTCGGCTTAAGTTGGTGTTTTGGACTCAAGTATTTGGTATTTTTTATATGTTTTGTGTAATTGCATTGCAGGGCACTTGTCAGAAGGAGGAAATGAGTTTTTCAATGTTTTTATGCTAATAAGAGGCCAGGAAAGGAGCTTTACAATGATTTTATGCTGATAAGAGATCAGATTTTGAAGTCTAGATCATTCTCAAATTTAAGACAATCTGGTTATCTTTGCATGGGCTTTTGAATCGCCCAATTCTGATGAGCAGAACTCAAGATACGGCCAAAAGAAGAAACTGCAGAAAATCACAGAGGCCAGGTGCGCCCGCGCCCGTTTGGCAGAAATAGAGTGCGCCCGCGCCTATTTCAGTGTGCACGCACCCGCTAGAATGCTACAAAATCCTATTTTGAGTGGTATTTGATGATTTTAAGAGTCTTGGTCGACTTGGGGCTTATATATAAAGATAAAAAGACATTTTTATCAATAAGGAAGCAAGGGAGAACATTAAGAAGACCTAGAGCACGCAAGACGACTAAAGAGAAGAAGATCTAGTTTTATACTTTTTTATTCTTCGATTTAGGCGATACTTTTGGATGCTTGTTTTTGTTTTGTTCTAAACCCTAGACTTTGATATTCTATCGTAGTATTCTGAACTTATTTATTACCATATTTTCATTGGAATCCATGGTGATGATGTGTTCGATCTTGAACTAATCGTTGTCATGGGGTTCTAGCAGATTTATTTATGGATTTCAATAGTTAATTGTTTAAATCTTTAGTGTGTGGTAATTTATGATACCCTAGTTTGGTTATGCTTATTCGTCCTTGATGCGTAGCTAACATCTAAGAATGTTTGTTAATTTCTATTGAAGCGACAGTGAATATATATGTTTAGAACTTGCCATGCTAGCATAGGTTTATGTATGAATTGACATGCATAATTCGTAGTGTAATTTTAACCATCTTACACACCCTATGTAATCATAATATATAACCTGTCTTCAACCGTTATATTTTTAAATTCTATAGACATATAAGGTCTAATCATAATTGGTGTCTATTCGGTTTCTATCTTATTTTTGGATGCTTAGTAGTAGGGTATACGTATATTGAAAGATAGCGTATACTAATTTCGTGTTATCTGATTGGTTATCATCACCATCGCATGCTCTTGTTAAAGACATAAACTTTGAATGAAGTATTTAATGAAGTTAGAATCCCATATTTTATTCTCATATAAGTAAATTAATTTTAATCTCTTAGTTAATGCATGCTAGTATAATCTCTTAAGTAGTTAATCAACTCAAACTTGTTACTTGTCTTAGCTGTGAACGATAATCATACATTGTTGTATAAGTGCATAATCTAAACTAAACCTAAACCAATCTCTTTGGGAAGGAACTCGACTTAAATCTTATACTACTTGTGATCACGTATGCTTGCGTGTATTTTCACGTGTGTTTTAGTGCGAACAAGTTTTTGGCACCGTTATTGGGGACTCGGTGTCAATTTTTAGTTTATGTGCTTGACATCAGTGGTCGTTAAAGTTCACTGACTCAGATTCTTTTAATTTCACGGTTTACTTGTTTGTGTTTCAGGTACTCGAGAGAGCGTGTATGCGAACACGTTCAGTCTCTTAAGGCAACTATTGAAGAAGTGGAAGAAGAAGTTCTTGAAGAAGTTGATAAAGTTGAACAAGAAAGAGAAGAAGAAGTAATCATTACAATGGGAGTTCCAGCAGCAGCAACGAAAGTGTTGAAAGAGTATTCTCAACCAAAGATCATGGACATTCAATCGAGCATTGTCAGGCCAGCCATCGCGGCTAATACCTTCGAGATCAAGCCTGGCATGATCCAGATGGTCTAGAACTCGGTTCAGTTTAGGGGTGCTCCAACAGAAGATCCTAACATGCATATTAGGGACTTCATTCAGATTTATAACACTTTCAAGTTCAACAATGTCTCTGAAGATGCTGTAAAATTGAGGCTTTTCCCATTCTCTCTAAGGGATAAGGCTAAGGGCTGGTTACACTCTCTACCAGCTCGTTCGATTGTTACTTGGGAAGATCTTTGTTAGATATATTTGATAATGTCATGGCTAATATGATTTATGTTTAGTTTTCAGATCTTACTTAAAACAGGATATATCAGTACTTACTGGAAGTCAAGACTTAAGGATATCAGTACTTATATTATCAGAAGATAATCATCAGAAGATGGATATCAGAACTTAAGTGCTGAAGGACGTTCAGATAAAGATAATAGCTGATTAAAGGAAAGAAGATCAAGATAAACATAAGAAGAGATATGCATGAAGAAGGAATCTATGAAAAATAGAATACTTGGAAGAAAAGATATCTGATTGATATATTTTAGGAAGCAGAAGTATATTCCATATCAATTAGCGATTATCTTGAAACTGTGTAGTATATAAACACAGACATAGGGTTTACACTATAAGTGTTATCATATTCGAGAAGATTATTCATTGTAACCCTAGCAGCTCTCGTGATAATTATTCATCACTGAGAGGTAACAGTTCCATACTATAACAGAGTTTATTGTTTCAATAAAGTTTGTTTTCTGTTACTTGAGATATTAAAGTTCGATTTGATTGTACTTTATACTGTATTCACCCCCTCTACAGTGTGTGTGACCTAACAATCTTGCTCAAAAGTTTCTCACTAAATTCTTCGCTATGGCAAAGACAGCTGCAATCGGGAATGCTCTTACTTAGTTTACACAACAATCAGGGGAATCTCTATGTGTAGCTTGGGAGCGTTATAAGGAGATGCTGAGAAAGTGTCCGCATCATGGAATGCCCGACTGGAAGGTGATAAATTACTTCTATAATGGGTTGGAAGCACAGTCGAGACCTATGCTCGATGCAGCATCAGGTGGAGCTCTATGGGCTAAAAGCTATGAAGAAGCTTATGAGCTGATCGAGATAATGGTTGCGAATGAATATCAGAACCCAACTCAGAGAATGCCACGGGGCAAGGTAGCAGGAGTTCTTAAGGTAGATACAGCTACGGCTATCACTGCTCAGCTAAAGGCGATAGCTATGAAAATCGATTCTCTGGCCAATTATGCAGTTAATCAGATAGCCAGTATGTGTGAGTTGTGTGCAGGTGCGTATGCGACGGAGCATTGTGCTATATCTTATGAATCAGCTCAGTTTATGAGCAACTTTCAAAGGCTACAGCAGCCAGTTCCTGCCACGTACCATCCTAACAACCGTAAGCATCCGACCTTCAGCTGGAGCAACAATCAGAATGCAATGCAACAGCCGTACCAGCAGTTTTGAAATAAGCAATTCAATCCTCCTGGTTTCCAGCAACAGTTTGCACCAAAACATCAGTTTCAACCACAAGGGATGTAACAACAATCTCATGGAGGTCCAACTCCATCTGTTAATGAAAAATCTGAATTGGAGGACTTGAGGCTTATGTGCAAAAGCCCAGTGGTTTAAATCAAGACTCTGGAGAACCAAATAGGGAAAATTGCCAATGCACTATTGAGTCGACCTCAAGGAACTCTTCCTAGTGATATAGAAGCTAATCCAGGCAAGAGGGAAGCCAAAGAATAGATTAATGCAATCACCTTGAGGTTTGGAAAGGTCGCAAACCCTCAAAATCATCAAGACGAAGAATCTGAATTTTTTTCCAAAATACAGGCGCGCCCACGCCCTTGCCAATTTCAGTGATAGGGATAAATAAATTATGATAGTATAATTAAATACTGCAAGGTGTGGACTGCTAGGCCCAATAAAAAGATATATGATACTCAGACCGGAAAGGTTAAGCCTGATGGACCAGATTAGGCCTGATGGAATAAAAAAGGCCCAAAAGCCCTGATTATTAATTAATTTCGTAATTAATTAATAAGGGAAAAATCAGCTATTGAGAAGAGTCCAAATAAGGATATAAATCCTTATAGATTATCCTCAAGGGGACCTAAAAGGATAAGGAATCAGTTTCCTACTATCTAGGACTCCAAAGTCCATTCTAATTATAAGACTTGCCCACCAAGTCTCCTATACCAAGTCCAATTCAAGGAATCCCAACATCTATATAAGGGGCCTCACACCACAGATCAGAACTATATTTTTTGACTTGATCCTTGGCAATCAGCAAGGTACGTAGGCATCTTGTTAAGGCAGATTGAGTCACGAAACACAAGAGCAGTCAAATCGAGCCTTGAAGCTCACGTTCCTTAGTACTAAATACAACAATTATATATACTAGTTTTAATCCATAACATTTGGCGCCGTCTGTGGGAATACAACAACCATGGCGAGAACACGGAGAACAATTGGAGCTCTAGAGGAAGGAACACCATCAGAGATAACCCAGGTGATTTCGTCCACCGTGGAGGTTCCTCCCCATTCGACTTATGCATCTACTCAGGGGGAAGCCCAGATAGGGGCAACTCAACCTCAGCCACAAGGGACAACTCCCCTGATTATTCAAGGTACGAATCCTCAAGTTCAACAAGTACATATACCTGTGAATTCTCGACCCGTTGGGTATGAATATTCAACTATTGTTACTACTAACCCCCCTTTTGGGATGCCCCTTCACCCTGAGGTTGGAGGAAGCGGATATGCTGGGCGAAGTGAAGCACGAAGGAAGTCGCCCCCCTATATACGAGGTTTGGGTCCTATCCCTGAGGATCGGGAATTTTCTGGTCCTTACACTGAAAGAGACTCTGAATCTTCGGATGATGAAGTGGCCCCGAGAAGGAGGCGTCCTGGAAAAGAGCCAATGGCCGATGGAAGGCAACACCCCCAAAGCACCCCAGGGGCGAATCCCCAAGAAGTGCAGGAAAGGATCAGGGCTCATGAGGCTGAAATCCAAAGGCTGAGGCGTGATTTGGAGGCTCACCAGGCCACCAGACCCCAGATACCTCCTAGGGGGAGAAATCCTCCTCCTGTCATAGACCTGGATGGTCCGGTACGAAGAAGGGCTGTTGTCCCAAGAACTGATCCAAGCAATCTCCTTCCCCTTGGAGATCCTGATGATCCAACTCCACCCTTCACAGAAGAGATAATGAATGCCCATATCTCAAGGAAATTTAAGATGCCCACTATCAAAGCCTATGATGGCACGGGAGACCCCGCAAATCATGTTAGGACATTCTCTAATGCACTGCTACAACCCGTGAATGATGCTATAAAGTGTCGGGCCTTCCCTCAAACCCTGTCGGGTATGGCTCAAAGATGGTACAGTCGCCTGTCCCCAAATTCTATTGGATCGTTCAGAGAATTAAGTCAGGCTTTTATTAAGCAGTTCATCAGTGGGAGAGTCCATGAGAAAAGTTCAGCATCTCTCATGAGTATTGTGCAAGGAGCAAAGGAATCTTTGAGAGACTACCTGAATCGTTTTACAAAGGAGGCTTTAAAAGTCCCAGACCTTGATGATAAGGTAGCCATGATAGCACTGCAACAAGGAACTAGGGATGAGTTTTTCAAGATGTCATTGGCCAAACGTCCCCCTGAAAATATGTTGCAGCTCCAGGAGAGGGCAGGGAAGTATATCAAGGTTGAAGAAAGCATGAGGAAGACCGCAGTAAGTAATGAGCCCACTGGAGGCAAGAAACGAAAAACTGATCTGGAGTATATCGCTAAGGACAAGTATCCTAGAACCGAACAAAATCCTGATTCAACCCCCAAGAAAGGAGGACCTGGGCAAAAGTTCACTGAATACGCTAAGTTGAATGCTCCTAGAAGTCAGATTTTGATGGAGATTGAGAAAGACAGAGATATTCGCTGGCCTAAGCCCTTGAAGGCTGATCCCACCAAGCTAGATAAGAGCAAGTACTGCAGGTTTCACAAAGATGTTGGCCATGACATCGATGAGTGTAGGCAATTGAAGGATGAAATTGAGTTCCTCATTCGAAAAGGAAGATTGAACAAATACACTGGAGGAAGGGACAGGAATAATAGTGGAAGGAAGAACTTTGAAGATCGTAGGAGGGACCAAGACGATCAGGGGCGAAATCCCCAGCCTAGAGGACCAGTTATAAACACTATTTATGGAGCGTCGAGACCTCGAGGGCATGTGATAAACACGATCTTTGGAGGTCCAACTGCTGCTGGATTGTCCAAAAATTCCAGAAAGGCATATACTAGAGAGGTTATGCATATTGTAGGAGAAGCCCCGAAAAGGGCCAGGACAGAAGTAACATTGGCTTTTGATGATTCTGACCTAGAGGGAGTCAAGTTTCCTCATGACGACCCGCTGGTCATAACACCTATAATAGGAAACAGCCCGGTCAAGAGGGTTCTTGTTGATAATGGTGCTTCTGTGGATATCTTGCTCCATGACGCCTTTCTAAGGATGGGGTATAACGATTCCCAGTTAACACCAACCGACATGCTGATATATGGATTTGCTGGAGTAGAGTGTCCTGTAGAAGGGATAATCAAGTTCCCAACCACCATAGGTACGGAACCAAGGCAAGCAACGCAGATGCTGGATTTCATGGTGGTAAAGGCTAGTTCAACTTATAATGCTATCATGGGGAGAACAGGGATACATGCCTTCAAGGCAGTCCTCTCTTCCTACCATTCAGTCATGAAGTTTCCCACCCGAAACGGGATTGGAGAAGAGAGAGGAGATCAAAAAATGGCTAGAAGCTGTTATGTGGCCTCTTTGAGGGCAGATGGAGTCGGGGGGCAGGTTCTTCCTATTGAAGATATGGATGTCAGAGAAAATGACGAGAAGAGAGGAAAGCCAACAGAAGATTTGGTTTCGATTCCTTTAGACCCCAAGAATCCTGAGAGGATGACTTTCATTGGAGCCACATTAGAGGAGCCCCTTAGAGGGAAGTTGATGAAATTTTTGCAAGAAAACAGTGATGTGTTCACATGGTCAGCAGCTGATATGCGAGGCATAGACCCGGAGAAGATTACTCACAAGTTAAACGTGGATCCAAGCCGGAAAACCGTGAAACAAAAGAAAGGAAATTTTTGCCCCGGAAAGACAAGAAGCTATAAGACAGGAGGTAGAAAAGCTCTTAGAGGCTGGTTTTATTGAGGAGATTCAATTCCCGGAATGGTTAGCAAACCCGGTAATGGTGAAGAAGGCTAATAGAAAGTGGAGGATGTGTATAGACTTTACTGACCTGAATGATGCATGCCCTAAAGACTATTTTCCGTTGCCGAGGATTGATACTTTGATTGATGCCACTGCTGGACATGAGATGCTGAGTTTCATGGATGGATTTAGCGGATACAACCAGATCAAAATGCATAAGGATGACATTCCAAAGGTATCATTCATCACTGACTTTGGTGTTTATTGTTATCTTGTTATGGCGTTTGGTCTCAAAAATGCAGGAGCCACCTATCAAAGGTTGGTAAACAAAATTTTTAAGGATCTTATTGGTAAGACTATGGAAGTATATGTTGATGACATGTTAGTCAAGAGTCTAGTAAAGACTGATCACATAACCCATTTGAGGGAAGTTTTTGAGGTCCTGAGGTACCACAAGATGATGTTGAATCCTACGAAGTGTGTTTTCGGAGTAGGATCTGGAAAATTCTTGGGATTGATGGTCTCAAAAAGGGGAATTGAGGCTAACCCCGATAAAATCAAGGCGATCCTGGACATGGAACCACCAAAAACTATCAAGGATGTTCAGAAGCTCACAGGAAGGGTTGCTGCGCTAGGACGATTCATCTCCAAGTCAGGAGACAAGTGCTTGTCATTCTTCAAGTCACTAAAGAACATCAAAGGCTTTGTATGGATTGAGGAAAATCAGAAGGCATTTGAAGAGTTAAAGAAGTATATGGGCCAGGCCCCGTTGTTGGCCAAGCCAGTTCTAAATGAAGTTTTATTCTTGTACTTGGTTGTTTCAGAGAGCGCCTTGAGCGCGGTGTTGGTTAAGGAGGAACTGAAAGTCCAGAAACCCGTATACTATGTCAGCAAAATTCTGCATGGTGCTGAGTTGAATTATTCAGCTATTGAGAAATTCGCTTTAGCCTTGGTAATGGCTTCGAGAAAACTGCGTCCTTATTTTCAGGCTCACCAGATTGAGGTGCTAACAAATCAGCCCCTGAGAAATATCATTCACAGTCCCAAGGCAAGTGGGAGATTGATTAAGTGGGCAATAGAGCTGGGAGAGTTCGATCTCAAGTATAAGCCACGTACGGCAATAAAAGCCCAAGCACTAGCTGACTTCGTGGTGGAATGTACCATACACAACCAAGAAGCCGGGGGCAGGAAGATGCCGTACCTCAAGACAAGAAAGTCGATGATGGGGGCAAAGAGAAGGATGATAAAGAATATTGGGTTCTCTATTTTGATGGGGCATCAAAAACAAACTCCAGTGGAGCAGGATTGGTTTTGCAAAGCCCTGATGAGTTCTTAATTGAGTATGCTATGAAGCTAGACTTTCCAACCACAAACAATGAGGCAGAGTATGAAGCCCTGATAGCTGGCCTTGGTCTAGCTGGGACACTTAGAATCAAAAACTTAAAGGTCCGTGGAGACTCGAAGCTGATCATATCCCAGGTAAAGGGAGAATTTGAGGCAAGGGATGATACGATGGCTAAGTATGTCCGCCTAGTAAGGGCTGTGATGACCCAATTTAATGAATGTCATGTTGAACACATTCCAAGGGAAGAAAATGTTAAGGAAGATGCGCTATCAAAGTTCGCTTCGTCTGAGATTGAAGAAAGTTCAGGAAGTGTGTACTTCCGTGTTTTGAAGACACGAAGCATAGATGTTAAGCTAATGGCTCCTATAGGCTTGGGGACGTCATGGATTGATCCCATCAAGGCTCACATTCAGACCGGTTGGTTTCCAAGCGATGCAACTGAAGCACGGAAGTTAACTGTTCGGGCACTAAGGTACTCTTTGATAGATGGGATTCTTTACAAAAGATCTTTCGTGGTTCCCTACTTGAGGTGTCTCAGGCCCGATGAGGCACGCTTGGCTCTTGAAGAAGTGCATGAAGGTATTTGTTGACAACACTTGGGGGGCAGGGCCTTGGCTCATAAGATAACCCGTTTAGGCTTCTATTGGCCAGAAATGATGGCTGATGCCAAAGAATATGTGAAGAAGTGTGATCGCTGTCAGAAGCATGCACCAGTTGTTAGACAACCCCCCGAGATGCTGACCTCTATCAACTCGCCTATTCCTTTTGCTATGTGGGGGATGGACATTCTAGGGCCTTTCCCTATGGCCATGGCACAAAGGAAGTTTCTAATTGTAGCCATTGATTATTTCACCAAGTGGATTGAAGCCAAACCCTTGGCCAAAATCACAACTAAGCAGGTTGCACAATTCCTGTGGGAAAACATTATGTGCCGATATGGAATTCCCCGTATCCTCATCACTGACAATGGAACACAATTTAACAACGAGGAATTCAAGAAGTATTGTGAAGAAAATGAAATTGAGTTACGGTTCACCTCTGTGGCTCACCCACAAGCTAATGGGCAAGCAGAAGTAGCAAATCGAATAATCATGGATGGACTAAAGAAGAGGATCGAGAAGTCAAGAAATAATTGGGTGGATGAAATACTTCCAATATTATGGGCCTACAAGACTACCTGTAGAGTCACGACAGGAGCAACTCCCTTCATGTTGGCATATGGGGCAGAAGCAGTAGTTCCAGTAGAGATATCACATTCCTCTCCAAGGATTCAGGCTTTCGATGAGGAAGAAAATGAGGAAGGGCAGAGGTTAGCCCTGGATTTAATCGATGAAGTGCGAGATAAGGCACATGCAAAGATAGTAGAATATCAGAAAAAGGCTTCATTCTACTACAACCTAAGGGTTAAAGAAAGGTTTTTTAAATAAGGCGATCTAGTCTTGAGGAAGATAGAAGCATCTGGTGTAGGACAAAAAGGGAAGCTTGCCCCGAATTGAGAAGGGCCTTACATAGTCAAGAGTGTTCAAGGTAGAGGAACCTACAAGCTAGAGACTATGGATGGTTTTGAAGTCCCGAGAACTTGGCATGCACAAAACCTGAAGGTTTACTATGTGTAGGGCAGCCGGATACGGTTCTCACTCGTCAGGATGGCGAGTAGGTTGAAAAGCACCTTGAAGCTTTGCTTGCTTAGGATTTATATGTTTTAATTTCATTACGAAGTTTATTATTACTTGTGTAAGGGACGAATCCCAGACAATTTTACGAAATTCATGAGTTCTTCAAAGTATGTTTGTGGCCTAATAAATAAAAATCAAATGCATGGATGCAAGCATAGAAGGTGATAAATGAAATAAATCTGATAGATATTATAAAAGTTCGATAAATAAAGTCTCGAAAATAGGATTAAAAAAAACAACAAGCCACGCAGGGCTGAAAAAGCTCTAAGGAGCTGAAGTACCCTCGGCATTCATATCATCGTCCTCTCCGCTCTCGCTGGATGTCTCTGTCGTCTCGGAGGAGGAGGAAGAGTTGTCGTCATCAGCAGGTCTGGAAGAAGACTCGGGAGGAGGAAGGAGTGGATCCTGAGGAACATGACCCGAGACAACTACTCGGGTACGAAACCTCTGCAACAAAGCCTCGTCATCAGGGCAGACATAGTCCGCCAGGTTAATATCAGGACAAGCCTCGTTCACGGTCCCAAGGGACGTGTCCCAACCAGTCCTAAAAAACCCGGGAAAGACCGAATCATCCCTAATCCTCATGGATTGGGCAAATTCCTCCGAGTCCAGATAGTTGTCTATAGCTTTATCCTTCTCCGCCCGAAGTACCACCAGTTCGGCGTTAGACTCTCCGAGTTCTTCCTCCTTGCGCTTGAGCTTCTTCTCCAGGGTAGCATACTTCTTCTGTTACCTCCTGAGGGCATTATCGGCCTTATCAGAAGCCCGCTTCCATGACTCGGCTTGCCTCACAGCGCCTTGAAAATAGGCGTTAGACTGAAACAAAGCAATTAACAAAGTATAAGGCAAGAAAATGCTACAAGAACGAAAGATAAGTTCAAAAAAGAGAAGGCATACCGAAGCCAGAGACTGAGCTCCCATGAGCTTAATCCTCTCAAGATCAGGGGTGGCCACCACATCAGTAAAGTCCTTGGGAGTCACGCTATGGTAGGACCAATCCCATGCATGCTTCGTGGATCCAACCACAGTGTCCCCTCGGCGAAATCCCCGGAGAGGCTGGAAGGCGCCTATAGCAGCAGCAGCAGTAGGGGCAGCAGTAGTGATAGGAGCACTATGGCCCCCAACTCCTTCAGTTGAAGCCTCCCCTATAGGCTCTTTGTGCTTTTTCAAAAAGCTAGGCTCCGTGGCCTTTCCCCGGGTGTCTAGGCCTGCGAGCCGAGCTTTCTTCATCCTAGCTGTCTCCTCAACCAGAGGAACATTATCCTCGTTAATCTCCTTAGCAGCTGAAACAAAGCAAAGGACAAAATAAGTGATGTTAATAATGCATGAAATGAAATAAATTTGAGAAGGGAAGAAAAATACCCTGTTGAGAAACAGAGGATAGTCCCACATGAATCAGGAAAAACTCCTCTAAGAGAGTCCAGCTGGTGGTAGTGCCATCATCCTGAGTAAGCCCATTATAAATAATAGTTTCTTCAGGAGTTAAGTGAATGGATTTGAGGCTACCATCACTGACCTTCCCGAAGGAAGATCGAAAAAGTGTGCCCCAGTCACCATTCTCCCAACGTAACCCAACGAAACTATTCCTCCAATTTTGATTATTATCAGGAATAGAGGCGCTGTTAAAGATATGTTTGCTTTTGGGCCTTTGCTTGACATAGACCCAGCCACAGATACTGGAAGAACTATTATAACACTGAAAGACCTTCCTAAAAACAGCTACAGAATGAGGAAAGCCCTCCCTAAGACAGCAAACCATAAAACATAGAATGTTCCTCCAGGCGTTTGGAAGAAGCTGACACGGGTTGATTTGTAAATCAGCCAAAAGATGAGGAATAAAAGGGTGAAAAGGAAACCTAAGCCCGGCATTAAGGGCATCTGTGTAAATGAAGAGAGTGTCGGGTCTTCAGTGGCAAGTACGGTCACCACCAGAGACTGGAACTAATCTAAAAGGAGGAAGGACGTTATAACGAGCATTTAGTTTATTGAAATCTATGTTGTGCCAAGTATTACAATGATTAAAAGAATCGAGATGTGCAGTGGAGGGATATTCATCCCCCCTAGTGTTAATCATATCGATTAAAGATATATACGAAGAACGGATCTCGATATCCTTACCTCGTTTTGAAGCCGAGGCTATCTTGGCCGCCCTCTCGGAACTATTATCAGCCATTTAGTAAAGCTAGAAAAGGCCTGGAAAGCTAAAGGAGGGGATTTGAGAGAGGAGAAGGTTAGAAATTTTGAGATAAGAGTGAAGAGTGAAGAGTGAAGAGTGTGAAGAGAATGCACACTCCCCCCACCTATATATAGGAAGAATAAGTGGATAATGGGCCTTAAAAAGCCCATTTGGGCCCAAAAGTTGGAAGGTTCTGGAATTATCCAGGAAATTCCTGGAAAATTCAAGAGAATTCTAGCAAAAATCAGAAGAAAACTTGAGTTTTTTTTTTGAAGAATCTGGAAGAATCCAGAAAAATCTAGAAGAATTTGGAGCTTGGGCTTAAAATAAAAGCCCAGTTGAATAAATATGGGCCCAATAAAAACAAAAGCCCAGAAAAGGGCCCAGATATTTGAGGTTAAAAGCCCATAAGCCAAAATCCAGTCATAACGGGCCAAAAGAATAAAGGCCCAGCTAAGTGAAGGTGGCCCAAAAATAAAGCCCAGGGAAAAGTGGATAAAAAGATCAGGAATATGACCCCATTCGACCAGGAATCATGAGGAAATCCTGATCGAAATACTGGAGGTCGAAATTGCTTCGATCAAGGCATGAAATGATGCTTAAATCGGTCAAAATATTAGTTCCTGACCGAAAGGGTCAGAATTCTGATCGAGAACGAATAAACCAGAAAAACTGTCGACCAGAAAGCAAGGCAAGATCCTGGTCGAATGGATCCTGCTCGAAATTGCTTCGACCAAGGCAAGAAAGATGGCTAATTCGGTCAAAAAGCATGAAATCCTGACCGAAATGGATTCCTGGTCGAAAAATTCTGCTCGAAATATATATATATATAAAAAAGGAGGAAAAAATCCTGGCCGAAATTCGACCAAGATTCCTGATCGAAACCATCCTACCTGAAATCCTGTCGACCAGGGCAATATGGAGGTTAATTCGACCAGGATCCTGGTCGAATGGATTCCTGGTCGAAATCTGCATAAAAAAAAAAAGAAGAAGAGAAAAGGAAGAAAAAAAGAAGAAAAAGGGAGGGAAAAATTCCTGGAAAATTACAGAAAAATAAGGAAATTCCTTAAATAATTTCTGAAAAATACTAATATTTTCAGGAAATTAGGGAAAAATCCTGAAATTAAGGATAAATCCCAGAAAATTAGAGAAAAATCCAGAAAATTAAGGATAAATCCCAGAATATTAGGGAAAAATCCAGAAAATTAAGGATAAATCCCAGGAAATTAGGGAAAAATCCAGAAATTAAGGATAAATCCCAGGAAATTAGGGAAAAATCCAGAAATTAAGGATAAATCCCAGAAAATTAGGGAAAGTCCAGAAATTAAGGATAAATCCCAGAAAATTAGGGAAAAATCCAGAAAATTAGGGATAAATACTGCAAGGTGTGGGCTGCTAGGCCCAATAAAAAGATATATGATACTCAGACCGGAAAGGTTAAGCCTGATGGACCAGATTAGGCCTGATGGAATAAAAAAGGCCCAAAAGCCCTGATTATTAATTAATTTCATAATTAATTAATAAGGGAAAAATCAGCTATTGAGAAGAGTCCCGATAAGGATATAAATCCTTATAGATTATCCTCAAGGGGACCTAAAAGGATAAGGAATCAGTTTCCTACTATCTAGGACTCCAAAGTCCATTCTAATTATGAGACTTGCCCACCAAGTCTCCTATACCAAGTCCAATTCAAGGACTCCCAACATCTATATAAGGGGCCTCACCCCACAGATCAGAACTACGTTTTTTGACTTGATCCTTGACAATCAGCAAGGTACGTAGGCATCTTGTTAAGGCAGATTGAGTCACGAAACACAAGAGCAGTCAAATCGAGCCTTGAAGCTCACGTTCCTTAGTACTAAATACAGCAATTATATATACTAGTTTTAATCCATAACATTCAGAAAGTGAAAAAATTGCTGATTCAGTTGTGAAAAAGGATGGAGAAGCGGAAACAAAGAAAAATTCTGCTAAAAACACTACTCATGAGCAGAATACATGGGAGAAACAAGGCTATCCGCCTCCCCCATTTCCTAAAAGGCTTCAAAAGCATAAGTTCGACGAGCAATTTTCCAAGTTTTTGGAGGTTTTCAAGAAGCTGCATATCAACATACCTTTTGCAAAAGCTCTAGAACGAATGCAGAGCTATGCTAAGTTCATGAAGGGTATTCTATCTCGGAAGTTGAAGCTTGAGGACTTGGAAACCGTTGCTCTAATGGAAGAGTGCAGTGTTGTGCGACAACAGAAATTGCCTCCGAAGCTTAAAGATTCTGGAAGCTTCACTATTCCTTGCACTATTGGAGACTTGTCTTTCGACAAGTGTTTATATTACTTGGGAGCTAGCATCAATCTAATACCCTTATCTGTCTTCAAGAAACTTTTGCATGAGCCAAAACCGACAAACATGTCCTTACAGTTGGCCGATTGGACCATCACTTATCCACGAGGAGTAGTGGAGGATGTCTTGGTTAAGGTGGATAAACTCATCTTCCCTGCTGATTTTGTCATTCTGGAGTTCGAGGAAGATAAGAAGATTCCCATTATCTTGGGAAGACCATTCTTGGCTATAGGCCGAACTATGATCGATGTGCAAAAAGGAGAGCTTACTATGAAGGTTCAAGATCAGAAGGTCGCTTTTAATGTGTTCAAGGCAATAAAGTTACCTACGGATAAAGAGGAGTGTTTAAAGTAGAGCGGGTCGACTCTATCCTGAATTCGAAGCTTGAGCAGTTTCCAAAGTCAGATACCTTAGAGAGATCCTTAATAGGGATATCAGTTATTGAAGATGAAGAAGGAGCAGAGCAACTGCAGATTTTGAATGCACCTCCGTGGAAGAGGAAGTTGGATATTATAACGACTCGTGTAATCTTTTTGAGTTAGTTAATTGTGCAATTATGGAAATTATTAAATAAATAAGATATGTGTGTTGATTTTGACCGCTATGTGTTGGTTGATTATTATCCATAAGTGATTTATGGTGTATCGGGTTATTCGCGTCATTAATTATGGAATTGTATTGAATTATTTTCACTTTCAAAAGTGGATTTAATGCAAATTTATGTTATAAATATTTGAAATGTCTTTAAAATTGTTTTTAAGGTTTTATAATTACAATAATTATTTTTGGGATTTTATAAAATTTAGAAATCAATATTTTATTAATTATTTATCTTTAAATGATTTTCTGATTGTTTTTATTGGTAAAATCCATATTTAATTCTAAAACTCTTCAAAAATTATGAAACTCATATTTATTGAAGTTTTGAATATTCTGAGAATTTTAAAATTATTTTGGAAATTTTTGGGATTAATTTCACCCGCACGTTGTTTCGTTTAATTGATAAAAGCGGGTATAAAGTGCACTTCGAAAATTGTTCTAAAATTTTGAAAATTCTGTTTTCATAAATTTCGGGATATTTATAATATTTTAAGACTATTTTTGTAATTTTCTGAATCTGTTTTAAGTGCAGCTCGGTTCGTTAATTGTGAAATCCGGGTACGAGTTGCGTTTCAAACATGCTTTAAAAATTATGAAAATTTTATTTTATTAGTTTCGGGGTTTTTAGAAAATTTTAAGACCGATTTTGTAATTTTATAAATTTGTTTATACGCAACTTGGTTCAATAAAATATAGAAAGCGGGACAAAAAAATGGGGCATTCCGGAATTACGTGGCCAGGAAACTGATTCGTATCACATTTTCACAAACTTATGTGACACCTGCTAGTTACTGATTGGTTAAAAAAAAGAAAACAGAACACAAAATAAAAACACACAGCACAAATGAGAGGTGAAGCAGAGAGAGAGCGGGGGTGGGGGTGCTTTCCCTGGTGGTTCCTTCCCTCTCGATTCTACTCTCTCTTCTGTCATATCTCCCTTCCCTCTATTCCCCTCTCGCTTGACCTGTAGATGGCCCCGTATTATTCCGGTAAGATGCCACCGGTTCTCCTGGTGGTTTCCGTTGTGCGCATGTATATATACTTATATGTATGTATATGCTTGTGGTCTGGTTAGTGGGTTAGCTTCGTGTTGGATGCTTTGTGTTTGCCGTTTTTGGCTTTGCTGATTGCTGTTGATTCTTTCTTTCCGGTCATGCGCATGTGCGTGAGCCGGAGGTTGGTTCAAATTCCAGATTCTTTTTCACTGATGTATGTTGTAACTGATTCGATAATTACTATAAAAATTTATTCGAATATTATTCGAGAATTAATTGGCGAAGTCGTGAGGAAACCCGACATATCCGGGTACCGACGAATTTTGCTGCCGTCAACAATGAATTACGATGAGTTGACGGTGGACTATGATGAATATTCTGAGTCCTACGAATTAAAAATATAGAATACGAATAATAATTAGTAATTGTAGTTGATTTGAAATTTGAGAATTTATAGATTTCGATAGGTATTATTAGTATAAATCGGTGATTGGGATTCGTGAATTTGGATTGTGATTGGATTATCATTGTAATTGTTGTGAATTGATTTGACGTCGGGAAGTTTGACGGGTTAGCCGATAATCAAAGGAGATGCTGCCCGGTTTCTGGGAAAACAGAACTACGGAAATACGGGAGCGTGCCCGAGGATTATCGGGACGTCGAGCAGGTATAAGTAAATACATATACGTATGTTTTATACAGAACCTGATTGTATGTTGTGTTGTATGTTTTGACCAAAACACAGTAACCCTAATTTCACAAAATGACGAGTATACGTATTTTCTGAAAATGAACACTGGATCGATTTCAAGAATATGAACCCTAATTGTTTTATGTGTTATTCTAATATGAATAATTACGAGCCAGGTTTGAATATCATCAGGTAAGAATTAGTATCGAGGATATATCAAACATACCTAGACGTCTAACGTAGGGTATTTCGACCCTGTAGGTTATAGTCAGGAACCTGAAAGTGGACGATGGACTAAAGATAACCTAGTGGTCAGTCGACGAGCTCCTTAGAGTTCTAACAGGAAGACCTGAGTGTCGAAATCAAATCGAATGGGATCTAGTGATTGGATGTTAGAGCCTGAGCAGCAAAGTCAGCTCAGAGTTGATCAGTAATAGTTGTAAAGCCTTGTAAGGCAAGTATTTCTGAACTTTTCTTCAAAGATATATTACCAATGTTTTCGAACTGTTTTATAACATGTCGCTATTATTCAAATTAAATTTTTGTTTACATTGTAAGTGCATTAAATTATTTACCCTTGAAATCCTGATTTTTCTTGATCTTGAGCCGTAAGCCTTGTTCTTTGTAAACCATCCTTTGTTGATCCTCGGACACCAAACCACACAAATATGATACTATTTCCCAAATGTTTAACTAGCAAACACCAAGCACCAGAAAAAGATGGTTTGAAAACACAGAATCTTTTATACTCCAATCATTCTTAGTAACATCAAAGAACCATATCCTGAAAAATCATTACTGGTTTGATACCTGACCCTTGTACAAACTGAAAACCGTTTCTTATACATACCCTGATATACTCTTGAGATATCCATGAGTTTTCTTACGTTTTTATGCAAATGTATAACCATCATCGATTATGATCTTGTTTTATTGAATCATATTGTTATCATATTGAACTGCTTTAGGATTGGATAGTTTTTATATATGTGGACTAGATTCGTGGTCATACCATACCAATGGTCAAGTTAGGCCAATGTGTGCCTTGGATCCAGTAATTAGAGCAGTGCTGTGTGCTTGCTCGGGGTTAGTGCGTGACTGATCAGCAGCCTATCCGTGGTTTTTAAAACTTAAAATGAATATCCAATTCTGATGAATGGTTAAAAAGAAACTTGATTCCTTTGAATCATCTCATTTGATCATGGTTTAACCTCAGTTATCGTTATCATGACTTGCTGAGCCAGATAGCTCACCCTTGTGATTCTTTTATATATTTTATAGTTAAAAAGAATATGGATGATAGTGAAGTTCCTCAGTCTAAAGTGCGGGCTAAGGTTCCAGTCGAGTTGGATCGAGCTAGCAGAAGTTTCATGCGGTAAAGAGATAGTCAGATTGTAAGAATGATTTTATTATCAATTGTAAGTTAAATTAGTTGGGATTTGGTACGATGTAATAATTAAGGTTGTGGCTTATTGTCATACTTTAACCTGTTGCGATCCGTGGTTTTGTGAAGCAGGGTCATTATAAATAATATTTCTTATATAGGTTGATATATTATGTTTGTGTTGTGGACCCCAAACTTCTGACCCGGGTTTGGAGGGCGCCACAGGTTGGTATCAGAGCCACAGGTTATAAGTCACTGAAACAAGCCTAGATTGTCGGGATTGGGTAGAGGGTTAGGATTAGGAATAGGAAATAGAAAGATAAGACGTCGCGAGGATGAGTGCGATTACATAGTAAGTCTCCGGCATAGTTCGTATTGCGATTCGGGATTCTCAGCTTGCGACGTGATTTCCAGATAACGGCAATGGCAGATCCTGATTTCCCGATGTTATTTGATCGTTTGGAGCTTTCCGTTTGAGGATCGTCATCTTCTCTAAAATTGGATTTGTACCTCCGTCAGTATTAATGGTAATACCTTCTGTTATAACGGTTGCACTTCTTCAAGCTATTCTACGCTACTTTTCCATCTTTTGATATGAGATTACCTATTCAAGAACCTCCATCTGATTATTCTTCTTTCACTGGACATTCGGCTGTGAGCGTATCTCTTTAATTTACCCTACATCCTGTTCTATACCCCCAGTTTAGAACTTGTCCTATGAAGCAATTGTACCTACAAGGATGGATTCGAGAGCTACAGTAAATGGTGAGCGCTTGAGTTATAAATAGAGGTGAGACAAAGTTTAGAAAGGAGATTTAAGTGTTTCAGAGGATAACTGTTATCGGGTTAAAAGAAGCCCTTAGTGACTAAGCCACCCGTGAATAAGTATGGGATGAACTAGATGAATTTTGAAAGAGTAAGAGAGAAAAGTATAAACCTGGGATTTTTTGTGAAATTAAATGATGATATGATAAATGCGATATGTAAAGTAGTAATGTGATATGATACGAGCAAACTTTATTCTATGAAATAGACTTATTGACTATTGGATAGCCTGTTTTACTTAACTACTGTAACGGTAATGTCGGGAGTATTACCAGTATGGAAGCTTTGATGTGAAGCTACGAATAAGATAACATGCAACGACAATTGAAGTTTTTGTCAATTAAGGAAGGCAAATGGACCCGATAAAGGAAAAAAGGTAGATTGGAGTGAACGAACTTTTATGTAATTGTTTCTTTAATATGGTACCTTGTTATATAGGTCGGAAAGACAACAACCAACTTATACAGTAAGGACAACCAGGTTTGTGATTTTCTAAACTTTTAAAACAAGTTTTCGAAAAAGATTTTCCTTTACAAATTTCTAAAAGCCTTTTCGAATAAAATGATTTTTAAACATTGGTTGTCAAGTTACTATTTGAGTTTCCTGTTTGTTAAAAAGCCTGGATTACCTGGAAGAATGCTGTTTCAAGACTTAGTATTGTTAATTTAGAGGACAAAGTGATTCATGATTATGAAGAAGTTGGTTATTCTCAATAGAAAGGTACAAATATTGTTTGATAAGATTAACAACAGAATCAGTATACGGAGCAATTACTCATCCAATTACAGGATTATCCAAGTTCAAAGAATTCACTAATCTAACAAAAGTCTGAGTATGACTGAAAGAGATTGAGAAGATTTCCAGATTTCCTAAAAAAAAGAATATTATTAACACAAGGATCGCTATGTTGAATGCTTCGGGGTTATTCTAAATTGAAAAAGGAAACTTGAGGTTGTCTGGTAGGGACATCATTATGATCGAGTTGTTAAAGTATTATATGTAGAGGTGTGATGCTAAAGACGCAAGATGTGACAAGTAAGAATCTACCATAATGCTTAATTTACGAAGGCATTTCAACGTACTTTCTAAAAGTTATTATATGAAACAATGGAGATATGATCGAACAAGCTCGAAAGATGAAAATAAGTGAAATGTGGATGGTGACCAATGGTATCATTCTTGTCTTCAATATTACAGCGTATATTCCCTTTCTAATTCCTAAATAAGTATGAACTTCTTTTCTTAAATAAACTCCTTGCTATAATATCGAAAAGGAGGATATTGCATTCCTTTCAAATTTAATTATTTCCCTCAATTTTTGCTTTCTGATTGGGACAAATAGTGTTATGGTAAGGCACTTTGTCAGAATGACGAAGAGTCGGGTGGGACGCCACCTAATCATATGCTGTATGCCATATGGTACGAAAGACTAGCCATCTTAATTACCAATGTGGTTGTCTCATTCATATTCAAATCCTTGTTTCTTCTTTCTTTTCAACTCTAATTTTTGTTGGACTTTGAATCCTTCTAGTCGTTTCATTGTACTGTCATTCTATGCAAGAGATTTTCAAACAGAAATCAACGTATCCTGAATTAAGCGGACGAAGTTCCATCTATATCTTATGCCTGGGAAGAAAATAAGGGCACCTGGTGAGGATTGCAAATCACTAGTCCCAGTGAAGAATCCACTAAGAATCAAGGGAATCTACTTCAGTAAGGAATCTGTTTTCAAGAACGAGAATACGCGATTTTCCTGTGAAATATGTTATTCAGAATACGGATGTGATGATATGGATGATCAAGGTGAATACCTTATGCGTTAAAGTATTAAAAGATGTGGGAGAAACTTAATTGTTTATCTCTCAAAGTTTTGTTGATAAGATGAATTACCCTGTTGAATTGATAAGATTGTGATTAAAGGATTAGCAAGTCAAGAACGTGTAGTTGTTAAATAAGTGAGTACCAATGTTGAAATTGAAATTCTTCGCAATAAGTTGTGTAAAATTGATATCCTGGAAGGTAAAAAGATTTGATATTATTCTAAGGAAGGAATTGACTACTAAAGCGTGATGTCCAGCCAGACCGTCGTGACGAAAAGATAATTCTGAGGATGCCAAATGAGAAGGTGAGGAGGTTCAGAAGATGAAAGAAGGTAACGAATTTGTTAATGATAATTGCGGTGATCAAGATATGAGCATTATGGTGATTATGGAATACATAAAAGTCGGAAGCAAACAAAGTTTGAAGATTTTATAATAATTAAGGAGTTTCAAGATATGTTTTTGTATGAGTTATCAACATTTCCTTCGGATATAGAAATTGAGTTCGTGACTGACTTAGCACCTGAAATGAAGCCAGTGTCCAAGGCCCCGCACAAAATGGCGCCAGTTAAAGTGAAGGAGTTAGCAAAGTAAATGCAAGAAATGCTAGAAGAAGAAGCGATTAGACCTAGGGTACCCCATAAGGTGCACCGGTATTAAATGTTAATAAAAAAGATGGAAGTATGTGATTATGCATCGACTAGCAAGAGCTCAACAAGTTTACTATCAAGAACAAGTATCTGTTACCTTGACCCAATGATTTGTTTGATCAAACGGAGGAAGCAAAGTACTTTTATAAGACTGATTTAAGACTTGATATTTCACCAATTGAAGACTAAACCTATGGATGTATCGAGGATAATTTTCATAACTAAGTACTGTTCTCATATTGTCATCTACATTAACCAATATACCAGTAATATTTGAACTGGATGGACAGCACCTTTAAGGAATATCCGAGTAAGCTATAGTTGTGATACTTAAAATTAATATAGGACCATGCAAAGCATTTAATGATGACTGGGAAGTTGGAGAAGAAAGAAGTTGTATGAAATATAGTTCTTAGCATAGATATCCAATGTAGAGAAGATCAAAAGAGATTCAGCAGAAGTTAAAATTACTATGAATGAAAAGAGACCAGAAACACTAACAAAAGTAAGAAGTTTTATCATGGGTCGGTTACTATTGGAAATTGGTGCAGGATTTCGTGAAAGTTGCAATATCTTGGACGAAGCTAACCAGGAAAAGCAAGAAGTTTTGTGAAATAGAGAAGGATGAAGGGAAAGTTTTGCGGAGTTAAATGAAAGAATGGTTTCAGCACCTGTTTTATCAATTTAAAAGTATCAAGGAGGTTTGGTAATTGATAGTGATGCTTCTCATTAGGGAATAGGATGTGTGTTGATGCAGCACAATAGGGTTATTGTATATGCATCTAGACAACCGAAACCTTATGAGCAGAAGTATCCTACCCATAATTTGGGAATAACAGTAATAATATTCGTTTTGAAAGATTTGGGAAACATAATATGTATGGAGAAAGGTGTAAGATCTATACGGGCTATAAGAGGTTGAAATATATATTCACGAGGAAAAGCAAAGATAGAGGAAAGCAATAACGGACATAGAGACTATACCGGAAGAATTTTCTATGGAATTTTAGAAGTTGAAATTGGGAATCAGAGTTTATAATCCAAACAGGAGCAAGGATGAATAGTATGACCTTTCAGTCGAAGTTGTTAAGAGAAAGATAAGGAGATGTCAAAAGAAGATAATGGATCACGATGTTAGCAGTAGTGAGAGGAAATTCATGCGCCCAGGAGAATGATCACGATATCCCCAGATTCTCTTCCAGCATTTGGACGCTACAAGCAGAAGAATTAAGGAATGAGATCCCATAGGGAATTCACAATATCGAGTATTTAATCTATTGAAGAAATGCCAAGATATATAGAAACTTAAAGAAAAATAGTGATAACCAGATATACGAAGGGAATTTCAAAATAGATTGGGAAGTGTTAGACATGCCAAAGAATAAAAGCGAAGTATTGGAGGCCTAATAAATAAGGCAGACCCAGGGAATGGTTTTACAAGAAGTGAATCATGAAAGGTACCAGTGATGTTCATGGAGAAAAAGAATGAAATTATAAGAGTATGTACTGATTATCGGGAGTTTAACAAAACCATGAATAAGAAGAAGTGAGACCCTATAAATAATTGATTACTTATGAGACCTAATTTAAGAAGTGTGTTATGTATTGAGAATTAACTTAAGATCTGACCTGAGAAAATATCAGAGATTACGATCAAAGTGAGTTCAGAGCATTGCAAGCTCTGATGATATTATGTGAAATAACAAGTGTATCAGCTGTTTATAAGGAATTAAGGAACATGGTGTATAAGGAGTACTTGGATAAGAAAATTGTATTTATTAATAACATCCTCAGCTATTCAAAGAATAAGAAAGTTTGTGTGGAACACCCAAGGATTTTCTCCAAAAATCAGAAGGAAAACAACTATACGTTGAGCCTTCAAGAATGAAATTTTGACTAGGGTTAGCAAAAGATTCTGAATTAATCCATTAACAACTACCTAAGCAAAGTTGTATGGTAACAGATGCATTATGCCAACTGGAAAGATTGGATGTAAATAAGACCACTGAGGAGTTAGTAAACGAATTGGAAAGAGTAAGAGATGTTTAAATGTTTGGAAACCAGGTTAAAAATGAGTACCGCCTATCATCCTTGAATAGAGAGTCAAAGTACGAAAGTGATTCAGGAAAGGTAAAATATGTTGAGAGGTGGAGTTTTAAGGAAACACTGGAATGATCATTTATCAGCAATGTCAGCTTTGGAATGCCACTGTATCAAGCTTCGTGTGAACGCAAGTGTAGGTCCCCATTTCTATTAGAATAAAGTGGGAGAAAGAAAGTTGTTAAATCCTAAGTTAAATCGGCACGCCAAGAGCGTAGTGCTATTAGTTGAAGCAGCTCGGAGTAGACAAAGAAAGAAAACGAAATTATATTGAGAGAAAGTATGAGTATAGAGATAGGACCAGTAGTGTTAGTAAAAGTGTCGTCTTGAAAAATGATTGGATAAGTTTGAGTAGAAGGGACAAGCTAAGTCCTAAAATTAGTGAACCATTCGAGGTATTGATAAATATAGATAAAATTGTTCATAAATGATATGACCGTCACACCTGTGTGTACACCTAATGTATTTTACTTGTTAATGTTAAAGTGATAAGTATTGAGTTTGAATTAAATGATTGATCAGGAGCCAATGGGGGCTCTTGTCCAAGTTATTTTGCATATAGTGGTCAATCCAAATTCTTGATTGTCAAAGGCAAGTCCTCGGAAATGAGTGCATACCTATTGTGAATACGTTTGAACCCTCGAATAGAAGGGTCTACTTAGGAATTAGAGTCAGATATGCTTGACAAATATCCTCACATGTGTAACTAGACCAGATTCTGAGGACATAATATTTTTAAGGGGGAAGGATATAACGACTCGTGTAATCTTTTTGAATTAGTTATTTGTGCAATTATGGAAATTATTAAATAAATAAGATATGTGTGTTGATTTTGGCCGCTATGTGTTGGTTGATTATTATCCATATGTGATTTATGGTGTATCGGGTTATTCGCGTAATTAATTATGGAATTATATTGAATTGTTTTCACTTTTAAAAGTGGATTTAATGCAAATTTATGTTATAAATATTTGAAATGTCTTTAAAATTATTTTTAAAGTTTTATAATTACAATAATTATTTTTGGAATTTTATAAAATTTAGAAATCAATATTTTATTAATTATTTATCTTTAAATGATTTTCTGATTGTTTTTATTGGTAAAATCCATATTTAATTCTAAAACTCTTCAAAAATTATGAAACTCATATTTATTGAAGTTTGGAATATTCTGATAATTTTAAAATTATTTTAGAAATTTTTGGGATTAATTTCACCCGCACGTTGTTTCGTTTAATTGATAAAAGCGGGTATAAAGTGCACTTCGAAAATTGTTCTAAAATTTTGAAAATTCTGTTTTTATAAATTTCGGGATATTTATAATATTTTAAGACTATTTTTGTAATTTTCTGAATCTGTTATAAGTGGAGCTCGGTTCGCTAATTGTGAAATCCGGGTACGAGTTGCGTTTCAAACATGCTTTAAAAATTATGAAAATTTTATTTTATTAGTTTCGGGGTTTTTAGAAAATTTTAAGACCGATTTCATAATTTTATAAATTTGTTTATGCGCAACTTGGTTCAATAAAATATAGAAAGCGGGACAAAAAAATCGGGGCATTCCAGAATTATGTGGCCAGGAAACTGATTCGTGTCACATTTTTACAAACTTATGTGACACCTGCTAGTTACTGATTGGTTAAAAAAAAAGAAAACAGAACACAAAATAAAAACACACAGCACAAATGAGAGGTGAAGCAGAGAGAGCGGGGGTGGGGGTGCTTTCCCTGGTGGTTCCTTCCCTCTCAATTCTACTCTCTCTTCTGTCCTATCTCCCTTCCCTCTATTCCCCTCTCGCTCGACCTGTGGATGGCCCCGTATTATTCCGGTAAGATGCCACCGGTTCTCCTGGTGGTTTTCGTTGTGCGCATGTATATATACTTATATGTATGTATATGCTTGTGGTCTAGTTAGTGGGTTAGCTTCGTGGTGGATGCTTTGTGTTTGCCGTTTTTGGCTTTGCTGATTGCTGTTGATTCTTTATTTCCGGTCACGCGCATGTGCGTGACCCGGAGGTTGGTTCAAATTCCAGATTCTTTTTCACTGATCTATGTTGTAATTGATTCGATAATTACTATAAAAATTTATTCGAATATTATTCGAGAATTAATTGGCGAAGTTCGTGAAGAAACCCGACATATCCGGGTACAGACGAATTTTACTGCCGTCAACAATGAATTACGATGAGTTGACGGTGGACTACGATGAATATTCTGAGTCCTATGAATTAAAAATATAGAATACGAATAATAATTAGTAATTGTAGTTGATTTGAAATTTGAGAATTTATAGATTTCAACAGGTATTATTATTATAAATCGGTGATTGGGATTCGTGAATTTGGATTGTGATTGGATTGTCATTGTAATTGTTGTGAATTGATTTGACATCGGGATGTTCGACGGGTTAGCCGATAATCAAAGGAGATGCTGCCCGGTTTCCGGGAAAATTGAACTACGGAAATACGGGAGCGTACCCGAGGATTATCGGGACGTCGAGCAAGTATAAGTAAATACATATACGTATGTTTTATACAGAACCTGATTGTATGTTGTGTTGTATGTTTTGACCAAAACACAGTAACCCTAATTTCGCAAAATGACGAGTATACGTATTTTCTGAAAATGAACACTGGATTGATTTCGAGAATATGAACCCTAATTGTTTTCTGTGTTATTCTAATATGAATAATTACAAGCCGGGTTTGAATATCGTTAGGTAAGAATTAGTATCGAGGATATGTCAAGCATACCTAGACGTATAACGTAGGGTATTTCGACCCTGTAGGTTATAGTCAGGAACCTGAAAGTGGACGATGGACTAAAGATAACCTAGTGGTCAGTCGACGAGCTCCGTAGAGTTCCAACAGGAAGACCTGAGTGTCGAAATCGAATCCAATGGGATCTAGTGATTGGATATTAGAGCCTGAGCAGCAAAGTCGGCTCAGAGTTGATCAGTAATAGTTGTAAAGCCTTGTAAGGCAAGTATTTCTGAACTTTTCTTCAAAGATATATTACCAATGTTTTCGAACCGTTTTATAACATGTCGCTATTATTCAAATTAACTCTTGTTTACATTGCAAGTGCTTTAAATTATTTACCCTTGAATCCCTGATTTTTCTGGATCTTGAGCCGTAAGCCTTGTTCTTTGTAAACCATCCTTTGTTGATCCTCGGACACCAAACCACACAAATATGATACTATTTCCCAAATGTTTAACTAGCAAACACCAAGCACCAGAAGAAGATGGTTTGAAAATACAGAAACTTTTATACTCCAATCATTCTTAGTAACATCAAAGAACCATATCCTGAAAAATCATTACTGATTTGATACCTGACCCTTGTACAAACTGAAAACCGTTTCTTATACATACCCTGATATACTCTTGAGATATCCATGAGTTTTCTTACGTTTTTATGCAAATGTGTAACCATCATCGATTATGATCTTGTTTTATTGAATCATATTATTATCATATTGAACTGCTTTAGGATTGGATAGTTTTTATATATGTGGACCAGATTCGTGGTTAGACCATACCAATGGTCAAGTTAGGCCAATGTGTGCCTTGGATCCAGTAATTAGAGAAGTGATGTGTGCTTGCTCGGGGTTAGTGCGTGACTGATCAGCAGCCTAACCTTGGTTTTTAAAACTTAAAATGAATATCCAATTCTAATGAATGGTTGAAAAGAAACTTGATTCCTTTGAATCATCTCATTTGATCATGGTTTAACCTCAGTTATCGTTATCATGACTTGTTGAGCTAGATAGCTCACCCTTGCGATTCTTTTATATATTTAACAGTTGAAAAGAATATGGATGATAGTGAAGTTTCTCAGTCTAAAGTGCGGGCTAATGTTCCAGTCGAGTTGGATCAAGCTAGCAGAAGTTTCATGCGGTAAAGAGATAGTCAGATTGTAAGAATGATTTTATTATCAATTGTAAGTTAAATTAGTTGGGATTTGGTATGATGTAATAATTAAGGTTATGGCTTGTTATCATACTTTAACCTGTTGCGATCCGTGGTTTTGTGAAGCAGGGTCATTATAAATAATATTTCTTATACAGGTTGATATATTGTGTTTGTGTTGTGGACCCCAAACTTCTGACCCGGGTTTGGAGGGCGCCACAGATATGGCATTCGATTCTCTTGGGTTAGAATAGCTAAAAAATTCTCAGGAGCTTCTTGAGCTGTCTATTAAAGAAGCTCCCACACATGGGCTTAAATTGTTGCCAGATCATTTGAGTAATGCATTTTTAGGTGCACCCCTGACAAGGGGTTGGAATATATCTATGATAATCTAAAGGGTGACCGGCCGGTTCCTCCCGTGCTTACAGAGGGTCCCTCTCATGCACCACAGATAGTTGATAGTTTTGGTCTTGGTGATGCGCATTATAGAAGGTTGACTCGGCGTATTGAGGCCATGCATGACATCCACCAATGTTTTGCTGAAGATTTGACACACGCTCTCGGTACTGTTTTTCGACACACTGGTATCGAGGTTGATTGGACACCTGATCCTCCACCCGAAGAGGGTGATCCTCCCGCTAAGTAGGTATGCCTTGTATCCTTATTATTACCTTCAATGGGATCATTGAAAATTTTAAGTTTGGGGGTGATAATGTAAGGATTAGTTGAGTGTGTTGTGTCGATATAGATTCATATTGCATGTTTAGTTAAATGTTCATTCGTATTTTTGCATGTTTGTTCCTTTAGTTCATATTATTTGTTTCCATATGTTTGTTCGTGTTTATATGTGAGTCCATTTAGTTGCATTTGCATGCATATAACATGATCCCTTAGCTTGCGCTGTTTCTGATTGATTTTTTGATGTTAATTTGACTGTAGTAACGTCGAATAGAGGGATGTTTAAGTCGTAATGAATCGAATTGCATGCCCAGAAATAAAATTTATTCACAAGTCTTATAGGTTGCTTTCGAACTAGATCATGATCATACTTGTTTGCTTGTTGACATTTAATCACTTAATTATATTTAGAATTTTTTCTATTCTCGTAATGACGAAGTAACACTGATTTTTAAACTGGAGAAGCGCATGAATATCATTGCTTATTGTGAATAAGTCTAGGTGTCAAATGGCTATCAGCCGGCTCATATTTTTATGAGTAGTCTAGGGTTGAATGAGATGGAGCGAAACGCACTCATAAAGAAATTGAAAAAAAAGAGAAAAAAAAAAGAGAAAAGAAATAAAAAAAAATATGTGTTAGTATGTGTTTATGCAGAATTGACCAAGAGTGAGCTCTTTAATACTCGAGCAATTAAGTTCTAGGGGACTTTGTGCCTATTGACCTTAGGCTTGTATAGTCTGAGATCCGCTAACCCAACACTCGCTACATGGGTATTATTGTATAAGTCTTTTGGGACCTCATCCATTGCACGGTCAAATAAGCATTTGTGTTTATATGTTCAGTACAATAGCATGATCCTTGTATAAATCTTGTAAAATTGAGGTATTTTGAGTCATTATGTGTTTAACGTCTATTCTATTTATAAACTTGTGATTATTTTGGCGAAAAATAAGATATGATTATTAATCTAGTGATAAGAGTATATCTGTTAAGTATCGCACACACACATGATTCTGGGTTGTAAGTTGATTTATGGGATTTAGTTATACTCTATTTCGAATAATTGCATTTTTAGAAACATTGCTTATTGATTAGTTATAGTTATTCAGAGGGGATCATTGTATTTTCACGTAGTTGCATTCATGTATTTGTTTTGTTTTTAGTGTTGAGTCTGTTCATGCTTGAGGACAAGCATCGATTTAAGTTTGGGGGTGTGATTAGTGGAATTTATATCCACTTGGAATGCTTCATTTTCGGCTTAAGTTGGTGTTTTGGACTCAAGTATTTTGTATTTTTGATGTGTTTTATGTAATTGCATTGCAGGGCACTAGTCAGAAGGAGGAAAGGAGTTTTTCAATATATTTATGCTAATAAGAGGTCAGAAAAGGAGCTTCATAATGATTTTATGCTGATAAGAGATTAGATTTTGAATTCTGTACCATTCTCACGTTAAATAGAATCTCGTTATCTTCACGTGGGCTGTTGAATCGCCCAATTCTGATGAGCAGAACTCACGATATGGCCAAAAGAAGAAACTACAGAAAATCATAGAGGCCAGGCGCGCTCGCGCCCAAGACAGCGCGCCCGCACCCGTTTGGCAGAAACAGAGCGCCCGCTACTGTTCTAGGGCACCCCCGCATGCCATAATGCTACAAAATCCTGTTTTGAATGGAATTTGATGATTTTAAGAGTCCAGGTACACTTGGGGCTTATATATAAAGATAAAAAGATGTTTTTATCAACAAGGAAGCAAGGAAGAACATTAAGAAGACCTAGAGCACGCAAGACGACTAAGGAGAAGAAGATCTAGTTTTATACTTTTGTATTCCTCGATTTAGCCTATACTTTTGGATGCTTGTTTTTGCTTTGTTCTAAACCCTAGACTTTGATATTCAATCGTAGTATTCTGAACTTATTTATTACCATGTTTTCATTGGAATCCATGGTGACGATGTGTTCGATCATGAACTAATCATTGTCATGGGATTCTAACGGATTTACTTATGGATTTCAATAGTAAATTGTTTAAATCTCTAGTGTATGGTGATTTATGATACCCTAGTTTGGTTGTGCTTATTCATCTTTGATGCGTAGCTAACATCTAAGATTATTTGTTAATCTCTATTGAAGCGACAGTGAATATAGAGGTTTAGAACTTGCCATGCTAGCATTGGTTTATGTATGAATTGACATGCATAATTCGTAGTGTAATTTTAACCATCTTACACACCCAATGTAATCATAATAGATAACCTCTCTTCAACCGTTATATTTTCAAATTCTATAGACATATAGGGTCTAAGCATAATTGGTGTATATCCGGCTTCTATCTTATTTGTGGATGCTTAGTAGTAGGGTATACGTATATCGAAAGATAGTTTATACTAATTTCGTGTTAATCTGATTAGTTATCATCACGATCACATGCTCTTAATTAAGACATAAACTTTGAATGAAGTATTTAATGAAGTTAGAATCCCATGTTTTATTCTCATATATGTAAATCACTTTTAATCTCTTAGTTAAATCATGCTAGTATAATCTCTTAAGTAGTTAATCAACTCAAACTTGTTACGTGTCTTAGCTGTGAACGATAATCATACATTGTTGCGTAAGTGCATAATCTAAACTTAACCTAAACCCGTCTCTGTGGGAACGAGCTCGACTTAAATCTTATACTACTTGTGATCACGTACGCTTGCATGTATTTTCGCGTGTGTTTTAGTGCGAACAGTCATAAGGGTCACTATGCGTCGGAATGCAATCCAGAAACTGCATGAGTTACTTGTTACAACTGTGGGAAGGTTGGGCATATTGCGAGGAGCTGTTGAATAGCTACTCAAGGTACTGCATCCCATGGACCCGCATCCAGCACAGCTAGGGCCAAAACCTTCAAAATGACCAAGAGATCCAACGCCTAGGACTCGGACGTAGTCCTGGGTACGCTTCCTTTCAACTCCATACATGTTAAAGTTTTATTTGATTCAGGAGCGTTTAAGTCCTTTATACCAAAGGAATGTATGAATAAAATGGATTTGATGTTGGAAGACTTAGTCGATCCCTTGACCATTGAAGTGGAAAGAAAGTCTTTAAACATAAGATTCAAGAAGCCCGGGTACTTCAAGGGTAAAGTTCAATCCTCCCAAAATAATGACTGAAAAGGAAAATCTCAGATGAAGATCTCAAACACAACTGGAAAGAGTAATTATAAATTAGGATTTATGGACATGTCTAAAATTAGATGTTATATGTGATGAACTTGGCCACTTTGCCACATAATGCAGGAAATCAAAGAATGTGAAGAAATACAAGGCATACTTGGAGCTTGAAGCTAAGTATGAGGTTTTTCTGAAACAGCAACAGGGAAATGCCTATATTGCAGAGGGAAAAAGTTGGGATGATATAGATGATGAAGATGAAGAATATGAAAACTATGCCCTAATGGCTATAAAGGAAGGAGAGTCATCTGCATCAAAAACTGAGGTACCCATCTTAACCACTATTGACTTGAATGCATCTCAATAGAAAGAAATATTGAAAAGATGAGCATAGAAATGTTCCACAATCACACAAGTATGGTGGCTGCCACTAAAAAATGAATAAATTATCTAAAGTGAATGAGAAACTGGAAATAGAAAAACAAGAGCTAGAACTGTAGCCTGTGAGCCTAGACTATGTTAGGCAAGAAAATTATTATTTAAAGAACAAGTTGAAATATGTAGAGAAGATAAAGCCTGTACTAAGATAAAGGATTGAGAAAAATGAACTTAAACTTAAGTCATTTAAGAATGCATCTGAATTAGTCGGCCAATATCATGAAAAGAACAAACCTTGTGCCAATGAGGCAATTGGACTAGACTATGAGGCTAATCCACCTATAGAGAAAAATCAAACTGATAAAGGCAAAGAAAGTTGAACAAGAAAGTTCCCGAGGTGTTACAAAAAGTGAATTCACCTTTGTTCAAATCCTATGAGGTGGACTTTAGTGAAGAAGAACTCATCATTAAGCAAGAAATTGCATATGAGGATGAGACCAAGAAAATTATTAATTCAAATATCAACACTAAAATTTAAAAGAAGTCTGAGACTAGTCCTGTCTCCAAGACTCCTCAAAATGAAGTAAAAAGTGAAGGTACAAAGAAGAAAAAGAAAAACAGGAATGAAAAGATTGAAGTTAACAAAAGGAACAATGATGTGTATGTTACAGATGCTCCTAAAAAACAATATCAATAATGTGACTCAACAAATCATCTAACTCATCTTTGTAAAAAGACGGTTAGTTAGCCCAAGCATTAAACATGCAAGTACAATAAAGCATAAACTGATGATCTTTACTCTTTTTGTGACAAGTTTGATTGCATTCCCTGTAAGATGAAGGTCATGACTAGCTTCCATAAATTAAGAAAAGATCTAAAGGAAATTAACTTTGGATCCGAGGTCAAAAATGAAAATATTAATCAACCTAAGAAAAAAATTCTTATGATAATTCATGTTCTACTCCTGCTAACTCTACAACGAAGAAGAATATGCCCAACACCACTTGGGTGGCTAAAACACTTAAAACTCATTTTGTGCAGGGAAAGAAGAATAAAGTCATGTGGGTTGTTGATAGTGGTGGTTCTAGACACATGACAGGTAATAGAGCCCTGATATCATAGCTTGAGGAGCTGGTTGGCCCTTTGGTGACCTTTGAAGACAATAACAAGGGATTCACAATGGGATATGTTTTGATTTATGGTAATATTGTCATTCAAGATGTAGCATTGGTTGGAGGACTTAAGGTTAATCTTCTCAGTGTCATCCAATTCACAAATAAAGGTTTCAAAGTGAATTTTGATAGAGAAGATTGTTCAACTGAAACTGCTCTCAAAGGAGTAAGGAAGGGAAGCATGTTTGTTATATATATTAACTTGGAAAACAAGGACAAGGTCTGTTGCTTCTACATCAAAGCATCAAATGAACAATGTTGGCTAGAGCATAAAAAGCTCTCGCACCTAAACGTCAAGGCAATTAACACTTTAGGATAAAAAGAGTTAGTGAGAGACATGCCTGCATTGGGCTCTGTTCAAGATGGGGTTTGTGATGCTTATCAGAAAGGAAAGATAAAGAGATCAAGTCACAAAAGCAAGACTATAAACTCTATCAATGCTCCTCTACAACTTATCTGCATGGACTTGTTTGGTCCTGTGAATATCATGTCCATTTCTAAGAAAATATGTGCACTAGTAATGGTGGATGACTACTCAAGGTACACATGGGTATAATTTATGCATTCTAAAGATTAGACTCCACACATTATCATTAAACACATAAAAAAATTGAAAATCGGGCTGAAGACCACAACTCAGGAAAAATATTAAGAAATGACAATGAAACTGAATTTAGAAATTCTATACTGAATGATTTCTGTAAATACAAGGGCATCACTCAAGAGTTCTCATCTCCAAGAACACCTCAAAAAAATTGTGTGATTGAAAGGAACAACAAAACTCTAGTTGAAGCTGCAAGAATAATGTTGCAGGATGCCAAGGTACGAATAAGCTTTTGGGAAGAAGCTGTTAACATAACATGTTATATTTAAAACATATACTTGGTAAACAAAAGCATTGGCAAGTCACCCTACTCAATCATGTCTAGAAAGAAGCCTATATTTAAACATCTTCATATATTTGGAAGCAAATGCTTTGTGTTAAAGGACAACTCTGATTATGTTGGCAATTTGGATTATAAAGTTTTGAAGCTATCTTTCTTGGTTACTCACGGGAAAGGACTGCTTATAGGTCTATGGGCTTGAGCAAAGAAAAATAACAGAGAGTATAGATGCTACTTTTGAAGATAACAAGCATTCTAGATTGGACTGCTTTAATGAAAGTGAAGCTGAAGCTTTGAATTTTGAAAATCTCAATCTTGATAGTGATTCTGAATATAATAATGGAAATAATGCAGAAAATAAAGAAGAAAGAGCTAGTGAACCAGTCAATTCTATGAATGAAGATCCACCTCAAAACAGTAACACACCTGAATTTGATAGCACAAAGTCAGGGGGAGAAGGAGATGATAGTTCTGCATGTCATGCCATGGATGAAGAAGATGAGGACACTTCAAGTCATCAAAATCATCACACCAAGAAATGGGATAGGAGTCATACTAGAGACACTATTATTGGTGATCCCAATACTGGTATGAAAACTAGAAATGCTACTGCAAATGAATGTTTACATGCTTGTTATATCTCAAAGCCTCTTTTGATCCTGACTGGATAACTGCAATCCAAGAAGAGTTGAATCAATTTGAGAGTAACAAAGTATGAGAGTTGGTTCCTGTACCAAGAGATAGAAGCGTTATTTGAACAAAGTGGGTGTACAGGAACAAGATGAATGAAAATGGTGTTGTCACTAGAAACAAGGCAAGGCTTGTTGCTAAAGGATACTCACAAGAAGAAGGAATTGACTATGATGAAATTTTTTTTCTAGCTACAAATGTTGAAGCAATAAGAATTTCCCTTGTATTTGTAGCACATTCAAATTTCAAAGTGTATCAAATGGATGTGAAAAGTGCATTCCTCAATGGTGAACTAGAAGAAGAAGTCTATGGGCAACAACCCCCCACCATTAACTACTTTATTTATGAATTTCACTGGCTTTGAGGATCCATAATTTCCAAACTTTGTCTACGGACATCTAAAGGCTCTCTATGGTTTGAAGCAGGCACCTAGAACATGGTATGATACTTTATCATAATTCCTGATCAATAATGGATTCACTAGAGGGACAACTGATAAAACTCTCTTTTTAAAGCAACCTGGTGAAGATATTAGCCTATTTCAAATTTATGTGGATGATATCATTTTTGGTCTACTAATGAAAAGCTTTGTCTAAGATTCTAAAGACTCATGTAGAGTGAATATGAGATGAGTTTGATGGGAGAATTAAGTTAATCCCTTGGCCTACAAGTAAGCCAAAGGAATGAAGGAATTTTCATCAATCAAACTAAGTATGTTAAAGTTCTTCTAAAGATATTTGGAATGGTTGATTGCTCACCTACATCAAATCCTATGTCTATAGTTACTAAGTTGGATGAAGATAAGAAAGGAAAAAGTGTACACATCATAAGCTATAGGGGAATGATTAGATCTCTACTTTATTTGACTCTCAGTAGATTAGATGTAACACCCCCAGATCCGGGGTCGGGGATCCGGGTTGTCACGGTCTTTCTTTCCACAATATCACTTCACTTAATTAATAATAAATAACCTCATGCTGTGACCCCATACTAACACACACCACAACCCGTTATAGTCTTAGAGATGAAATTAAAATAAATACAAGTCTTTGAATCCACCATTTAACAGTTATTACAACCCAAGATGATTACTTGATAAATTTACAGTTAATTGCCATTATCTGCCACAAGTTATAATTATACATAATTTGATTCTCAAAAGTAGATGGTCTGATCTACCATGGATCTACCTCTGCAGCTATAGCAGCTACAACATCATCGGGAAGACGCGGGACGCTTCCCACGCGCTTGCGCTGGGTCTGCTGGAGTCTGGCCATCTTTCCTAACTGTTGTTGTGTGATGAAGAGATAAAGCAAGGGTGAGCAGCAAGCCCACCAAAATAATATGTATAATGATTTACAATATATGAGCCTTCTCATAGTACTCATGAAAGTCTTGGTCAAAAGAAATGAACCAAGTTGATATCTTAATGCGATGAAGTCGCAAAATATTCAGTATATATACATATATACTTTTCAAAATATTGGAAGTCCTCTTCCATGCATAATATACACAAAGTTCCAGTGTATAACTGTATAAAAAAATATCGTTGCAAGGTGATCTCATATATCTAACCTTGTCTCAACGTTTTTCTAAAATCTTTGTCATTCATAAGACAATTATTAACTAGATATAAGTTTAAAAGATGAAGTTATAAGGTACTCCAATATACTTATATCTTTTCCAAATACTACTTGAACTACCACCGTTCAAGTTATAATCAGTTTCAAAAGTTCATCACATAGATGAGACTACAACACAAGATTTAAATAGATTCAATCTTTGAAATATTATTGAATGAAATAAAGTTACGAGATACTTTATTTAGTCCCGATATATATATATATCCACATATATATATCTCTTAAACATTTCCTGGAACCTCTGTTATGTAAAGTATGAACAGAGTTTGAAACATCCAATGTATTTTGGAAAGGAAACGAATTTTGGCATAAACCCGATATCTCGCTGATCAGGCAAAGATACCAATAAGTAACCTTTTCTACTAGTAGATGGACGAATTCCCCACTGGTCATCACCCTGGTCATAATTAAGACCTATGCTGGACTGCCACTCAGCCACCTATGTATTTGATGGACTCCCACTGAGCCACTTACATAATAATAGACCGTACCTCGGCCTGTCACTTATGCCGACTCAATGAGAGGGGCTTACTTCCCGAACTTTGGGCAAGTAATCAATTCATTTACCAAATCTGCAACCTTGTTGCGAATATAAAATACACCACAGAGCCGGATTTCCCAGGTTTTGAGCGGGTATTTAAATCCCCTTTAAAAAGGAAGATCTTAAATATAAAAATGAGTTTTGGGATCCGCTCTGACTTTTAAAAACCATTTTGAAGACTCGAAAACACTTTAAAGAGTGTTTGGAGTAAGGCTGATTTAATGAAGTAAATCAGTCCCCAGAATATTAGAAAATATCTGAATATTATTAATTAAATAATATTCCCATGAAGAATAGTCATTATAAAAATAATTGAAGTAGAAGTATTAAAATTTATACTTGAAACGAGTATTAAATAACCAAAGATATACTTATATGAAAGTATTATCTTTATTTGAATAATCGAAAATAAGTTTGATTATTAACACCTTATTCTTTAATAAAATAAAGAATATATTTCAGCAATAATCAGAGTCATAATACCTCGAATGAATATTATAAATAATATTCACTAAATAAAATAAAGGAGTCATACATCCTCAAATGAATATTCAAATAATATTCAATTAATAAAATAAAAGGAGTCATAAGCCCTCGAATGAATATTCAAGATAATATTCATTAATAAAATAAAGTTATCGAATAAACCTTATTCGATTAATAGTTTTGAAAACTATAACCATATATATATATAAATATATATATATATATATATATATATAAAATCTACTCGGGATCCTCGACTCCCGGTTTTAGAAAATGTTTTCACCTTTGGGTCCCTATACTAAGGGTATACGCAAATACCGCTTACCTCTAGCATGGGTATTATGCAACGAATAAGCATTTGAACCAACAGATATATAAATCAAGAATACGAAACAGGCATGCATATATATACCATATCAGCATGCTTCAATATATCGCAACATTTGCTAATTAACCAACATGCATCTATCGCAAGATAATGCATATACCTATATTCATCACAACAACAGTATAACGGATAGAATACTTGTCTGAGCGACTTGGGGGTGAGAAAGGCTCGGGACGAGTCTGATAACCTATAACAACAAGTAAGTTGGAATTAAACCAAAATGACTTGTAAATCTATACTTTAACTAACTTAGACTCTAACGCTTGTTTTGCGCTCACTGATTTGCTTAAGTCACTCGGGTACCCTCGGCTCCACCATTTTTAATAATTTAACCTTTACGAGTTTTAAAGCGATTCCTTCGCGAGTGTCTTACCAACTGCCTAACACACTTACCATAAATGTTTCATACATTAATTAACCCTTTTTGGTCTTTAATCTATGTTTCAAAGTAAGGCGAGGGAAAAAGTTTTCGTTCGCGAAACGCCGTTACTTGAAACGGTCGTTTCTCCTAAACCGTGCATCGGAATCGAACGAACTACATATCAAAACGAAGCTCGTAACATGAGCTATCTAAACATGGCAGTGGTAATAATCTAGCAGTGAGTTCAAGGGTTCTGATGTTAAGAACAAAAACAGTCTACGGTAAATCGGACATTACGACGGCTATGTTTACGCGATTTCCCAAATTTAAACCAACTCAAAACAACCACAATCCAACCCCAATTCATAACCCAATCCAAACTCCATCCACAATACATTACAACAGCCCCAAACCAACTCATTATAATCCATTTACTTACTCCTAAAACTTGAATTTAAACTATACTACATTCTTTAACCAAATCTTAAGATTTCAACAAATCAATCACCTCCATTCCGACCCAAACTCTTAAACAAACAAGTTTCATGCTTCACATATACTATACTACTCATAACCATTCCTAAATACTCAAAACTAAAGCTAGGGTTTGTAGTTTATACCTTCCTTGGAGAGTGGAGAATCAAGAGGATGGCTTGGAATCACCTTTAAAGCCCTTAACCAAGCTTAATCTAAACAAAACTTCAAGAACACAAATTTTAGTTCTTGAAAACACTATTCACCATCTTCTTTGATGATTTATAGAAAAAGATTGGCTTGGAATTAGAAGCTTAAACTTATAGGAAGTATGTAACTTAACTAGGAGGAGCTAGGATAATTACCTTGGAAAATAACAAGTGGAGGAGCTTGGACTTCCCATTTCTTAAGAAACCACCCGAGAGCATGAGGAAGAAGAAGAGAGAATTTTGTGTTTTGTTTGATGAAAATGAAATGATTTGCTTGGTTGGTTGATTTTTGTTGTTTGCTTTAGTGAATTACCTAGTTGCCCTTGGTTTTGTGTGGTTAATATTCCACCACATCTCCTCCTTCCCTATGTCATGCTTACATCACATTGCTATGTCATCCTCCCTTCCTTGTCCTCTTCTCATTGGTTGGGTGACATCACTTCCTCTAATCCCTTTGCTTAACTTCCTAATTTTTTGCCTAATGACCGCTGATCTGTTATACGGTTCACTTAACTTTCGTTTTCATTTATCGTTTGAAGGATCATACCCGGGATCTTATTACTTAGGTTCCCTTAACCTTTCTCAATACATTGTATTCCTTTTATGATCCTCTCTTATAATCCTTTAATTTAAATCCTTTTTATCCTGTTACCTTATACTCAATTCTCTCCGTATCTAGTGGATTTCCGGGAAAAATCAAAGTGTTCGGGATTGGATTCTGACGATCTTTACATACACTTATATCCCATATAAAGTACTAATAAAATCTCAGAATATCCATATCAGAACCCCTACATAGTGTGGCATGAAAAGTTTTCTCGTTCAGCAAAAACACTATTCATAAGGGTTTCAAAATTTCTCAAAAATTGGGGTTATTACAGTCTCCCCTCCTTAAAAGGATTCCGTCCCGGAATCAGATAGAAAACAAATGGGGATACTTTCTTAGCATTACATTTTCTAACTCTCAAGTAAATTTTCCCACATTGTGGTTCTTCCATCAAACTCTGAATAGTTTGATAACCCTTCCTGGTTGCTCCATATAGGCTACGTCGGGTTACATATCTATGACTCATATGCCTCTATTTATCTGGCATCTGAATTTCACTTCCTTAACATTGATACGTGAAACACGTTACGACCTGCTACATGTTCGGGGTTAGGGCTATATCCAAGGGTCCAACAAATTGTAGACTTAGCTTTCCTTCCTTTCCGAACCTCATCAATCCTTTCTAAGGGATACCTATAACATTATAGGTCCCCTATTTCATACTCTTTATCCTTTCGTGTCAAATCAACATACCTCTTATGTCCATCTTGGGTTACTACCAGCCGTCCTCTGATTAGATCTATTATATCCCTGGTCCTTTGGACTACTGCGGGTCCGAGCATCTTGCGCTCTACAACTTCATCCTAACATAAGGGAGATCGATATTATCTTCCCTCAAGGATCTCATAAGGCGACATCTCGATAATGACATATTATCTATTGTCGTAAGATAACTCAATCCGAATTAAGTGATCATTCCAAATTCTTTCAAGTCTATTACACAGACTCTCATCATAGCTTCCAATCATTAGAGCTCTTGCTTCTTAATACCCATTCTTTTCCAGTTCGTAATCGCTACTACCTTCCGTTCCTAATATTATACTGGTTATACTTTTGCTCGTTAGCGTTCTATAACCTTTTAATAACCACGTCAACCTTAGTATCACGAATGTGTTCCTATTCTGCATACTACCACCACTTTATTACTCCTTTTTCAGTTATTTCTATTTTCCAAAATTTGATCAATCAAATAGAAGTAAAGGAATTTGTTGAGAGATCACTAAGATCATGAACAGTCGTTATATCGCATAGTTAGTACAGAAGGTGGCCAGCCTTTAGTACTTGACAGGCAATTAAACAATAGATGGTATCCTACTAGGCTTCTATCACACAGATAGATAGTCATTCGGCAATACCTCCCCTTCTGGAAGGGTTGTTCTTCTCAGATTACATGAAATGAAAAGAAGAGAAAAGAATGAACTGAAGAGAATTGTATATATATAAAAAAAATATATATATATATATACTGCCACAAAATATCTGGCTTGGAACCTACCTCTGAATTATAAAGGTTTGTCATAGGAGAACAAAACATAGACGTATTTATATCAGCATCAAGTATTATAGCATCGTATTTCACGTGCCTAAATATTTTCGCTAACCCGTCCATCATTCTATGGACCCATGCCCTTCCTCGAGCTTATACACAATTACCTTTGAAACTCCCTCGACATCGAAAATCGAACCTGGGATCTCATTCTAGACATCATCGTTACTAGAATTCTATGCTTGCATTGCAACCTTCCTCGTATAATAATACGGCTCTTTATTGATAAGAAAGAATAAATATTCAATAGGTAGATACTCTACCTAATTAGTCTATCAATGATAACTTATACACTACCACTACCCGATTAGTGGTACTCAATCTCAACACCCATTCCAATACAACTCTCACGGTTGTAACCAGCTCATTACTCGCAGAATCATTGCTGCCTTACTATGGTCCACCACTGACCTACTGTAGTCATTCATTTTCCATGAAATCTTAATATCTAACCATACGGAGTCCATATATGTCGTATCTAATTCTTCTAAGGAGTTAACATAACCACCATTCTTGATTCATGGAGTACACTCCTGATTCTGACATACATACATGACATGAAGCAGATAAAATTGCAGAAGAGTTTCGCTCAAAGCAACGATAGCAGGTTAATACCATTCTAAATCATATGCCTTAAATAGAAGACTTACTCAAAGGTTCGTCTAGTCCTTTTTGAAACATGGTCCTGGCTTATCTCAAGATAGGACCTTCTAAGATAGATAGCCCGTTCATGGCGATTACACGAATTAAACCTTTACCAACTACTATTACGGTTGGGTATTGCACAGTCATCAGAAGGAATGTCAATCTTCCAAACCATAATTCAACCTTCACACATTTTTTTTTTAACCATCATCACTGTATTCTTTTGGCACACGCGCCTATAATTATCCACTTACCTTTAAAGTGTCGGCCACCTCTTTGGCCTTTCCTGATAGTACAATTTCCTTATAGTCAATGTCATTTTAACCACCTCCAAATAATTTTCTACCTCATTTCAATCACAGCTTATGTGAAGATGTTTTCCTTAAAATCTGATGAGTAAAAAAAAAATCACCATTTTTCCATAAGTTATTGCCTCAGTCTTTAGAGGTTAATCACTGTCATGACTGACTCTCAATTATACTTAGAGCATCTTCTATCTTAAGTCCTAATTGCCCTGAACAATTTCGACCATTACTGGTTCGATCCATACCTTCTCGTGGTTTAACACGTGCCTCACTTGGCATCAATATAATTACGTCATATTTCCTTTATCAACATTTTTATTCTTGAGAATTTTGAATATTACCTTTCTCCTTGTAAAACCTCTAAGGTTATCCTTCAATCGTTCCTCCTGTATTCCCTAGATACAGGGCATATTAAAATACCATTTACTATTACTAGAACCATTGTCTATATGCCTCTGAAAAATTTCTCCACTGATTCTTAAAGGTTATTATTACCTTAATCCTTTCCAATTCATACTGTCAAAACTCATACTATCCCTATTAAGGATGAAATGCTAACCTGTATGCATTCCCCTAGGATTCATTTTAAGTTACCAATGTTCTTTCCTTAATTACACCTTTAAAAAGGTACAAGCATCCTTCCATGGATAAATAAAGTCATATATCCCTGATAAGGGTATCTTGTTCAATCATTTCCACCTCGATAGTCTATACCTAACTTTAGCATCCTTATTCAAATTGAGGTCAATCCATATGGCCTCCAAAAGATAACAACGGTTATCCGCTTGTCTTGCCTAATTTGGTAACGATAACAAGGATGTTCTGGAAGATATTGGTCGTGTTCAACGTGAACTTCTTCTTAATAATTCCTTATTTACTTTTGTTGTTTATCTCAACAGTCACCTCAATGTTGGGATATCTTTCATACCTGGCGTCTCCCTTCCTGGGTATCAAGCCACCGGTCTTACACTTCACATTCTTGAAGGTCACTTCCTTCATCCAATTTTCTTAATTTCTTACTTTCTTGTCTCCTCAGTCTATCCGCGTCTCATTATTTATCCTTCGAACTATCTCAAAGTTTCCTCGAACCCTCCCAACTTAAAGGGGGTACAATATATGTATCTCTTATACCTTCAACCATCAATTTAACTCATGGTATATCACCCTCATCCTGACGATTACATACTTTTCTATTTCTATTGCTATGAGTCTTTAGGGTTTCCTCATACCCGACTCCCTTATCATACCTCAAACTCTTTTGCCTTTATATCCCTTTCCACTTCAGTCCCTTTTTATTTCCCTTTCTCTTATCCTTATTTCATGAACCAACACAACATAAGCATTGATTTCAAACATCCCGTCATTCCGGATTCGTGTCCTTAGAACGAATCTTGACAACTTTTACAACTTAAATTCACAATTCATCATACTCGTCTGCCTTTGTTCTGGCTCTAAAGCTTTTACACTCTCTCCATAACCTTGGGAATTACTTTCCCGAAAACAATTGGCTGAACTTTAATCAGTTTATCATAACCTCTGGCTCCGTACCTTTCTTGGTCTTTCACCAGCGGGTGGCCTCTCTCTTAAGAGGGTAAGTGACAAAAACAGTCCTTTGTGGTTCGTCAATCATTTAGAATCTCAAATGATTCCTATATTTCCTTTAGCCAGGCTCTTGCCTCGACTAGGTCAACTTGTTCCTTGGAACTCTGAGAGCTTAACGCTTTAAAGGTCATGAAAGAATTTCCTGCCGCATTATCCCCTCAGGGTGGTGGTTGGGGATAATAGTCTAAGTTCTCTTTAGACAGGTCCATGAATTGCCATATTGGAGTACCGTCTCGGGTCTCCTTTCCTTACTCGACTTTCCATTTCCTTAGTATGGAATGTTTCATCCTTCTCCCATACTTGGGGTTATCTTGTACGTTAAAATCCTCATTTTCCACTTCATTATGTTATGGGTTCCTTCTATCTTGATGGCGTCCTCCCTGACTATCACATTCAGGGTTTGCTCTAACTCTTATTCCTCAAACTAGCTTTCATCTAAGATTTCATCTTTAAGCTCTTAAACATTTGGAACCCAAATTCTATAGGAATACCTCATTATTCCCTTATCATCTCTCTCGGTATTAATCTCATATCTATTTGTTGGCTCTCTGCCTTCATTCATCACTTTTTCTGGCACAATCTGTTCCTTTCCAATAATTCGGGCTGTATTGCAATCTCAAACAACTTTTCGGTACCGGCTCCGGTTACCTTCATATCTATTTCCATTTTTTTTTTCAAAATCTCTTATCAACCCTCCCAAAGTCATTATCATCTTGAGTCTCTCCTTTTTTACTAAGGGCATCAGCCACCATATTGGCTTTCCTCTAATGATAAAGAATCTCCCAATCATTATTCTTGATTATCTCTAACTGCCTCCTCTGGCATATGTTGAGCTCTTTCTACGTGAAAATGTACTAGAGCACTTATGGCTTAGGTAATTCTCGCACTTCTCTCCATACAAGTAGTGCCTCCAATCTTTAGGGTAAAACTATTGCCATGAGCCTAAGCTCATGAGCGGGGATATCGAATTTCATATTACCTTAATTGTCTTGACATGTACGCGATTACCTTACCGTGCTGCATAAGCATGCACCCTAAGCCCTTGTACGAAGCGTCACTACACTTCACAAAATCTCCTTTTCCATCCGGCAATGCCAGCATAAGGGCCATCACCAACCGCTGCTTTAGTTCTTGAAAGCTGTTCTCGCATTTCTCTGTCCATTCGAACTTCTCAGTCTTACGAGTAAGCCGCGTTAAAGGGGCTACTATCTTTACAACTTAAACGAACCTCCGGTAGTGACCGGCCAATCCTTCCTCTGGTAGTCGACCAAACCATGGTCATCAATTCATCAGTGGTCCTTTATCCAATCCTGTCAGGATCCTCCTTGGGATCCTCCTCAACAACTATCCCTTCTAGGACAACCTCCTCAACCGCTACATCTTCAATATCAGCATCATCCGGTCCTGCATTAGGACGCTCTATTGGATCCACAATCTGATCTCCGGTTAGTAATAAAACATCATCGCGCTGTTGCTCCTCAACCTCAGGGTTCGGAGTCCCGCTACCATCTACGATAACGAACTACGCTTCTATCACGATATTTATAAGGGTTCCCATAAGGGTTTTAACTGTCAGTGCTACGTTAGGTAGCCCGACTATGAACTTGGCAAGAGTTCTTATTATCTTAGTTAACTTATTATCTTAACGTCCCATCATCTCTGAGGTTTATAACGCTTAGCTCTGATACCATTTCTGTAACACCCCCAGATCCGGGGTCGGGGATCCGGGTTGTCACGGTCTTTCTTTCCACAATATCACTTCACTTAATTAATAATAAATAACCTCATGCTGTGACCCCATACTAACACACACCACAACCCGTTATAGTCTCAGAGATGAAATTAAAATAAATACAAGTCTTTGAATCCACCATTTAACAGTTATTACAACCCAAGATGATTACTTGATAAATTTACAGTTAATTGCCATTATCTGCCACAAGTTATAATTATACATAATTTGATTCTCAAAAGTAGATGGTCTGATCTACCATGGATCTACCTCTGCAGCTATAGCAGCTACAACATCATCGGGAAGACGCGGGACGCTTCCCACGCGCTTGCGCTGGGTCTGCTGGAGTCTGGCCATCTTTCCTAACTGTTGTTGTGTGATGAAGAGATAAAGCAAGGGTGAGCAGCAAGCCCACCAAAATAATATGTATAATGACTTACAATATATGAGCCTTCTCATAGTACTCATGAAAGTCTTGGTCAAAAGAAATGAACCAAGTTGATATCTTAATGCGATGAAGTCGCAAAATATTCAGTATATATACATATATACTTTTCAAAATATTGGAAGTCCTCTTCCATGCATAATATACACAAAGTTCCAGTGTATAACTGTATAAAAAAATATCGTTGCAAGGTGATCTCATATATCTAACCTTGTCTCAACGTTTTTCTAAAATCTTTGTCATTCATAAGACAATTATTAACTAGATATAAGTTTAAAAGATGAAGTTATAAGGTACTCCAATATACTTATATCTTTTCCAAATACTACTTGAACTACCACCGTTCAAGTTATAATCAGTTTCAAAAGTTCATCACATAGATGAGACTACAAGACAAGATTTAAATAGATTCAATCTTTGAAATATTATTGAATGAAATAAAGTTACGAGATACTTTATTTAGTCCCGATATATATATATCCACATATATATATCTCTTAAACATTTCCTGGAACCTCTGTTATGTAAAGTATGAACAGAGTTTGAAACATCCAATGTATTTTGGAAAGGAAACGAATTTTGGCATAAACCCGATATCTCGCTGATCAGGCAAAGATACCAATAAGTAACCTTTTCTACTAGTAGATGGACGAATTCCCCACTGGTCATCACCCTGGTCATAATTAAGACCTATGCTGGACTGCCACTCAGCCACCTATGCATTTGATGGACTCCCACTGAGCCACTTACACAATAATAGACCGTACCTCGGCCTGTCGCTTATGCCGACTCAATGAGAGGGGCTTACTTCCCGAACTTTGGGCAAGTAATCAATTCATTTACCAAATCTGCAACCTTGTTGCGAATATAAAATACACCACAGAGCCGGATTTCCCAGGTTTTGAGCGGGTATTTAAATCCCCTTTAAAAAGGAAGATCTTAAATATAAAAATGAGTTTTGGGATCCGCTCTGACTTTTAAAAACCATTTTGAAGACTCGAAAACACTTTAAAGAGTGTTTGGAGTAAGGCTGATTTAATGAAGTAAATCAGTCCCCAGAATATTAGAAAATATCTGAATATTATTAATTAAATAATATTCCCATGAAGAATAGTCATTATAAAAATAATTGAAGTAGAAGTATTAAAATTTATACTTGAAACGAGTATTAAATAACCAAAGATATACTTATATGAAAGTATTATCTTTATTTGAATAATCGAAAATAAGTTTGATTATTAACACCTTATTCTTTAATAAAATAAAGAATATATTTCAGCAATAATCGGAGTCATAATACCTCGAATGAATATTATAAATAATATTCACTAAATAAAATAAAGGAGTCATACATCCTCAAATGAATATTCAAATAATATTCAATTAATAAAATAAAAGGAGTCATAAGCCCTCGAATGAATATTCAAGATAATATTCATTAATAAAATAAAGTTATCGAATAAACCTTATTCGATTAATAGTTTTGAAAACTATAACCATATATATATATAAATATATATATATATATATATAAAATCTACTCGGGATCCTCGACTCCCGGTTTTAGAAAATGTTTTCACCTTTGGGTCCCTATACTAAGGGTATACGCAAATACCGCTTACCTCTAGCATGGGTATTATGCAACGAATAAGCATTTGAACCAACAGATATATAAATCAAGAATACGAAACAGGCATGCATATATATACCATATCAGCATGCTTCAATATATCGCAACATTTGCTAATTAACCAACATGCATCTATCGCAAGATAATGCATATACCTATATTCATCACAACAACAGTATAACGGATAGAATACTTGCCTGAGCGACTTGGGGGTGAGAAAGGCTCGGGACGAGTCTGATAACCTATAACAACAAGTAAGTTGGAATTAAACCAAAATCACTTGTAAATCTATACTTTAACTAACTTAGACTCTAACGCTTGTTTTGCGCTCACTGATTTGCTTAAGTCACTCGGGTACCCTCGGCTCCACCATTTTTAATAATTTAACCTTTACGAGTTTTAAAGCGATTCCTTCGCGAGTGTCTTACCAACTTCCTAACACACTTACCATAAATGTTTCATACATTAATTAACCATTTTTGGTCTTTAATCTATGTTTCAAAGTAAGGCGAGGGAAAAAGTTTTCGTTCGCGAAACGCCGTTACTTGAAACGGTCGTTTCTCCTAAACCGTGCATCGGAATCGAACGAACTACATATCAAAACGAAGCTCGTAACATGAGCTATCTAAACATGGCAGTGGTAATAATCTAGCAGTGAGTTCAAGGGTTCTGATGTTAAGAACAAAAACAGTCTACGGTAAATCGGACATTACGACGGCTATGTTTACGCGATTTCCCAAATTTAAACCAACTCAAAACAACCACAATCCAACCCCAATTCATAACCCAATCCAAACTCCATCCACAATACATTACAACAGCCCCAAACCAACTCATTATAATCCATTTACTTACTCCTAAAACTTGAATTTAAACTATACTACATTCTTTAACCAAATCTTAAGATTTCAACAAATCAATCACCTCCATTCCGACCCAAACTCTTAAACAAACAAGTTTCATGCTTCACATATACTATACTACTCATAACCATTCCTAAATACTCAAAACTAAAGCTAGGGTTTGTAGTTTATACCTTCCTTGGAGAGTGGAGAATCAAGAGGATGGCTTGGAATCACCTTTAAAGCCCTTAACCAAGCTTAATCTAAACAAAACTTCAAGAACACAAATTTTAGTTCTTGAAAACACTATTCACCATCTTCTTTGATGATTTATAGAAAAAGATTGGCTTGGAATTAGAAGCTTAAACTTATAGGAAGTATGTAACTTAACTAGGAGGAGCTAGGATAATTACCTTGGAAAATAACAAGTGGAGGAGCTTGGACTTCCCATTTCTTAAGAAACCACCCGAGAGCATGAGGAAGAAGAAGAGAGAATTTTGTGTTTTGTTTGATGAAAATGAAATGATTTGATTGGTTGGTTGATTTTTGTTGTTTGCTTTAGTGAATTACCTAGTTGCCCTTGGTTTTGTGTGGTTAATATTCCACCACATCTCCTCCTTCCCTATGTCATGCTTACATCACATTGCTATGTCATCCTCCCTTCCTTGTCCTCTTCTCATTGGTTGGGTGACATCACTTCCTCTAATCCCTTTGCTTAACTTCCTAATTTTTTGCCTAATGACCGCTGATCTGTTATACGGTTCACTTAACTTTCGTTTTCATTTATCGTTTGAAGGATCATACCCGGGATCTTATTACTTAGGTTCCCTTAACCTTTCTCAATACATTGTATTCCTTTTATGATCCTCTCTTATAATCCTTTAATTTAAATCCTTTTTATCCTGTTACCTTATACTCAATTCTCTCCGTATCTAGTGGATTTCCGGGAAAAATCAAAGTGTTCGGGATTGGATTCTGACGATCTTTACATACACTTATATCCCATATAAAGTACTAATAAAATCTCAGAATATCCATATCAGAACCCCTACATAGTGTGGCATGAAAAGTTTTCTCGTTCAGCAAAAACACTATTCATAAGGGTTTCAAAATTTCTCAAAAATTGGGGTTATTACATTAGACATCATGTTTGTTACCTGTTTGCGTGCAAGATTTCAAGCTAATCCTAAAATTACACCTAATGGCTATTAAGATGATTTTAAGATATTTTAAGGGTACTACAAACTTGGGATTATGGTATCCTAAGGGAATAGGGATTGAAGCTGTTGGTTACACAAATGCAGATTTCGCAGGATGTAGGGTGGATAGAAAGAGTACACTAGTGGAAGTTGTCAATTCTTTGGTCAAAGACTTGTATGCTGGTATTGAAAGAAATAACAATCTATGTCAACTTCCACAGTTGAGGCTGAATACATAGCTGCTGGAAGTTGTTATGCTCAAGTGCTTTGGATTAGACACCAACTAATGGATCATGGACTAGTATTACAGAAAATTCATATCATGTGTGATGCCACTAGTGCAATATCTATTGTTGCTAACCCTATTAATCATTCTAGAACAAAGCAAATTGATGTAAGGTACTATTTCATTAGAGAAGATACTGTAAATGGCACCATTGAGCTTATTTATGTTCCAACAGAAAAATAGTTAGATGACATTTTCAATAAACCTTTAGATTAAGCAACATTTACAAGGTTAGTAAGTGAAATTGGAATGTTAAATTCTTCATCTTAAAGCATGAACTCAGATAACATGTTGAAGCAGATTAGTTTTTAATAAATCAAAATCAATTTGATCTAATTCAGAATTAACTGAAATATGATTTATAAATATTTTAGAAATCTCTGTATATTTATTTTTAAAAAATTAAATTTAACTTGGAATTATTCTAATTCTAAGAAGAACTACCTAATACTAATTCATATTGATTTATGTGAAATTGATATAAGGAAGAATCAAAATGAAGCAAAAGTATGTAGAGAACTGAGTTCTCGACAAGTCTAAGACGACTTCTCGATAAGTCTTAAATGACTTCGCGACAAGTCATGTAAAGATCTCTATATACTTCGCAATATAAAGTTCTTTACATAACATATTTAGACTTATCAATAACTCATAATGGAATAATTTAAACCAATAAATTATTTCATTAAAATACTTTTAATATAAAAACAATTTTAATTTTATTTTGTACTATAATAATAAAAATTAAAATTGATTGGTTCCAGTGGCAAACTGAGTATCTGTATATTATATCGATATGTCTTTGTCTAGTCCTCGATAAGAGTACTTGAGATGACATCTCAATATGAGTTCTCGATAAACTATATGTGACTTCGCGATACAATATTTAACTGTTTATAATTCTTTTATCACGAACTAACATCTATACACTATAAATACCCAGACATCTTGGCATAACCCCTCTTTACGCTCTCGAGATATATTTTGACATAATTACAACGATTTCTCTCAATTTCACTTCTCTACAAGTCTTTCTCTTCTAAAAAACTTACACACTCGATTTCTTCAAACTTTCAAATTGCATTAAACTCAAACACTCAAAGAGCTGTAATCCCCATGGATGGAAAAAAAATTCTTACTTTTGTTGACCCAACTCAAGCACCTGATAATTTCAAGTGCTTTATGAAATTTGTCCTGGATTATTACCTTGCAGGTGCTCGAACTGCAAATCTCAATCTATATCTGGATGTGCTTAATGAATTCCGGGGAAGTGCTACTCTCACCACCAATGTAAATGGAAGACAGGCTGTGATAATGGTTGTGTCATGCAAAATTAAGGGGGTAGTTGTGGAATTTAATGCAGTTGACTTAAATACTACTCTTGGGATATCCACAGAGAACTTGGTTTCAGCTCCTACCTCTCAGGAGATTATGAAATTCATGGATTTCATTCATTATCTAAAAAAATTGATCCAGCCAGGCTAAACATGAAGCATCTTAGGAGGGAATGGTATTTTATGCTTTACACTGTCATCAGGGCCTTCACCTGTAGAAAGACTGGTTTTGACAACATCTCCAGTGTAATTCAAAATCTATTTTTCTAAATGGCCTATGACAAACACTTGGATGTTAGGAGTCTGATCCTGAGTGAGCTAAGCACAAGGCTCACAACACCCTTGTAAACTAGAGGTAAAGAAATCTTCTTTCCTAGGTTCATAATGTCTGCCTTAAATCATAAGGTGCATAACACTCATTTAACTAAAGGCATTGATAACGGTTTAATAGGTATTCCTAAGTCAGCGTCGAAAGTTCTATTTGGGAAACTGAATAGTAAAAATCAAGTATAAGTAAGTCTTAACCTCACTAACTTTATGTTAGAGAAATTTAGGACTTATCCCTACCAAATGCCTGACATGAGGAGCTCAACATCTGCTAGTACAGCTATGGCTCCTAGTCCTGTAGTAGTACAAAAATAGGGCAACCCACAGGAGCCTTCCACGGCTTAAACCACTTCTTCAAAACCTTTAGATGCTAGTAAGTCAACTGCTTCATCCTCTCAAAAGGGTGAAGTTAGCAAAAAGAAGAGAATTCATATAAAACTGAGTGTGATCAATGAGAGTGGAGAGAACACCAGTAAGAGTCACCTAGTCAAGAAACCTAGAAAGGGGAAGATAGAGTTGACCACTTATTTGGCCACTTCTGCATCTTCTAAAAAAGATGTAGATTTGAATAAGGGAAGTAAACAGGCTCTAGTGGTACCTTCTCAACAAAATGTCACTATTGAACAAAGTATTCTCCCAAATGCACCTTGTAAGTAGTCTGCACCCCCTCTTAAGAACACTCAAGAGGGTAAAAGAAGTCATGTGGATGGCACATACAATAAGAGCACATCAATTGAAACTCCCTCTTCTACTCAGGGGGATTTGCCAACAATCAATACCACCATCACCTCCCTTATCTCTCAAATTTATTATTCATTCTATGAAGGGCTTGAATCTACTTCTCAAGATCTGCCTAAATCAAGTGACATAGTTCCTGGAACTGTGATCACCACTCAGAACCAATAATTAGATGGTGAGAGGCTACATGCTGAGGTAGGCCTTGATGACACCATCACAAACACATGAGTTTCATCAGTTTTAACTGAAGACCCTAAGCATGTTACTGCACCTTCATGTTCCAATGGAGGTTCACTCTTGGGGTGAACAATACACTGTCATAACCACAGTTCCAACTGTGAGCCAAACTGTGACTATAGTCACAGGAGTTTCAAACCCTATCACCCCAAATACTACAACTCTAAACACTAATCTAACATCTACCTCCACACAACCACCTCCAAGTCTCCTAACCAACTGGCCTCCAGATACCCAAGTCCAACCAATACTTGTAGATGACATGCTTTTGGATCAAATAAAAGGCCTTGCCAACATTTTTCAACAGTTGCTGACTTCTAATATGACAAATCAAGACTATCAAGCCATTCTCTTGGCTCACAAAGAGGATGTTATAGCCAAACATGATAAGATAGTGGATGAAGTTCAACATGATGGCAATGTTGATGCCTGGTTATCAAAATATTTCTCAATACACATAAAGGAGGCTCTATCAAGGTTTAGGAAGGAGTATGTCACCATCTTAGGTAGCAATGCTAAGGTGCTAACTCCTCAGGAAGTGTATGATACCATCACAGAAGTCTACAAGGCCCAACTCAAAGCATTTAACTACATTGGAAATCCAGGTTTCCTTGATCATTGAGTAGACTATCTTATCAAATCAACATTTGAGCGTGGCCAATCATTTTGTAGTCTAGCCAACTGAACAGGCCAATAATATCATTCCTAAAATAGGAGGGTTAAATCTGTTTTAGATCATTCATATTTCTAATACAATTCATAATGTACCCTAAATAAATTTTTATCATTACCCGGTCAAAGGTAATTTTGTAATATAATCAAAGTACATTAATTATCGTATAGAAATATAATGATTTCAAGTCTAAGGAGCATTAAATCATTATCATTGTGATAATTACTTATGATATAATAGACATGTAGAATCTCACATTGGGTATGTCCAACACCATGTACGTTTACATTTGCCTGTGTTTTTTACTTCAGTATCACTATACCTATGATTAATGAGATGTAATCATCAGTCAACAAACACACTAGTCTTGATGTATTATTATTGTCCCTTAATAATAATACTTGACCAGGGACCTTTATGAATACTGATACTATTCTCATAATCTCATTTTTAAGTCACGTACTTAGAGATATAAATTGCATATCATATTCCAAGGACATTTATTAATCCAACATGTATATCACAGTAAATTAAGGCATAATAAATTATAAATGGAATAATCGATAGAACATAAACATTAATAATTCAAATGTCTTAAATCAAAACATTATAGTGTTTTCTTTGGGGCACAAACACTAACAAAATGAACTCCTACCCTAGCTGCTAGAGGTCAAATAACAACTCAATAAATTTTCAGACAAACTAGCACTCTTAATCTCTCAAGTGTGGAAGCAAGCTTCAAGAAACTGAGGGAGTCCTTTCTAGATTTGCATGACATTTTGCAGAATCAAATTTCTCTGAATAATGGCACACAGGTCAAGCTAGATCAACTATATAAAGCTAGTTATGAACCTTTTGCTCTAATGGCTGAAGAAATAAGAAGAGTGGTCCAGGACAACATTGGCAGTGGAGTATTCCCTAGTTCAGCTTCTAGATCTTCAATTCCCCAAATCGAAAATCTTCAAAATTAGATCAATGAACTTCACTTATCCAACACAGGCCTGGTTTCTCAAGTCACTCATCTCACAGCTCATGTTTAAAGTGAACAAAATGATATCAAGTCAATGATAGACTCCAAGAATTATTTTTAAATGCAGACTAATGTCTCACTAGAAGCTATCAGGGGGCCTTGAATATTCTACCTCAGGAAACAATGCACAATGTCAGTGCTCAACTCTCTGCACATTCCATTTAGGCTGCTAACAAGCCTAAGGGGAGATGGAGAGAGAGTCTAAGCAAAAAGCTATTAATCATGAAAAGGTTGGTATGGAAAAGAGACTCAAGATGGTAGCTGAAGGATCTTGCTTGGACAAGGAATTTGGTGAACCTATAAAGTTCCTAAGAGTTTCAATGAACGATAACTACCACACTTTCAGAAAAGCTATTGACAGGAATGTGAACTTCCTGAGGGTTTTGCTGGTCACCAAGGAAATGATGAAGGAAAGGAGGATTGTGGAAAAAATTAAAGATTCCGAGGTTGATAGGTGTATGCAGGTCTCCTTATCATTTCTAAAATCAAGGAGAGCCTTAGAACTGGAAATCTTCATCAACAAGGTCAAGGTGATAAGTCCAGAAGACACCGGTTTGCTAAAGAAACTCAAATCATGGCGAGAAAGAGTTTTTTCTGAAGCCTATCTACAACTAGCAAAGGGGTGGCTTACATATGCCCAACCATCAGGAAATGCAAACACTTCCAAATTCCCAAGCATTTTACGATGGCAAATAAAAAGTTAATGATGACTCTTGAGTCAGGATTGAAGCTGAAAAAGAACAAATCTATGGAGGATGTTGAAGTGATCAAGATTCTAAGGAGATATATTGATAATGCTGAGAGCATGTTGCCCAAGACTGCTATCAATACTCAGGTTGAGGACAAGTATGATGATGAGCAAAAGAAGGATGAACATAAATCTTTTGGCTTAAATCCTGGTCACTCTAGCAAAAATATTGGGAGTCATAAGGATGGAAAAAGCAACAAGGATGAGAAAAAAGGGAATGATAAGGGTGATGTTAAGAAAAGGAGTGATAAGGATGGAGAAAAGAAGAAACAACAATGAAAAATGAGGAAGATGTCAAGAAAACACCAAGAATCCAAAAACTTTAGCTAGTTCTGTAATTCAATTTTCATTGTAACAGCTATGTGACAACTATGTATAAAAAGAAGTGTATCATGTATATCTTTCTATTTTCTCATTTTAGCCTAGGATTATTCTTATTATAAGGCATGAATTTATGACAAGTAATCTTCTCACAATTTAGGAGAAATTGTTGTGCAAGACATGCATCATCATAACAAGACTAAGTCACATTGACAATCCTAAGAATAGTTGACTTGTACTAATTTGTATAATATATAAATATGTTCCTTGAGTCTGTAAAAATGTTTAGAAGACTAGACTGAAGTTTTTTTCAATGAGCAGCCAACAAGCTAAGGAATAAATCTTTAGAAGAAGATCATGCCTTAGAATGAAGATACATAGCTTGAAGAAGAACAATATCATGGATTGAAAAATGTTCCAAGTCAAATGTCAAGAATTCACATATCAAGGAATAGCGAGAAGTATAATGTGAACTATCAAAGCCTGTAGAGAAGTCATTTTCCTATAAATAAGTCATTTGGCATGTAGAGAAGTCATTTTTCTACAGAGAAGTCATTTGGCCTGTAGAGAAGTCATTTTTCTATAGAGAAGTCAATTTGCATGTCGACAAGTTAAATACATGTAGAGATGTGGAGATATGGACAAGTCAAATACATGTAGAGACGTGGATATATTGACAAGTCAAATACATATATAGATGTAGTGATATAGATAAGTCAAATGCATGTAGAGATGTGGATATGCCGACAAGTCAAATACATGTAGAGATGTGGAGATCTCGACAAGGCTCTTTGTATCTCGACAATAGTTAGAATAAAGCTATCATGAAAATTTCAAGTTATCAGTCAACAAACCATTTTAGCATTAAAATGGAAAGTCTACAAATGTAGCTTGAGGACTGCAAGATCAAAGGCCGAGATGAACTGGACAAAGGAGTGTATCAGACCTGGAAGATTATATGTAGATATGCAGCACTTGAAATAGAAATAGACAAAAGAGGTTTAGAAAATATGTTAGTCTATTTTAGTGTAATCTCTGTAAACTGTGCATGATATTCTATAAAGCATGTCATGGGTCCCTTGTTCCAATCGTAACAAAACAACCTAGATTTTCTTATATTCTTTTAAGTAGAAAGTAAGTTCTTCAATATCAAGAACTTAGATTTATAATACAACCCAATTGATTTTGAATAAAGATCAAGTGAATTTTGATAATTATTTTTCTATGTCTTTTACAATTATTATATTATTACTACAAAGTACTTTAGCTGTTAATTTCAAGCAAGCCTAAACACTAAACTTGATCCCTTGAAAACAATTTATAAAGTTTTTAAGTAAAAATCAAGAAACATACATTCACCCCCCATCTGTGTGCATTATATATATATATGAAGATTACTTTGTATAAATTATAATGTAAGTTCACAACCGTGTTTGTGCTCTCAAGAATATCTCACTACAATGCTCTTAATTAACTTGAACACTGTTACATTTGGTTTATATACTACCAAGTCAAATTTTATGAGATAACAAAATAATACAAGAATCTAGTTCCAGTAAAATATTTTTCATTCCTTAATAGGTTACTTGATAAAATTGGATAATTTTCCCTTGAACAGATTCTTTATTAAACTCTCCAATTTCCTTGTATGGAAATTGAATGATTCTAATTTATTTGAAATTATTTAAGTCAAAGAACTTTGTCTTAACTTCCATTTTCACCTGAGATTCATATCAACTAATGTGCTTATTCAGATAGAGTGTTAGGCCAGGTTACTTTTAATGACTATTTGACATCTTGAGTTGTTGATAGTGTTTTATCCCTTGGTCGTTGAGTTGAGTAGTTTAGCCGTCAATAGTGTAGTCCAGTAGCCATTGAAGCTCTCTTTGACTTACAAAAATTTACAAGGAAATTCATATTTAGAATTAACCATCCTATTTTATTTATCCATAGAGATTACATGACTTCTCATGAACTATTCCATCAATGGCTATTCCTAAAACTCATAGAAAATTTTATAAAACTTATACATTGATAACCTATCATATCAACGACTATCCCTTAGGATGGATAGTCGTTGATAGTTATGTTGATGAGATTGTGAAGCTATATGAATAGTAAACATGATAACTTAATACTAGAATACGACAAGTGTTGGGTTTTGAGTGATAAAACACATCGAAAACAAAATTAAAAACCGTAAAAACCAGAATAATCTGAAACCCACAACATGATCCATGTGAAAAATGATATTTAATTCATGGAATATATATTTACCTTACAGAGCTTTACGATCACGGTTTTCTAACAGAGGTCCTTGCTTAAAACGATTACCACGTATCCCACTTGTGCAGTCTACGCCGTAGAGGTATCCGCACGAAAGCCGGTATGGAATTGGCATGTACTAGCACCCATAATGGACCTGTTTTCTTCTTCTTCTTCTTCTTTCTCTCTCTCTATCTATCTCTCTCTATCTCTCACCGTTAGATGTTAGGGTTTTGTGTTTTAATCTAATAAAAACGTAACTCTAATTTTAGCCTTAAGGATGTTGATATAGAGAGGCCAAAAACAGTCCAAACCCTAATACAAGTTAGAGTATATTAAAATCTAAAATCTAATTTATTTAATAATTAAGTCTAACTCAATTATCAAATGACAACTTAATTTTGAATTTAATAATATACAAATTTGAAATTCATTTATAACATTAATTAAGTCCAACTTAATTAATAATAAATAATTCGAATTTCCTATTTAATTCAAATTCAATTTTTAAATTAAATATTTCTCTAAGATTTCTTTGTGTGACTCTATAGGTTATTATTTTGTTGGAAATAATTTAAATATCTTATATTAAAATTATAAATAATGAGCAGCATCTAGTAATACATCGTTGTTACCCAAGTAATAATGAAATCATTGATCGATTAAACCTTTCGTGAATAATGTACAATGTAATATAATCCCATTAACCATATATTATAGATTAAACTCAAGGCATGTAATGTGTCATCGACTTCATGATTTAATTCAGATTTTCTTGATCAATGGGTAGACTATCATTTCAAATCAACATTTGAGAGCGGCGCCATGCATTTCATAGTCTAGCTTACACAAGAGGCCAATAATATCACTCTAAATTAGGAGGGTTAAATCCTTTCTAGATTATTGGTGTGCAAGACATGCCTATACAATAAAAAGACTAAGTCAAATTGATAGTCCTAAGATTCAATTGTATTGATAATTAAATTTGTATTATGTATTGTATTACTTGAGTTTGTAAATGGTTAAAAGATCAGACTAGAGTATTTTATGTAAACAGTTCAAGCCTAAGGAATAAACTCTATAAGAAGACCAAGACTGATCATGCCTCAGAAAAATGAAACAGAAGCTTGGAGTTGAATAAAACTGTTTTATGGAAAATATTCTAAGTCAAGATATCGACAAGTCACAGATCAAGTCATATAGAGAAGTCATTCGAGAAGTCCAGAATAACTTATCGAGAAGTCCATAATGACTTATCGAGAAGTCTTGAATGGATTATCGAGAAGTCTAAGAGATATTGACAAGTCAAATGAAGACATGAAGATTGGAGATATCGACAAGCTATTTCTACATATCGAGAACTAGGAGATATCGACAAGTTAAAATGAAGACATGAAGATTGGAGATATCGACAAGTCAATTTCTCACATAGAGATCTCAGAGATATCGACAAGTCAAAATGTATATAGAGATCTCTGAGATATGAACAAGTCAGCTCCACATGTAGAGATCTTAGACATATCGATAAGTCAATTCAAGTGCAAGTATTTAGAGACCTCGAAAAGTCAAGTATACCTATAGAAAACTCAAAGATCTCGATAAGTCATCATACTTATCGAGATCTCACCGCTCTATAGATCAAATTGGAGATCTCGATATACTTTTCAAGTACAAAATGCAGACAAGTTAAAGATCCAAGAATATCAATCAACAAATAATTGAATCACTGAATTGAAAAGTCTACAAAAGCAGCTTGAAGAATACAAGATCAAGGGCAAAGATTAACTGACAAAGGAAGGTCACAGATCTACAAGATATGGAAAGATTTGATAAGCCGGAAATGGAAAGTATTAGTGACATCTTAGAAAAGGGTTTAGTACATCTTATTATATGATGTTTAAACATGTGTTTACTAATCTATAAAGTAAATACCGGTCCTTTGTTTTAGTAGTAACAAACATATCTAGTTTTTCTTATACTTTCTCAAGATAGAAGCTGAGTTCTTTACTTACAAAGAACCTAGAAATTTATAGCAAGACATACTTAATTTTAATACAAAGTTAAGTGAGTTTTGAAAATACTGTGTTTGTTGTGCATGTTTTATTAATTCTGTTTAAACACAATATCTCTACAAATTAGACTGCTTTGTTCACCATATCCAAAATAGTTTTAAAAAGTCCAAAAATCAAGAAAACACATTCACCCCCTGTGTTATATTCATTACCCAACAAGTGCTATTAGAGCAAAATATGAAAGTTAACAGATCAAGATCTTTGAAGAATGAATACACAAAAGATAAGCAGTATCAAAATACCAGCCTTTGATAAGACTAACTATACATTATGGAAAATGAAGATGATGTTGTTTCTAAGGATGGCAATCCCTTGTACATTCAGATTCTGAAGAATGGACCTTTTACTCCTATGAAAAGGATTGAAGAGTCTACAATGGAGACATGGTCATCCCATCTCATTATGGTCCTAAACATCCTTCAAAATACACAAAAACTGAGAAAGAAAAAGTCTCTCTTGACAGTGGTTTACAATTAATTCTGATAGAGTCACTTGACACTGTTATGTACAACAATATTGTCAACTATGACACAACCAAGCAAATATGGGAGAAGATTGAGATATTGTATGAAGGTACAGTGGAAGTTAGGTCAAAGCATAGAAGAATACTGGTGTCTCAGTATGAGGGTTTTATGGAAAAACCAAAGGAGAGTATTACTGATGTGTTTGAAAGATTCAATAAGCTGATTAATGATTTGAAGCTTCATGACAAGTACTATGAAGCTGAGGAGCTTAACTTGAAATTTTGGCTCACCCTTCCTGACCATCTTGAAAAAAAATATCATCCATAAGAGAAGGAAGAGACTTGATCAAGATAACACTGGAGGTGTTATATGGGATTTTGAAAACATATGAACTCAAAATGATTCAAAGAAAATCCTTAAGAGCTGGTCAAGGGCACATTGTTGATGGATCAAGTGCACTGGTTGTCAATGACAAAAATTCATCTGATGATGAACAAGAAATCCAGACTCTAACTACCTCAAGTTTGAGAAAAAGAACAAGGAACCAATGAAGCAAGTCATTTTGGAACTTGAAGAAGATGAGTTCTATACCTTGGATGAACTGGATGAGTTGGATCAATCCATGGCTTAGCTAGCAAGGAAATTCTCTAATATTAGAGTGAAAAAGCCAAAGTTCTTCAAGAGTAAAGGATAGACATCCAACAAGGACAGCACCTGGAAAGGAAAACCTCAGTAGACTCCTGGTGGTAAATGTGGCTACAAGACTGGATTTGTTGATAGGTCAAAAATAAGGTGCTTCAATTGTGATGAATTGGGCCATTTTGCTACTAAATGTAGGAAGCCTAAAAAGGTAAAGAAAGATAATGCATATCTTGAGTTGAAGACAAAGTATGAAGCTCTATTGAAGAAGCAACAGGGTAAAGCTTATATTGCAGAAGGCAAAAGTTGGGATTATTCTGATAATGATGAAGATGAGGAGTTTGGAAACTATGCACTCATAGCCTTGAAGCAAGCAGAGTCATCCTCATAAAAAACAGAGGTACCAACTCTTACTACTATTGATTTAAATGATAGTAAATATAAGGAGACTGTTGAAAAGATGGGTGTAGAGATGTTTCATATACACACAAGCATGGTGGCAGCTATTGAGGAAGTGAGTAGGATGTTAAAAGTAAATGAAAATCTTGAGATTGAGAAACAGGATATGGAACTACAGCTTGTTAAACTTGAAACTATCAAGCAAAAAATGAATATCTAAAGAACAAGCTGAGGTGTGCTACTGAAGTTGAAGCTGTGTTGAGGGAAAAGCTAGAGAAGAATGAAGTGAAGTTGAAGTCTTTCAGGAATGCATCTGAGTTGTTGGTTTGTACCATGAGAAGAGTAAACCATGTGTTAACATAGCCCTTGGTCTTGAATATAATACTTTAAATAACAACAACAACAAGAAAGTTGCAAGTGACAGATGAAAAACTATTACAAATGAAGATGTCAAAGTTATGCTGAGGAAAGTTGAGTTACCCATGTTCAAAGCATGTGAAGTTAATTTCAGTGAAAATGAGCTGGTGATTAAACAGGAGATAGCAGATGAGGATGCTGGAAAGAGAAATGAAGAAAACACTCATATTGCTGAAATTAACAAGAAGCCCATGGTTAATCAAGATTTCAAGACCCCAGTCAAGGAAATCAAAACTGAGAAAGCTGAAAAGAAGAGAAGGAATGAGAATGAGAATATTGGGATAAACAAAAGCAATAATTTTGCATTTGTTGCAGATGCTCCAAGGAAACAATGACAATAATGTGGCTCTGTGAATCATCTAACTCACCTTTGCAAAAAGGCTGTTAGCAAGCCAGAAGTGAGAGCCTGTAAGTATAATGAAGCCAAGGCTAATGATATCTACTCATTCTGTGACAAATTTGACTGCATTCCTTGTAACTTAAAAGTGATGAAAAGTTGTCATAAGCTGAGAGTAGACCTCAAGGAAGTTAGTATTAGGTCTGCAGCTAAAAGGGAGAATGCACGATAATCAATGAACATTATTCTTTCTGAATATTCAAACTCTACTTCTACTAAATCTGTAAACAAGAAGAAAGTACCCAACATTACTTGGGTTGCTAAACACACTTAATCCTCATTGTGTGTAGGGCAAAGTGAAGAAGGTCATATGGATCATCGATAGTGGATGCTCAAGACATATGACAGGTGATAAGGCCCTGTTATCATAATTTGAGGAGATGGTTGGCCCATTGGTAACCTTTGGAGACAACAGCAAGGGATTCACAATGATATATGGAAAACTGATTTCTGGAAATATTGTCATAGATGATGTAGCTTTGGTTGCTGGTTTAGAAGTTAATCTCCTGAGTGTTAGTCAATTCACAGATAAAGGATTCAATATTATATTTGACAAGGGAGACTGCTCAATAATCAGCAAAAAGACTAGTGAAATTGCTTTGAAAGGAGCAAGAAAAGGAAGCTTGTTTGTTATAGATCTCTACTCAGCAAACAAGCATGGTATATGTTGCTTCTACACCAAGGCATCTGTTTAGCAAAGTAGGTTGTGGCACAAGTAACTCTCTCACCTGAACTTCAAGGCACCACTGGAGTTTTCTCAAAATGAAATTTGTGAATCTTGTCAGAAAGGCAAAATGAAAAGATCAAGTCACAAAAGTAAAACTGTGAAATCCTATAAGTGTGCCTCTACAATGTATTCACATGGATCTATTTGGACCAGTAAATGTCTTTTCTATTTCAAGAAAGAAGTATGCACTTGTGATGTGAATGACTACTCAAGGTATATGTGACGCCCTCCAAACCCGGGTCAAAAGTTTTGGGTTCACAACACACACACACACTGTCAATATATATACCTGCTTATGAAACTAATATATGTAAAGACCTTACTTACCATAACCATGGATCGCAACAGGTTAAAGTATGAAAGCAAGCCATAAACTTAACTTTTATTACATCGTACTAAATCCCAACTAGTTCCGCTTACAACTAATAATGATATCATTCTTACAATCTTACATAACTCATCTACATTATAAAGCTCTTGCTAATTCGGTCCATCTTATCCTGGAATCCTAGCTTGCACACTGGACTGGGAATCCTCGTTACCAACAATTTGCTTTTCAACTGTAAAATAACATAAACAGATTTACAAGAGTGAGCTAACTAGCTCAGCAAGTCATAATAGCAGTTCCGAGGTTCAACAATGATTAGTTGAAATGATTCAGAAGAATCAAGTTTCTGGATAAGCAATGAATAGAATTGGATATTCTCTTTTCATTTTTAAAAACCAAGGTTAGGCTGCTGATCAGTCATGCACTAACCCCGAGCAAGGCTCCCATATTTGCTCTATATACTGGATCCAAGGCACGCATTGGCCTAATATGACAACGAATCTGATCTGACCATGAATCTGGTCCATATTTATAAAACCATTGTTAGAAATATGTTGTGAACTTGATGATAAGTCAAACAAAACACCTTAGTAGATTTAACTTAGTGAAACTTGTAGCTCTCGACAGATGATCTAATATAGTCCCGAAGGATGAACTTTATAGTCCCGACGGATGACATTTTGACATCCATCGAGAGTGTAGCTTATGTAACAAATAAGTAATGTAGCACATTTCTGCAAACAACATATTTTAGTCTAGTAGATTGTGTAGGATTCTCTGAGTCATATTGACTACTAGATTGATATGCAGAATAGGTTGACTAATTGTAAATATGAGATATCTTGTAATTATGTATAAGTGAAATAGAGCCATGTGGCAGATAGACTCCCGACAGATGATCTACAAGACTCCCGATGGATGATCAACAAGTTCCCGATAGATGACCAACATAATCCCGACAGATGATCAAATTCAAAATAGTTGTTGACAGTGACAACACAGTCACATGCGTTGGGTGTTTGCAAAAGGAATGTGGCAGCCTGTTAAGCAGGATTTTGAGAACAAAGAAGTATTACCATTTCCATGCAAATGTGAAGATATTCAAAGATGCTGGAATAGAGTAGTGAAGCAGTATGGAGTTAGGCTAGATATATTTTGTTTTATTATCTTGTCTTACTATCATGTAACTTGGTGATATATAAACCAAGAGTAGCAAGTAAAACACTTAACTAAGCAAGTGTATTTTTCAGAGAAACATATCAAGCTGTATTCTGCAAGAATTTCTCTGTAGTTTGTTTGTTCAACTTGTAAAGCAGCTGTGAGCTATTCAAAGCTTCACAGAGTTCTCATTCTGATATGTATATATATATATATATATCTTGTGGATACATTCAAATCCACCATAAAATTTTAAAGTCTTGTGTTTTATTACTTGGTGTTTTGATTTCAATTATCTTTCTATTCCGCACTTCAGCAAATCAAACACTGTTATATATATTGAGTAAGAACATTTTTAAAATCAAGAAAAGGAGCTAGAATTACATTCAACCCCCCCCCCCTTCTGTAATTCTTGTTTTATTGTTAGGAAATAACAATTGGTATCAGAGCTAGATCTTGAAGCACAAAGAGTGTAAAGATCACAACAAACAACAAGATGAACAAAAATGATGCTGGAGTGAAAATCCCATTTCTGGACAAACACAAATATCACCATTGGAAGGTGAAGATGCACCTACATCTTCTTTCCCAAGATGAGGCCTATGTGGACTGCATAGAGAGAGGTCCTCATGTACCTATGAGAGCTGCAACTGGCAATGAACCATCTGTTCCAAAACCTAGGAATGAATGGTTTAGACCCTAATATTGAGCAAGTCAGGAAGGATAAGAAGCCCATGAACATTTTGTTCAATGGTATTGATGGTGATATGTTTGACAACATCATTAACTGTAAAACAGCCAAAGAGGTTTGGGACACAATACAGATTATCTGTGATGGTACTGAGCAAGTAAGGGAGAACAAGATGCAGCTCCTGATTCAGCAATAGGAGCATTTCCACTATGAAGAAAGTGAGTCACTCACTGATATATTTAGTAGATTTCAAAAGCTACTAAATGCTCTGAAGCTGCATGAAAGAGTCTATCAGACAAAAGACTCTAACCTCAAGTTCCTTAGATATCTCCCAAAAGAGTGGAAGCCAATGACAGTCACATTGAGAAATTCACAGGATTACAAGGAGTTCACCTTGAAGAGACTGTATGGCATCCTAAAAACTTATGAGCTTGAAATAGAGCAAAATGAAAGGATGGAGAAGGGAAGGAAGAAAGAAGGATCCATAGCACTGATTTCTGAGTTGGAAAAAGAAAGAGATGAAGGTGGAAGCTGTTAAGTCTACATCAAAAGTCTGTGAAAGTAAGGGTAAAGGGCTGGTAGCTGAGAATGAAGATCAGTTGAGCCAAGATATCATGGATGATATTGATGAACACCTAGAATTTTTATCCAGGAGATTTACCAAGCTCAAATTCAAGAAGAATTTTGGAGCAGCCAAGCCAAACAGAAACATGGTTGATAAGTCAAAATTTAAGTGTTTCAAATGTGGTTTGGCGGGTCATTTTGCCAATGAATGTAGAAAGTATGACTCTAGCAAAAAGAAGTTTGAGCCTATTGATTTTAATCATAAATACTTTGAGTTGCTCAAGCAAAAGGAAAGGGCTTTCATCACGCAGGAGAATGAATGGGTTGTAGATAGAATGGATGAAGATGAAGATACAAGCTATGTCAACCTAGCCCTGATGGAAAAATCAGATGAAACAGAGACCAGTTTGTCAAGCAATCAGGTAATCACCACTAACCTAGCACATTTATCTAAAGATGAGTGTAATGATGCAATAAATGACATGTCTACAGAATTATATCACCTGCGTGTTACACTTAAGTACCTCACTAAGGAAAATGCTAAAATTAAAGAAAACAGTCTGTTTTTAAGTGAGAGGAATAATGTGCTAGAGTCTCAGTTTATTGAATTTGAAAAATTGAGAATTGATTGTAAGATTGCTAAGGATGAATTAACTGAGTCCTTGACAAAAGAAATTTTTTTAAAGAAGCAACTTGAACGAGAACAGGAAAGTGATTAAGGCATGGAAATCATCTAGAGATGTTCATGCTCAAATCACTAAAGTTCCAGGTATTGAGTCCTTTTGTGATGCAGCCTGGAAGAAGAGTAAAGAGAAGTTTGAGTCCAATTTGGTTGAAGGATTGTTGACAGATGTGGACTCGACGGATGATGAAAATCATCTGTCGGATAATCAAAAGGATTATACGTTGAGAGACAAGGAGCCACATTCGTCGGTTGTGAGTAAACTAGTTAGCAAAGCTAAGCTAGCTAAGTTAAATGAGAAATATGGATCAGCTTCTACAAACTTTATTACAGGAGAATCGAGTCAAGTTAGAAAAGAAAATAGAGTTAATGTTGGGCATCTGTCTATCAAGCAATTGAATGACATATTAGAAAAGATTGAGGTTAAAACAAAAGATAAAAAGAAAAACAATAGAAATGGGAAAGTAGGAATTAACAAACATAACAACTACACACCTGATAAATATGCACCAAGAAAAATCTATGTTAAGTGTGGTAGTGTTAATCATTTGTCTGTTAATTGCTAGCTTGCCATGCCTACTCCCATGTCTGCACCCTCTTCTTTTCCCAACATGACTGCCATGCCTACCATGCCCGTGAATGCTATGTCTCAGAATATGAATGCACAATTTTCTAATATGCCATTTGCGCATAATCCTTATTATGCTGCATTTAGTATGCCTCAAATGCCATTTATCATGCCTTACTGGAATAACATGTTTCCAAATAGCATGCCTTTTTATGTAAACCAAAATGTGCATGATAATTATGTTTTAATGTCTGGTTCCAAAGGTTCAACTCAAATGACTAAGGATGAATCTGAAATTCTCAAATCAAATGAGATCAAACCTAAGAAACCAAAGAAGAAAGCTAACAAGGCAGGACCCAAGGAAACTTGGGAACCAAAATCAACTTGATTTGATTTTGATATGTGCAGGGAAACAGAAAGAATCTCTGGTATCTGGATAGTGGTTGCTCAAGGCACATGACTGAAGATTCTACCCTGCTCACCGAGTTCAAGGAAAGAGTTGGCCCAAGTATTACTTTTAGAGATGACAGCAAGGGTTATACTGTGGGATATGGCTTGATTTCAAAAGACAATGTCATAATTGAAGAGGTTGCCCTAGTGGATGGTCTCAAGCATAATTTGTTGCCAGCTTTGTGATAAGGGCAATTCAGTTACTTTCAATTCAGAAGCCTGTGTTGTGACAAACAAAAAGAGCAACAAAGTGGTTCTCACTAGAGTGAGAAAAGGAAATATGTACCTAGTTGACTTCAACTCATCAAATGCAGAATTAGTCACTTGTCTTCTTAGTAAAGCAAGTCAAGATGAAAGTTGGCTATGGCACAAGAAGCTGTCCCATCTAAACTTCAAGACCATGAATGAGCTTGTCAAAAAAGAATTGGTTAGAGATATTCCTCAAGTGGAGTTCACTAAGGATGGATTGTGTGATGCCTGCCAGAAAGGAAAGTAGATCAAAGCATAATTCAGAAAGAAGCTTGATTCAACGATTAAAGAACCTTTGCAACTGTTGCACATGGATTCGTTTGGACAAATCAATGTGTTGTCTATCTCAAGGAAAAGATATTGCCTAGTAATTATAGATGATTTCTCAAAGTTCTCTTGGACATATTTTCTAAAGTCCAAAGATGAAGCTAGTGAAATCATCATCAATCACATAAGGTAAGTCAACAATCATCCTGATTTCAAAGTGAGAAGAATCAGGAATGAGAATGGAACCAAGTTCAAGAACTCTTGGATGAGATAATTTTGTGAAGAAAATGGAATTATGCATGAGTTTTCTGTAGCTAGAACTCCTCAACAAAATGGAGTGGTGGAAAGGAAAAACAGATCTCTAATTGAAGCTACAAGGATAATGCTTGAAGAATCAAAGTTCCCAACATATTTTTGGGCTAAAGCTGTGAATACTGCATGCTACACTCAGAATATTTCTTTGGTTAATCAAGCCAAATGCATGACTCCTTATCAGTTGTTCAAGAATAGGAAGCAAACTCTAAATTTTCTTCATGTCTTTGACTGCAAATGTTATATCTTATGGAATCAAACTGATCAACATGGGAAGTTTTATGCCAAAGCAAATGAAGGAATTTTTGTTGGATATGATGTTGGAAATGCATGAAGAGTCTACAATCTAAGAACCAACATTGTTATGGAATCATTACATGTTGTGTTTGATGATAAAAAGATTGAAGGACTGCAAGATGGAGATTTCCATGAAAGCCTCAAGTTTGATAATGTTGAGATGGTTAGTGATGAAAGTGATCAAGAAATTGTTAGGGCAGCAACACGCGCTAATAATACACGCAAGTATACGCATTCGCAAGTAATATAGAATACTTTTTAGTTCGTTCCCACAGAGACTCGGATTAATTATGCTCAATTAACACTTACTCACCAATGTATGATCACTTCTCAATGTCAAGGCAATAACACTTAGATTGATTAACTAATTATTAACTATAATTAACTACGAGAATTAACCACTTAACAGACACATGAATTAACAATATTAAACACACATGAGATCATAACTTCATTACTACTTCCTTCAATAGTTATCATTATTACCCTTAGCATGTAACGGTGATGATATTAATCGAACAACACTAAACTGATAAAAGCCAACTTTCGTTGTACTAATACCATTCTACCAAACATCCACAATTGAGATAGAAGTTGAATAGGCATCAATTATGTTGAGACCCTATATGTCTACAGAATTTGACAACATAACTATTTAAGCACAAGTCATTCCTTATGATTATACAGGGCAAGTAAAACAGTTAAAGTTACCCACTAATCATTCATACACATACATGAACCTATGCTAGCATGGCAAGTTCTAAATCTCAAGATCCTGTTGGATTTTTAACGCAGCGGGGGCATGGCAAAACACTTTTACACATATAAAATCCAAATAAAAGCATATAAATCATGAATAAAAATTCGAGGGATCGAATCTAACCTTTAAAAATAATTCGGAGACAACGATCAGAGATCCTTAGCAGTTGCTCCTCAAGTGTGAAGCACTCCACCCGTATCCACCAAGAAAACAATGTTAAGGAGGAGGAAGGAGGTGGAGAGAATTGGGTTTTCCAAACTTTTTGGGTTTTCGGGTTTCGAGGTTGGAATAAAATTAGGGTCTATAATAGTGTATTTATAGGCAAAATTTTCAGCTAAAATTTTCCCATAAATATTATTATTATTATCCCATTTATTATTCTCATTAATAATTAAAACACCTTTTAATCATTAATCCTTTTTCTAAACACTTTAGAAATAATTCTCTCTCTTGATTTAATTTCCAAAAATTAAATCCTTAATTAATAATATTAAGAACTTTTCTTAATTAATTTATAATTAATTAAATCTCATTTAATCAATAATTAAATCTCATTTAATCAATTATTAAATTTGCCAATTAATTATTTATTTCACAAATAAATAATTATTTAGCCATTATTAATTAATTCCTCCACCATTAAATCATTCTCTTTTTCTGGTGTGACCCTGTAGGTTCAATATTAAGCCGGTAGTAGAAATAAATAATAATAAAACTATTTTATCATTATTTATATAAATTCTCTAATTTATTAAATATGATTAATTAATTAATCACATTTATTCTACATCGTGAGTGATGCTTCTCAACATATCGCGACTATCCGGATAATATGAATTCACTACTTAGAATACCAAGAACCTGTCAGTGAATAGTTACCGTACAATAAACTCCTTCTACCCTACAATGTTCCGATTAAATACAAGGCATGGATCTCGTGTCAAGCCTATCTAATTCAATCACTTGCTTACCATTTACTATGTGTAGTTCTATGCAAATTAGAAACTCCTTTCTAATTTCATTCACTCTGGCCAGAGATTCCTGAACTAGCATAAGTGGATCAGCCTTGAACATTCGCTTCTTTCACTGGAAGGGGTAGATCCTTTATTGATCATACACTATCTTCGTGTACAAATTCCTATACCCAGAAGAGCCCTAATAATTGTCCCTGGAGACTAAGAACTAAACCAAAGCATAGTTCAGTGTACACAAGATGACTATGATGACCTCAAGTCTAAGGATACTTGTACAACTATCACTAAGCGAACAACTGCTGACACGTGAGTGAACTCCATCAGTTGTTCAGCTGGGCGAGTCATGTTCAGTGAACTTATTCTATAATAAGCACCTACATACTAGCTATAGTGTCACCACACAAATGTCCATGAGAACAGACATCCTTCATAATGAAGCAAGTATAGTATGTACCGATCTTTGCGGATTATTAATTACCAGTTAGTAATCCTACGACCAGGAACTATTTAAGTTTAGAGTTATCATCTTTTTAGGTCTCACTATTATGATCTCATCATAATTCATAAAAAGCTTTACTCTAAACTATGGTATATCTTATTTAAACACTTAAATAGATAAAGCCCGTAATAAAAGCAAAACAAGTCTTTATTAATATCAATGAAATCAAAACAGATTACATAAAAGTTATTCCTAAATCCTAATACATGATTGGACTTAGGACATATTCCTTTCAATCTCCCACTTGTACTAAAGCCAATCACTCTGGTATCTAATACCCATCTTGTCTTTATGACGATCAAAGTGACTTTCATAAAGTAGCTTTGTGAGTGGGTCTGCTATGTTGTTATGTGTGTCAAATCTAATTCAATACAATACAAGAAATGTTACCGCGCTCCCACTAACCCTTTTATAGATGCATGGTTCATCTTCGTTTTTGATAAAATCAAACTCTTTGATTGTCTCATCAAAATGAATGTTCCATCTTTCGAGAAGCTTGCTTTAAACTATATTTGGTTCGCAGTATCTTACATACTAGGTTTTCATTTCTCTTGGAAAGAAAACCATCTGGCTATTTGCCAGATCTCATAGTCGTAGTAAGCAGCAATCGCAAGCAAAATCCGAACTGATTATAACAGGGCTATAGGTAAAAGGTTTCATTAAAGTCAATCCATTGCCTTTGTTTGAATCCTTTTGCCACAAGCCTGGACTTAAAGGTCTCCACCTGGCCATCTGCTCTAATCATTCTTTCATATACCGTATATATAGATTCCATTCCGGATTTCATGGCACTTTGCCATTTCTCTGAGTCAACACTATTCATAGCTTCATTATAGGTCACAGGGTCGTCATCATCAAATGATTGACAACTCATTGTCATTCTCAATGACAAGGCCATATTCCCTCTCAGGTTGGCGAGACACTCTCCCTGACCTATGAATGAGCTGTTCCACAAAAGGTTGTTCAGTCAGAACAGGTGTTTCCATTTGATCCGTAGTAGTTTGTACTTCTTGAACTTCACCAAGTTCAATTTTGCTCCCACTGTTTCCTTCAAGGATAAACTCCTTTTCCAAGAAGGTAGCATGTCTGGAGACAAACACCCGATGATCAGTATAAAAGTAATACCCTAAAGTCTTTTTAGGATATCCCACAAAACTACATTTTACGGATCGATATTCCAGCTTATCTGGGTCAACTTACTTGACATAAGCTGGACATCCCCAAATCTTAACGTGTTTAAGACTCGGTTTCCTTTCTTTCCATATCTCATACGGAGTTTAAGGAACTGATTTGGAAGGCACCTTATTCAGTAAATATGCTGAGGTTTCCAATGCATAACCCCATAGGAATACTGGAAGATTTGCATAGCTCATCATGGACCGAACTATGTCTAACAAAGTTTGATTTCTCCTTTCAGATACCAATCTGGAGGAGTCCACTAGAAGACTATACCATTTACTTTGAGATAATCTAGAAACTCTCCATTCAAGTATTCACCACCTCGATCTAATCAAAGAGTTATAATACTATGTTTGGTTGTTTCTCCACTTCATACTTATATTCTTTGAACTTTTTAAAGGCCTCAGACTTGTGTTTCATCAAACACATATCTGAATCCAGATCTATCGTCTATGAAAGTAATGAAGTATGAAAATCCACCCATGGCTTGCGTAGACATTGGTCCACATACATTTGTGTGTACCAATCCTAGCAAATCTGCAGCCCTCTCTCCATGTCCACTAAATGGAGACTGCAGTGCCACAATAAAGTGAGATTTTCATCATCCCTTTTCTTTTATTAGTTTGTTCAATCTGAAGTAAATTATGTCACATATATACAGACCATTATTTAAAGCACCACGTCCATAAAGAATATTATCTCTAAGAATAGAACATTCATTATTCTCAATAATAAATAAAAATCCAGCCAAGTATAACATAGGAATAATATTCCTCACAATCGAGGGAACAAAATAACAATTATTTCAAACAATAGTCTTGCCCGTAGGCCTATGTAAATGAAATGATTCTACATCTACAGCAGCAACTCTTGCTCCATTTCCATCAGTAGAATCACCTCCTCTTCCTCAAGAGTCCTACTTCTCCTTGGTCCCTGCAACAAATTGCAGATTTGAGAACCACAGGCGGTATCTAATACCCAAGTAGAAATGACATTCACTTCTATCATGAACATACCTGAATCAGAAGCGGTAGTCTCACTACCCTTCTTCTTCAATTCTGCAAGGTAAACCTTGCAGTTCCTCTTCCAGTGCCCCACCTTATTACAGTGAAAGCAAACAACTTTGCTTTTGGGGTCTTCAGCTTTTGGTGGAACCGGCTTTTCTTCACCTATTTTCTTCTTCTTGGAAGAGTTCCTCTTCCTTTTCTTAGGATTGGAACCTTCACCAATTAGAAGAACAGAACTCTTCTTAGGGGAAAAATTCGATTCCGCAGTCTTCAACATGTTGTGGAGTTCAGGCAGGCTGACATCCAACTTATTCATGTGAAAGTTCACAACAAACTGCGAGAACGAACTCGGAAGCGATTGCAAGACCAAGTATTGGCTCAGCTCCCCATCCATGGCAAAACCAAGTTGTCCAAGACGTTCAATCAAATTGATTATCTTAAGTACATGGTCATTCACAGATGATCCCTCAGACATCCTACAACCGAACAGCTCCTTCGATATCTCATATCGAGCTGTCATCCCCGCCACATCATACAACTCTTATAGATGCATGAGGATAGTGTGAGCATCCATATGCTCATGTTGCTTCTGTAGCTCAATGTTCATGGAAGCTAGCATGATGCATTGAGCAATATTTGCATCATCTATCCACCTACGATACACAACATGTTCATCATTATGTGCATCACTAGCAGGTTCAGTAGGCTTAGGTGAGTCAATCACGTATTCCAGCTTCTCAATCCTGAGAACAATTCTCAAGTTTCGAAGCCAGTCAGCATAATTAGGACCATTCAATTTGTGAGCATCCAGTATGCCCCTGAGTGATAGTGCAGAAGACATAATGTATATTGTAAATCTGTAAATGATAAACACATAACAACACTTAGCAAATATTCAATTTCATTTCAATACACTATATGAATCGGGTCTTTATTCATAAGTGGCTCCCACTAGTTTTCCTAATTTATTCAATCCCCTACGTGAAAAATTAAGCATTCATAATGCTAGTGAGAATAGGGATCCTACATTCCATTACACGACCCCGGCTGTAGCACGAACCGCCATGTAATGTTCAATAGGCAGACAACTCTTGTCAATTACATCTCATGTTATTCCCTAATCAAACTTTAGCCTCTTGAATAATTGAGTCTCGGCTGTAGCATGACAAACTCAATATTCTAAGTCTAGTCTAACCCAACATTCCGTACAGTTGAATCAGTCCCCAAAGGCCCACGGCTGTAGCACGTACCAACCTTTAGATTCTTATTCAATGTACATATCTCTATGTAATAGACAAGTATTTCTTATTTCGAAATCAAAGCCCTCGGCTGTAGCACGAACCGACAATGATTCAAAAATAGGAACTACTTTTCTATCATGTTGGAAGGCTATGACCAACACAAGCCCGTTGTATCATTGGCCAATTACTACTTGATATTATTTAATTTTAGATGGATTATATTACGTTACAATCATAATCATATTATAAAGAAATTCTTCCTTTTAAATTAAATATTTCAAATCAATAATCAATAATCAGATGATTCCCAGATCGGGTGGAGCATTGTCAAGAGGCGTCACTTAATAACCCTTTCTTACAGATAGAAATCTGTTGTTGACAGAATCATCCTTTCTCTCATATCAAAAATTCATATTCAATTATGTGTTTCACAAACACAAGAATCTCATGATTGTATTCATAATATTATTTTTAAGGTTATGAAACAATTTCACTATACTAGGTTGTCTAACAAACGCCTTATGTTTATTTAAGTTCACCTAAATCTATCATCGCATGATAAACTAAGCATATATCACATATATCAACATGAATAAACATCAAGGTAGGCATGTTATATCATCTAGCACATTAGTCTAAGCATTATACATCTCTATGTATCACATGAAGCATTTAAAAGCAATTCAAACGATCAAAAATAGCTTTAAAACACTTCATGGAATATAAACAGTTCAAAACTTTTATATAAACTAAAATTGATCACTCCATTAGATCCATCTCGGAAAAACAAATCCAACAGTATATTGCACGCCCAAAACGGAGTTACGAAACTCCCAGAAAATCAATTTTAAGATCAACAAACGGGCTATAACGCATTACAGGAACGCGTTACAAGACCTGAACGCATTTCGGTGATGCGTTACACCCCTTTTAAGCCATTAATTGGTGTAACGCATTCCGTGAATGCGCCACAGGTGTGTAACGCATTCCCAGAATGTGTTACACCCCTATATTTTTTTTTGTTTTTGCAGCCGCCGCCTCTCGGAAAACGTGCCTGACATCTGACCTTCTCCGTGCAGCATCAACAGCAGACAACAGCAGATAAACACAGACAACATACAGATGTTGTACAGATATATATATACATACTTATAAACAATTTATATATATATATATATGATTTATTTAATTATGAATTTAATTATAAGAACTTCAAAAATTCATAATAAAAAATCTATACATCCTAAAATTATGAAAAAATACCCAGACGATCTACAACACTTGTAGAACCCAGATCAACATTCAAAATTATTATAAGAAACGATTTCTCATCAGACAAAATTAATCCATAATATAACTTGTAAAAATCATAATTAATTCATACAAGCACATAAAATTCTGAAATTTTTACCACAGATCTATATGCATACAACCTATGCTCTGATACCATTGTTGGATTTTTAACGCGGCGGGGGCATGGCAAAACACTTTTACACATATAAAATCCAAATAAAAGCATATAAATCGTGAATAAAAATTTGAGGGATCGAATCTAACCTTTAAAAATAATTCGGAGACAACGATCAGAGATCCTTAGCAGTTGCTCCTCAAGTGTGAAGCACTCCACCGGTATCCACCAAGAAAACGATGTTAAGGAGGAGGAAGGAGGTGGAGAGAATTGGGTTTTCCAAACTTTTTGGGTTTTCGGGTTTTGAGGTTGGAATAAAATTAGGGTCTATAATAGTGTATTTATAGGCAAAATTTTCAGCTGAAATTTTCCCATAAATATTATTATTATTATCCCATTTATTATTCTCATTAATAATTAAAACACCTTTTAATCATTAATCCTTTTTCTAAACACTTTAGAAATAATTCTCTCTCTTGATTTAATTTCCAAAAATTAAATCCTTAATTAATAATATTAAGAACTTTTCTTAATTAATTTATAATCAATTAAATCTCATTTAATCAATTATTAAATTTGCCAATTAATTATTTATTTCACAAATAAATAATTATTTAGCCATTATTAATTAATTCCTCCACCATTAAATTATTCTCTTTTTATGCTGTAACCCTTTAGGTTCAATATTAAGCCGGTAGTAGAAATAAATAATAATAAAACTATTTTATCATTATTTATATAAATTCTCTAATTTATTAAATATGATTAATTAATTAATCACATTTATTCTACATCGTGAGTGATGCTTCTCAACATATCGCGACTATCCGGATAATATGAATTCACTGCTTAGAATACCAAGAACCTGTCAGTGAATAGTTACCGTACAATAAACTCCTTCTACCCTACAATGTTGCGATTAAATACAAGGCATGGATCTCGTGTCAAGCCTATCTAATTCAATCACTTGCTTACCATTTACTATGCGTAGTTCTATGCAAATTAGAAACTCCTTTCTAATTTCATTCACTCTGGCCAGAGATTCCTGAACTAGCATAAGTGAATCAGCCTTGAACATTCGCTTCCTTCACTGGAAGGGGTAGATCCTTTATTGATCATACACTATCTTCGTGTACAAATTCCTATACCCAGAAGAGCCCTAATAATTGTCCCTGGAGACTAAGAACTAAACCAAAGCATAGTTCAGTGTACACAAGATGACTATGATGACCTCAAGTCTAAGGATACTTGTACAACTATCACTAAGCGAACAACTGCTGACACGTGAGTGAACTCCATCAGTTGTTCAGCTGGGCGAGTCATGTTCAGTGAACTTATTCTATAATAAGCACCTACATACTAGCTATAGTGTCACCACACAAATGTCCATGAGAACAGACATCCTTCATAATGAAGCAAGCATAGTATGTACCGATCTTTGCGGATTATTAATTACCAGTTAGTAATCCTACGACCAGGAACTATTTAAGTTTAGAGTTATCATCTTTTTAGGTCAAACTATTATGATCTCATCATAATCCATAAAAAGCTTTACTCTAAACTATGGTATATCTTATTTAAACACTTAAATAGATAAAGCCCGTAATAAAAGCAAAACAAGTCTTTATTAATATCAATGAAATCAAAACAGATTACATAAAAGTTATTCCTAAATCCTAATACATGATTGGACTTAGGACATATTCCTTTCAGATCCACCGTCACTTCACAAGAGATTAACACCCTATCTTATATGTTCACGACGCACATAAGATGAATAAGCACAACCAATACTAGATATCATACAATCATCACACACTAAGGTATTAAAAATCTAACTAAAGAATTCAATAGCAAATTCGTTACGACCCCATGATCACGATTAGCCCATGATAGAACTCATCATCACCATGGGTTCAAATGAAAGCATGATATTAACACACGAAAATAATTAATAAAACTACTTATATTAAACCAGAGTACGTCATAAGAGTAATAAGGTTCAAAGTAAAGAAAACTAGCATCCACTGATACAACGAATAAAAGAATCACAAGAACTACGCTTCCTCTTCATTGCAATGTGCTAAAACGGTCTTCTTCCTTATCTCCTTGCTCTTTGATTAATACCATGATTCAACACACGTGAAACGTCTCTGAAAACTACTTATATAGAAGCCCCACAAAACCCAACCATCTAAGAATTCGGAAGTCCAGCTGAACAAGAACTCTAAAAAACAGATTTTTAATTCGCGCCCCTGAGCGGCTGCCCAGCAATCCTGAGCGGCCGTCCAGCCAGCCTAAGCGGGCGCCCAGCACCTTTCTGGAAACTTAATTATTTTGCTCCCGTTCTCTGCTGTCTTCTGCTCCTAACTTCCCACTTACAATGCCAAGCACATACTAAGGCCTATTCCTGATGAAATCTCTCCACAAATACAAGTAATACCCTGAAATGTACAAACACTAGAAAAACGTATCAAATACACAAAATACTTGATTTCAAGACATCAATTCAAGTCATTATAAGACGTTCTAAGTGGCATTTTACCCCCACACTTAAATCGATGCTTGTCCTCAAGCTTCACAGACTCAAAACAAAAACATGCATGAATGCAATCTCTATGAAATGCAGCGATCCCCCTCACTACGACTAAACCAACCAACTTATGACATCTCAACAAATGCAATTAAGCGAATAAAGATCAGTCAAATCATGCAAACTAACATACAACCAGAAACGTGGTGTGTGCTGATGCTTAACAGATATGCTTCGAAACTAGATCAATTATCATAACTCAACTATTTTCAAGATAATTACATGATTATACGAAGAATAAATTCTAGGCACAAAATGACTTAAACACTTCAAGATTACTGGAGCTTATTGCGGAATCATGTTTTTTATTCAACACAACAACAATGCTTATTTGACCGTGCAATGAGTGAGGTCCACAAAAGACTTATACAATGGCATCCATTTAGCGAGCATTAGGTTAGCGGATCCCAGACTGTAAAAGCCTTTGTTCACTAGGCACAAGGTCCCCTAAGAACTTAATAACTCGAATACCAAAGAGCCCACTCGTGATCAATTATGCATTAACTATATTTTTTTTTCTTCTTTTTTTTTCCTTTTTTCAAATTTTTGAGTAAGTGCATTTTGCTCCATCTTGCTCAACCCTAGACTACTCGCATAAAAATACGAGCCGGCTACTAGCCATTTGACGCCTAGCCATAATTAACAATGAGTTCCAATTTTTACTTCAATTTTTTTTCTTTTTATGCCTTTTATCATTAAGAACCTATTATAAATTCTAAGCATAATCAATAGATTATCCTCGAAAACCATCAAACCATGACAACAATCTAGCCCTTCAGCATACTCTAAGACTTAGTGAAATTACAAGTGTTTCTAGCATGCATGTCATCCTACAAGACTCAACATCACTCTAACGCTATCACTACACTCGCATCAATATCACAAATCAATTGGTAAAGCAATGCAAAAGGGATCATGGTAAATGCATGAGCTAAATGACATGATAATTAAAAAAAACTATATGGCAAAAATATGCAATTATATAAACTAAACTACCATGCATATGCAACTATATGACACACACACAAAAATATTCCTTAACTACCACCCCCAAACTTAAAATCTTCACTGTCCCCAGTGAAGGTAGTAGAAAGGAACACAGGGTATACCTACTCGGAGAAATCATCATCATCACCCTTAGAGGGTGGAGTATCAGGAGGCGGATAAGCAGAGTCCTCACCAAAAACGGGCCACTGGATGTCAGCTCCAAGGCCTCTAAAAGCAGTCCCAAGTGTAAGGGTGAGATCCTGACCAAACCTACTCTGTGTCTCATACATAGCATCCATCCTCCTCGACAGCCTCCTATACTGGGCATCAACCATCCCAGCTCCCTCCTGAGCTCTAGAAGAACCCGCCTCATCACGACTCGGCCTAGCCATGGTAGCACCAGCTATTGGACGTCCTCCTGGAAGACGATAACCCAGCCCATGCTCCTCGGGCTCTCCACCCGTCCACTCCTGCATCTGCAACTGCTCGTGAGAAGGCCAATGAACTCCCACTGCTCGACATAGCTTCGTGACAGTAGATGCATAAGGGATGTTCATGTGTTTCGCTCCCCTCAAAAACTTCAGAATTTCTTGGTAGATGAACTCACCAAGGTTCACATAATACTCCTCATTCAAAATACTCCATAACAACTGTGCTCGCTCAACTGTAATCTCATGTGCATGTGAAGTAGGTAGAATATTAGCACAAATAAAGGCATTCCATGCACGGGCATACCTATTCATCGCAATCACCGGAAAAGAACGATACTCATTAGTTCCAGTCTTGAACTTCCATACCGTTCCTGGCCGACAGAGAGTAGCACAAATCAAATCCAGGTCAAAATCTTCGGCAGTCTTCTCATTCCAATTCTCCTTTGTGGGCTTCCGTTGTCGATGCCCAATCATACGGAGAATCGCCTCAGGATGATAATCCGCCGTTAGCCCACGCACAACAAAAAACCCATTCTTTTCAGCCTTCGCGTTCGTATAGAACTCGTGAACCACGCTCATCGGAACCGCCTCTGGTGACTCACAAAAAGAAATCCAACCATTTTCAGCAATCATCGTCAACAACTCACCATCCCTCCCCGATGGTAAGAATCCCCTCTCCTTCAAAATTGGCTTACGCAGAAGCCTAGTATACTCCTCCTGGGCAGCCCTATCAAACAACCGAGGTCTCGCAGCAGTACCCCTCGAAGAATCAGCAGTAGGAACAGTGCTGCTGCTATCAATAGTCCTGGATCTCTTGGTGCCATTGAAACTGAGAAAAAGTGTTTAAGATTTGTGTTTTTGAATATGGGGGAAAGTTTTAAAGTTGAAAGTGTATGGGGGAGAATATGGAATAGTTGTATATATATATAGGGTAAAGATTAGGGTTAAAATTTGATTAGGAGTGGGGTTGAGGGTTAAAAACGTGGGTTTATGGGATAAGGATTCGTGGGTAGTGGGTTTTGTTTTTATTTTTTGTGTTTTATGATTTTTTTTTATTTTTATTAGGCTAAAAAAATTTCAGGCAGACGGGTCCTGTGCGGTTGCTCAGCAGAGCTGAGTGGGCGCCCAGGGGCCTTCTGGGAAAAAATTTTGTGCCCTGGTTTTTCTGATTTTTTTGTGGTTTTGGATAGGTTACTAACTTCTAAGGGTTCCTATAGTCACAAATCATGGGTTGCCTCCCAAGAAGCGCTTCTTTTTCTTCATTAGCTTAACGTAGGGTACCTCGCTCAAGTTGACAATAAAATGACACTAACCACTTCCTGGTTTGCCGTGTCCCCATAGTATTGCTTCAAACGCTGACCATTAACCTTGAATGCTTGGCCCGGATCATTCTCAAAAATCTCCACCGCTCTATGTGGAAACACAGTTTTGACAATAAAAGGTCCAAACCACCTTGATTTCAACTTTCCAGGAAAAAGTCGGAGATGAGAGTTGAATAAAAGAACTTGCTGCCCCGGCATAAATGACTTAGGATGTAGCTTCCTGTCGTGCCACCTTTTCACTTTTTCCTTGTATATTTTGTTATTCTCGTACGCTTGGAGTTGAAATTTATCAAGTTCATTTAACTGAATCATTCGCTTTTTCCCAGCTGCATCTAGATCAAGGTTCAACTTCTTCAACGCCCAATAAGCCTTATGCTCAAGCTCCACAGGTAAATGACATCCCTTACCATAAACAAGTTGAAACGGGGACATCCCAAGTGGAGTCTTGTATGCTGTTCTATAAGCCCAAACAGCTTCATCAAGCTTTAAAGACCAATCTTTCCTTGACGGACAAATAACTTTCTCTAGAATGCGCTTGATCTCTCTATTAGACACTTTTGCTTGACCATTCGTTTGTGGATGATAGGCAGTAGCAACACGATGATTCACATTGTAGCGCTGCATCATAGAAGTGAACTTACGGTTGCAGAAATGCGACCCCTCATCACTTATGATTACTCGTGGCATTCCAAACCTTGTGAAAATATGCTTATGAAGAAAATTCAACACTACCTTTGCATCATTCATCGGTAGAGCCTTGACTTCTACCCATTTTAAGATATAATCGACTGCCAGCAAGATGTACTGATTATTACAGGATGAGACAAATGGTCCCATGAAATCGATTCCCCAAACATCAAAGACCTCGACTTCAAGCATCACATTTAACGACATCTCATCCTTCCTTGTAAGATTCCCCACTCTTTGGCAACGATCACACCTTAAACCGAACTGATGTGCATCCTTAAACAAAGTAGGCCAAAAAAAACCTGCTTTCAGAATACGAGCTGCTATCTTTTCACCACCATAATGTCCATCATAAACTGTGGAGTGGCAGTCTCGTAATATCCCCTTCGTCTCACAGAATGGGATACATCTCCTGATGATCTGGTCAACTCCTTATCTAAATAAATACGGTTCATCCCACATGTACCACTTCACCTCATGCAGAAACTTCTTCTTTTGAGCTGTATTCATATTATGAGGCATTATATTGCTGACAAGATAGTTCACAATATCTGCGAACCATGGCTCTTCCTCCTGAACTGCGAACAACTGCTCATCCAGAAAAGATTCGTTGATCAATGTCTTATCATGTGAAGTAGAATCGAGATTCTCCAATCTAGAGAGATGGTCAGCTACTTGATTCTCAGTACCTTTTCAATCCTTGATTTCTAACTCAAATTCCTGTAGCAAGAGCACCCACGAATAAGTCTAGGCTTCGAATCCTTCATGGAAACCAAATAGCGAATGGCCGCATGATCAGTGAATACTGTCACCTTCATCCCAAGCAGATAAGATCGAAATTTTTCGAAACCAAAGACTATAGCCAAGACCTCCTTCTCAGTAGTGGTGTAGTTCATTTGAGCTCCATTTAGAGTCTTACTAGCATAGTAGACCACATGAAAAAGATTATTCTTACGCTACCCAAGAACTGCTCCCACCGCATAATCACTCGCATCACACATCATCTCAAAAGGCTCTGTCCAATCAGGTGTTGTAATAATCGGTGCTGTTATCAAACTCTTCTTGAGAGTCTCGAATGTTGCCAAGCATTCATCATCAAATTTGAAAGGCACATCCTTCTTGAGCAAGTTGCACAACGGCTTAGATATCTTCGAGAAGTCCTTAATGAAACGCCGATAAAAACCCGCATGGCCAAGAAAACTACGGATTCCTTTCACAGAAACAGGTGGTGGAAGATTTTCAATGACTCCCACCTTGGCTTTATCCACCTTAAGACCCTTGTTAGAGACCTTATGCCCAAGAATAATGCATTCACGCACCATAAAGTGACATTTTTCCCAATTGAGCACCAAATTAGTTTCCACACACCTTTTGAGCATCGCACGAAGATTATTCAAACATTCATCATATGAATGTCCAAAGACGGAGAAGTCGTCCATGAACACTTTGACATTATTTCCAATCATATCAGAGAATATAGCCATCATACATCTCTGAAAAGTGGCAGGTGTGCCACATAAGCCAAGCGAAACTCTGCGAAAAGTGAACGTGCCAAATGGACACGTGAAGGTAGTCTTTTCTTGATCCTCTGGTGCAATGCAAACCTGATTATACCCCGAGTAGCCATATAGAAGACAATAATACTCATGGCCGGTCAACCTGTCAAGCATCTGATCAATAAATGGAAGAGGGAAGTGATCCTTTCTCATGGCCTTATTCAACTTTCTGTAATCCGTGCATATCCTCCATCCTGTGACTGTTTGAGTGCGGATGAGCTCGTTCTTCTCATTTGCTACCATATTTATACCTCCTTTCTTTGGTACACATTGCACGGGGCTCACCCAAGAACTGTCAGAAATAGGATATATGATTCCTGCATCCAACCACTTCAGAATTTCATTCTTCACCACTTCTTTCATGATAGGATTAAGTCGTCGATGTTGCTCAATAGTCGGCTTACTACCTTCCTCTTGCAGAATTTTATGCATGCAATACGAAGGGCTGATCCCTTTAATATCCGCTATAGTCCATCTGATAGCCGATTTGAATTCTCTTAAGATCCTCAAGAGCTTGTCTTCCCCGCTACCTGAAAGGTCAGATGCAATAATAATAGGTAAAGCAGATGCATCACCTAAAAAAGCATACCTCAAGTGTTCAGGCAATGGTTTAAGCTTCAAAGTAGGTGCTTCCTCAATAGATGATTTGAGCTTTCCTTCAGCATTCTTGAGATCAGAAGTACAAAGAGATTCAAATGGCATGTCTAGCTTTTGCCTCCAAGGAGAAGTATTTAGATATTGTGGTTGCTCATTGCCATCCTCATCATCACTGTCAAACTCCCCCACTAAGGCTTTCTCTAATGCGTCAGACATTAGCATATGATCAAGTTCTAAAGTTACCGCAGAATCAATCAAATCCATCTTTAATCACTCCTCGTCTTCTGTAGGGAATTTCATCGCTTTGAATACATTGAATGTCACATCCCGATCCTGCACCCTCATAGTAAGTTCACCTTTATGCACATCAATCAAGGTGCGACCTGTAGCCAAGAAAGGTCTTTCCAAGATTATGGGAATCTTCTTATCTTCCTCGAAATCCAAAATAACAAAGTCTTCCGGGAAGAATAGCTTATCCACCTTTACTAACACGTCCTCCATTATGCCTCGTGGATATGTAATAGAACGATCAGCCAATTATAGAGACATGTAGGCGGGCTTTGGATCAGGCAAATTTAATTTTTTGAAGATAGACAACGGCATCAGATTGATGCTTACTCCCAAATTGCACAGGCATTTATCAAAAGACAACTTGCCAATGGTGAAAGGAATGGTGAAGCTACCTGGATCTTTAAGCTTTAGAGGTAATTTCTATTGCAGTACAGCACTGCACTCTTCTGTTAGAGCAACGGTCTCAAGGTCATCCAGTTTCACCTTCCTTGAAAGAATACTCTTCATGAATTTTGCATAACTAGGCATTTGCTCCAGAGCCTCAGCGAAAGGTATGTTGATGTGAAGTTTCTTAAACACCTCCAGAAACTTACCGAACTGCTTATCCAGCTTTTGTTGTTGTAATCTCTTAGGGAAAGGTGGTGGAGGATAGAGTTGTTTCTCCCCTGTATTACCCTCAGGCAGAGTGTGTTCAACAGTAATCTTCCTTGGTTCCGCCACTTTCTCCTTTTGCTTCTCTTCTTCATCCATAACTTCAGCTTCTCCGTCCTTTGTTTTTTCAGCATCAGCAACTTTTCCAGACCTTAAGGTAACAACCTTTACTTGATCCTTAGATTCCTTCCTGCCCGGCACTTCAGTATCGCTGGGAAGTGTGCCAGGTTGACGATTGAGCAAGGCATTGGCTATTTGACCGATTTGATTTTCTAAGGTCTTGATAGAAACAACCTGACTTTTGTACAACAGCTTGAGTTCCTCGAAATCAGCACTAGAGGATGGAGCAGCACCACCTTGTTGAGGATATGATTGCCTTTGAGCATAATGTTGTGGTTGCTGAAATCCAGGTGGATTAAACTGCTTACTTATAGGCAACTTATATGGTTGCTGAACAGTATTCTGAGTATTGCTCCAGCTGAAATTAGGATGATTTCTGTTGTTAGGATGATAAGTAGCTGGCACAGGCTACTGCGGTCGCTGATAATTGTTCACATACTGAACAGATTCATTGACAAGAGAACACTGATCTGTAGCATGAGAACCTGCACAAAGCTCACAGACCATAGCTATTTGATTTACTCCATAGGTGGCTAGAGAATCGACCTTCAAAGACAGTGCTTAGAACTGTGCTGCAATAGCTGTAGCTGCATCAACTTCCAGAATACCTGCTACCTTCCCAGACATCATCCTTTGAGTTAGGTTTTGATGCTCATTCGCAAGCATAGTTTCAATAAGATTATAAGCTTCAGTATAGCTTTGGGCCCACAAGGCACCTCCAGCTGCTGCATCGAGCATGGGCCGATATTGGGCCCCAAAACCATTATAGAAACCAGTGATCACCATCCAGTCAAGCATACCATGATGTGGACACTTCCTCAACATCTCCTTGTAGCGCTCCCAAGCTTCGCACATAGATTCCGCTGGTTGCTGCGCAAACTGAGTAAGAGCACTCCTCATAGCTGCAGTCTTTGCCAGTGGATAGAACTTTACCAAAAACTTTTGTGCAAGATCTTGCCAAGTAGTGATGGACCCAGCTGGTTCAGAATGTAACCAGTCCTTAGCTTTATCCCTCAAAGAGAATGGGAAAAGCCTCAGCTTGATAGCCTCATCAGTAACACCATTATATTTGAAAGTACTACAAATCTCGACAAAATTCCTGATGTGCATGTTGGGGTCTTCAGTCGCAGCACCTCCGAAAGAAATGAAATTCTCCACCATCTGAATGGTGCCCGGCTTGATTTCAAAGTTATTGGCCTCAATAGCCAGATGCATGATGCTTGACTGAATGTCATCAATTTTAGGCCGAGAAAAGTCCATAAGAGCTGGATATGCCGGAACTATACGATCACCCATGATTACTGGTTCTTTCTGCTCACTCTCGTTATCCGAATCTTCAAATTCTATCTTCCCCAGAATATCAAGAACATAGTCTGTCTCCTCAGCCGTATCTAAAGTCCTCTTGCGAGTACGAGAACGTGTTTGCATAAACGCTCGCTAAAGTACCTGAAACACAACCGGAAGCGATAAGTAACACGTCTTAATCACCGAGTCCTAATGACCACTGATGGTAAGTACATAAACTAAACAAATACGCCGAGTCCCCGGCAGCGGATAATAATACATGCAAGTATACACGCGCTAATAATACATGCAAGTATACACGTTCGCAAGTAATATAGAATAATTTCTAGTTCGTTCCCACAGAGACTCGGATTAATTATGCTCAATTAACACTTACTCACCAACGTATGATCACTTCTCAATGTCAAGGCAATAACACTTAGATTGATTAACTAATTATTAACTACGAGAATTAAACACTTAACAGACACTTGAATTAACAATATTAAACACACATGAGATCATAACTTGATTACTATTTCCTTCAATAGTTATCGTTATTACCCTTAGCATGTAACGGTGATGATATTAATCGAACAACACTAAACCGATAAAAGCCAACTTTTGTTGTACTAATACCATTCTACCAAACATCCACAATTGAGATAGAAGTTGAATAGGTATCAATTATGTTGAGACCCTATATGTCTATAGAATTTGACAACATAACGATTTAAGCACAAGTTATTCCTTATGATTACACAGGGCAAGTAAAACGGTTAGAGTTACCCACTAATAATGCATACACATACATGAACCTATGCTAGCATGGCAAGTTCGAAATCTCAAGATCCACCATCGCTTCATAAGTGATTAACACCCTATCTTATATGTTCGCGACGCACATAAGACGAATAAGCACAACCAATACTAGATATCATACAATCATCACACACTAAGGTATTAAACATCTAACTAAAGAATTTCATAGCAAATCCGTTACGACCCCATGATCACGATTAGCCCATGATAGAACTCATCATCACCATGGGTTCATATGAAAGCATGATATTAATACGCGAGAATAATTAATAAAACTATTTATATTAAACCAGAGTACGTCAAAAGAGTAATAAGGTTCAAATTAAAGAAAACTAGCATCCACTGATACAACGAATAAAAGAATCACAAGAACTATGCTTCATCTTCGTTGCGATGTGCTAAAACGTTCTTCTTCCTTATCTCCTTGCTCCTTGATTAGTACCACGATTCAACACACGTGAAACGTCTCTGAAAACTACTTATATATAAGCCCCATAAAACCCATACATCTAAGAAGCCGGAAGTCCAGCAGAACAAGAACTCTAAAAAATAGATTTTTAATTCGCGCCCCTGAGCGGCCGCCCAGCAATCCTGAGCGGCCGCCCAGCCAGGCTGAGCGGCCGCCCAGCACCTTTCTGGAAAATTAATTATTTTGCTCCTGTTCTCTGATGCGTTCTGCTCCTAACTTCCCACTTGCAATGCCAAGCACATACTAAGGCCTAGTCCTGATGAAATATCTCCACAAATGCAAGTAATACCCTTAAATGCACAAACACTAGAAAAACGCATCAAATACATAAAATACTTAATTTTAAGATATCAATTCAAGCCATTATAAGACGTTCTAAGTGGTATGAAATGCCACTTATCATAAATAATGACTAAGGATAATGCAGAAAAATCTATAACTAATGAAACACATAATTCAACATCCATCGAGTTACAAAATGCTTCATCTGTCAGTAGACAATATGCCTCATCCGTCGGTAGACAATCAGCTTCATCCGTCGAGATACAAAGTGTATCATCCGTCGGAACAATGAGAGAAGCTGAGAGTCAAAACAGATCACCTATAGATAGAACCTCTTCCTCAAATCAAATATTCACAAACTCAGGGGAAGTTTCTCATAATCAAAACTCAGTCACACATCAAGACAACAATGAGGCCTCTTCATCTAGAGCTAATCTACCTCAACAGAGAAAATGGACTAAAGATCACCCTTTTGAGCTCATTATTGGTGATGCATCTGCTAGACTTCAAACAAGGAAAGCAACTCAAGAAGAGTGTCTGAATAGCAGCTTCCTTTCTAAGGAAGAACCAAAGAAGGTAGAAGAAGCTCTGTTGGATCCTGATTGGATTTTAGCTATGCAGGAGGAGCTAAACTAATTTGAAAGGAACAAGGTATGGAAGCTGGTACCCAAACCTAAAGGAAAGAATCCAATAGACACCAAGTGGGTATTCAGAAACAGGATGGATAAAAATGGCATAGTGATCAGGAACAAAGCTAGACTGGTTGCTAAGGGCTACTGTCAACAAAAAGGAATAGATTTTGATGAAATATTTGCTCCTGTTGCAAGACTTGAAGCCATCAGAAATTTTTTACCCTATGCAACCCATGCAAATTTCAAAGTCTATCAAATGGATGTCAAAAGTACCTTTCTAATGGAGATTTGGAGGAGGAAGTCTATGTTAGTCAGCCTCCTGATTTTGAAGATCCAAATTTTCCAGAATATGTCTACTATCTTCTGAAAGCACTTTATGGAATGAAACAAGCACCTAGAGCCTGGTATGACACTTTATCAAAGTTTCTTTTGGAAAATCACTTCACAAGAGGTACTGTTGATAAAACTTTATTCTTTAGAAAAACTTTGCAAAAAGTTTGCCAAATTGATGCAAAGTAAGTATGAAATGAGCATGATGGGAGAACTAACTTACTTTCTTGGTTTACAAGTTAAGCAAGTTAGTGATGGAATATTCATTAGTCAAACCAAATATATTTTTGATCTTTTAAAGAAGTTTGATCTAATGGATTGCATCTGCAAAAATTCCCATGGCCACTGCAACTAAACTTGAATTAAACACTACTGAAAAGTCTGTGGATATTTCAAACTATAGGGGCATGGTTGGCTCACTTATGTACTTAACAACTAGTAGGCCAGATATAATGTTTGCTACCTGTCTTTGTGCTAGATTTTAGGCTGGTCCTATAGAATCTCATTTAGTAGCTATTAAGAGAATTTTCAGATATCTCAAGAGAACACCAAAACTTGGCATTTGGTACCCTAGAGATTCTGGTTTTGATCTAACTGGTTATTCAGATGCAGATTATGCAGGTTGTAAAATTGATAGAAAAAGTACAACAGGAACCTGTCAATTTTTAGGAAATAAGCTTGTGTCCTTGTTCAGTAAAAAGCAAAATTAAGTTTCTACTTCTACAGCTGAAGCTGAATATATTGCTGCTGGTAGTTGCTATGCACAGATTTTATGGATGAGAAACCAATTGTTGGACTATGGTCTGCAAGTGGACATAATTCATATTTTCTGTGATTACACAAGTGCAATTGCCATCACTGAAAATCCAATACAGCATTCAAGAACAAAGCACATAGACATCAATTTTTTTACCACTTCATTAGGGAACATGTGATGAATGGTACTGTAGAAATTCATTTTGTTCCAAGTGAAAAGCAGCTTGCAGATATCTTTACCAAGCCACTTGATGAATTCACCTTTTCCAGGTTGGTAAGTGAGTTAGGCATGCTTAATTACTCTTAAATCATTACAGACATTTTTGCAAGTTGTAATGCAGCCAGAAACTTAATTGATTTTTCTGTTTTAGATGAAATTTTGGCAAAGTCAAAATTTACATCCTGACGAATGCTCATTATCCATCGAGTTTGATCATCCGTCGGAATAGAATAGCTTAATAAAAATCAATTACTTTTCTGGATTATTTTATACCCGACGGATAATTGTTTTATTCTCATCCGTCGAATTGCTTTCATCTTGGCCGTTGGAACCCTAAACATTATCCATCGGATATACTTACAGTCTGTGAGTATATCACGACGGATAATTGACAGAATTTTGACAGTTTATTTATTTTAAATGGCTATTTTGGGCTATTTTTATTGGTTACTTTATTTCACTTTATTACTTTTGACAGTTTATTTCTGAGATAGTATAAAAGCAAAATTCATTTTCATTCTTTTCTTTTATCATTCTCAAATCAATTGCTCTAACTCTCTTATTCTCCAAAGCAAATACTCTCTTTCTCTCTGCAAATTCCCTTACTCTAACAATGGCACCAGTAGTCAAAATCATGTCTCAGTCTGGATTTATCTATGAGAAGAACAACTTTGTAGCTCTTGTGAACAAGGAAATTCCGGTGTCTGAAGATTTTCACAAAATGATGGATTTTGTGAAAAGTTGCAAACTCTGTTATGCGATGCTGGAATCACCCACAATCTACTGTGAAGTTGTGGAGGAAATATGGAAAACTGATGTGTACCAGTCTATAGACAAAACCATAAATTTCACACTCAAAGGTAAGCAATGCTGCATTAACAGTGACATAATTCAAGCATGCTTTAATATTCCTGAAAACACTACTACTGTTCCACACACAGATGCTAATTTAGTTACCATGTTTAATTCTATTGGCTATGCACTTCCTACTTCTAAGTTAAATGAGATTAGAAGGCTAGGTCTTAGAAAGGAATGGAGTTATTTTTGTGATATAGTTATCAAGGTGTTTTCTGAAAAAATAAGTAATTTTGATTCTGTCAATACTGTCATGCTTAACATGCTTTATATGCTAGTTACTGATAATTATCATAATTTCAGTGACATGGTTATGTTTGAATTAGGCTATAAGTTAGGGGAAGTTAATAAGAGAGGTAAAAGTGTCTATTATGCTATATTCTTTATGATTCTTGCTAACCATCTTATTGAGAATATTGTTATTGAGAACCCAACCAACAAACTGGATTGTTGGGTTCAAGAAAGGAGAATTATTGCAGATCTGAACAGAGAAAGTCACTACAAAGAGGTGCCCCTCTTCTACTTTCCAATCATGGAGGGCCCTTAGGTAAGTGAGGTAAGCAACCATCGTCACTACTCTTCCAACCTCACAAATTTCTTTGCCTTTAAGTGTAGCTATGGCATCTGTGTCAATGACCCAACAAATGCCTACCCAAGCTACCAAAACAAAAACTTCAAAATTCAAAACAAAAGAAAGCCCCCTCTAGTTCTCTCAAAAGAAACCAGTTGCAAAATCTACCAAACCTAAAGAGGAGAGTGTGAAGGATGGTGAGATAGGTGATGGATAGGGTGAAAATCAAAGAAACCCTAAGGATAAGGTTGGTGAGGTAAGTGTACCCAAACCTAGCCATACCACAGTTTCCCAACAAACTGTGGTAGTTAATAAGGAAATTAGCACAACTCTAGTTTCATCTTCTCAAAAGGATGTTACTATTGAAACAAGCTCCCAACCAGGAGCACAGGCCAAAAGGGTAAGGGACACTAGTTCACCTCAAACCTATTCCAGAAAGAAGAGATCTAAAACTCTTGGGGATGAACAGGGAACACACACAGTGTAAACTAAAGCTAAATACTCAGTCACTATACCATCTCAAAGTCAGTTTGATGTGGCTCCAATAAATGTGGAGTCACGGCCAAAATCTTTAGTAATAGAAGCACCACAAACACCAAACTCTCCCACAAATTCTCTGGATATGGATATGATCAACACATCAATTCCTGATTCCCCTTCTTTAACTATGTTGGGGAAGCCAAAATCTAGTGTAAGTGAGCATCATCTTTTGGATGATTTGTTGGCTCACTTGCCAATTCTTTCAGGAACTGTTGAAACATCTATGCCCAAATTTTCATCAATCTGCACAGAGTCCACAATAGTTTCCATTCCAAACTCATTCATTTCTTCTATTCCGATGGATATTGTTCATCCATCGGTTTGTGATTGTATCCCGACGGATGTGACTAGCAGCAGTCATCCGTCGGCTATCCTAACTACTATCCCCATGGATGTTTCTCATCCATCGGTACTCTCTATACACAGTGAAATTTCAACAATTGTTACAAGTGTAGATGAGTTAGTAGTTGTACAATCACTCTTAGAACTGAGGGAAGGGAGTGAAATGAGTGAGAGGTTGGGTTGCTCCCAGGCAAAAGGAGAGGAAAAGAGTGAACTCATGCAGGCTATTTCTTCCAGCCTGGCAAAAGAGAGTGAGAGGAGTCCCGCCTTAGAATGTAAAGGTGAGAGTGTGAGGGTGGTGAGCCAAGGGGAGCCCTTGATGCAACAAAAAAGAGAAAATGAGAGAAATGCAGGTACAAGAGTTATAAGGATGGAAACCATTGCTAGTGAGTCAGTGAATGTCAGTGATGCAGAAAGGGAGAGACTATTTCAACAAGAATATCAAGCTGTCATAGATTCTATCTCCCTGGATGCTGAGACATATACTCATCATGTTCCAGCTTATCAAACTCTAGCTGGACAGGGCAATGAGGATGCTGAGAGGATGCTCAACCTAGTGCATACAACTGCTTCATTACAAAGGGCAAAGGATGCAATCAGTGTTATGCCATCTACAACTGGTAGTGATCCTGAATTGGCTGAAGACTCTTTTGGGGATGATGGTGAAGGTGTGGAGAATGACAGCATGAGCATAGGGGAGATGCGGATATTCCTTCCCGGATGATGACTAAAGAGTGTTCATATTCACATCTCCGATCTACCTTATTCAAGCTAATTCATAACACCCAAATAGCAATTCAGGCATCCACAAGTGCCAGCACTAAAAGATTACTCACAGCACATCTTGAAGCTCTACAACTGCACAAGATCCAAGCTCTCCAACACAGTCAAAGTGTGGATAAAATGAAGCAAGAAATTTCTGAAGTCAAACAAGATTTTGTGGCAAGGTTGGATGTCAGACTTCCGGGAACCACCATGACTGAGATAGCTCAAAAGCTAAGGAAAGAAGTTGATCTAAACAGAAAGGTTGAGGCCTTGGACTCTAGGTTTCTAATGTGGAGAAGTCAATGGCTAACATACTTGCAAATCAGGAAGCTCAGACTACTCTGCTCCAACAGTTGGTGGTTGCACAACTCCCTTCTTCTCAACAACTTGATGCTAACAAAAAGGGGGAGAAAGGCTCATCAAGTGAGGGGGAGAAACTGCTCAAAATTTAAGTCAGCAAAGTAATTGTGCCAGCAATTGCTTTCACTAAGCCACCAGCTATGGATAGCATTGATCTCATCAATCTAGCAACATCAAAACTGGAATCAAATGACAAACTGACAAAGATTGATGTAGCAGCTACTGAGAAGGAGCTAGATAATAAACGGAAGAAGATTGATACATATATTTAAAAGAAATTTGTTCAGATATAGAAACCAAACAAGACTTTTCATCACCACTCACAAGTCACACAAATCCCAGTGAATGAAATGAGTCTTGGTAACTTGGAAAAAGGCCAATCTTCATGCATCAAATCTCCAAAAGCCCATCTAATTCTGAAGCCGAAAAGGAACTATTCGAAGTTCTCAGACAAAAACCCTGTGGATCTTATGTTTGAGACACCTAAGCCAGATGAAAAAAAGCTATTGGCAAGGTCAATTGCATTTTACAAAGATCCATCTGATTCAGTTCAAAAGAAGAGAATTGCCAAAATTTACAGGTATAGAAAAGAGATCTGTGTGGTGGCTGGACACCCTCTGTTTGTAGAAGCTAAGAAGGAAGAAAAAGAAAGGATCAAGCAAGAAAAGAAGCAGGCTTCTTAGATGCTAAGAAGCTCAACAAAAGAAGAAGCAAGCTGCTATCTTAGCCAAACTTCAAGCTATCAAATCTACAATTGAGATTTCTTAAAAACCACTTGTAATTACTGAAGCTCGAGATCAACAAATGCAAAATGAACCTCCACAGAAAAGAAAATTCAGATACAAGCTTTACTCCAAAAGAAAATTGGACTTTAGTGATGAGGAAATGGAAGACTACATTCCCAAACAGTCTACAACTTCAACTCAACCATCCCAGCCCTTAGTGGTACATGAGGAATTCAAGGTAGATCCAACAAAGAACTTTCATGGTGAACCTATAATTCCCAAGGATGAGCCAATAGATTGGGAAAGCTTGCCAATTCCTGAATTCAATTAACATATCTTCAACAAGCCAAAGAAGATAAAGATTAAAGCAACCAAAAAAGTAAAGCCTGTGACTTTCAGGTCAAAGACCCTAACCAAATCTTAACCTACAGTCAACAAGGGAGATCTCTTATATATCTGTGACATCAAGGAGTTTTCTGAAATAACCCTCTACTTGGATGAATTGGAAGAAGTAAGAGGAATTGATGCTCATAGACAGCTTCCTGAAAGGCTGGTGTTCAAGTACAAGGGAGGGAAAGAAATCACATGGCCACTTCACAGGATTCTTCATGAAAGACAATCTGTACTGATAAAGTTCTACTCATCCTTCAAGAAGAACTTTGGATTTAATGTGAATGCAAGGAGATTAGTCCTAAAGAAAATAGAAGATCTAAGGAGCAATAGAGCCAAAGATGCACTCCCAAAAACTCTATCAATTCCTTTCATAGGAAAAAGAGAGCATTTGAGGCCTTATTGGCTGATGAAATTCATGGATGATAAGGGTGTTAGAAGATTCTTCATATTGGATGACCAATTGAGTATCTCTACCAATGAGACTCTATTAGAAATGCAAGAAAAGCTGGATCTATCTGAAGCTGATGAACTTGAATTCTACAGATAACTCCAGAATCAAATAGGAGAAAATAACAGGAAGCTTGGGAAGAAATCCAGACAATCAAGGAAATAGAATCATCTGCTCAGACTAGAGGAGCATCTTGATTATGATTGTAAGAACTCTTTGTACACTTTGATGTGTTCTATTTTCAATAAAGTTGTAGCACTTATCAGTTTTATCTACTACATTTTAATCTATATTTTTAGGGTGTTTTGTTATCATCAAGTTTCTCTTAATTTATGGTTACAATTCCAGTAGACATAAATTGGGGGAGATGGTTAGGAATATGTTGTGAACTTGATGATAAGTCAAATAAAACACCTTAGTAGATTTAACTTAGTGAAACTTGTAGCTCTCGAAGGATGATCTAATATAGTCCCCACGGATGAACTTTATAGTCCCGACGGATGATATTTTGACATCCATCAAGAGTGTAGCTTATGTAACAAATCAATACTGTAGCACATTTTTGCAAACAACATGTTTTAGTCTGGTAGATTGTGTAGGGTTCTCTGAATCATATTGACTACTAGATTGATATGCGGAATATGTTGACTAATTGTAAATATGAGATGTCTTGTAATTCTGTATAAGTGAAATAGAGTCAAGTGGTAGATAGATTCCCGACAGATGATCTACAAGACTCCCGACAGATGATCAACAAAGTTCCCGACGGATGACCAATATAGTCCCGATGGATGATCAAATTCAAAATAGTTGTTGATAGTGACAATACAGTCACATGTGTTGGGTGTTTACAAAAGGAATGTGGCAGCCTGTTAGACAGGATTTTGATAACAAAAAAGCATTACTATTTCTATGCAAATGTGAAGATATTCAAAGATGTTGGAATAGAGTAGTGAAGCAGCATGGAGTTAGGCTAGATATATTTTATTTTATTATCTTGTCTTACTATCATATAACTTGGTGATATATAAACCAAGAGTAGCAAGTAGAACACTTAACTAAGCAAGTTTATTTTTCATAGAAACATATCAAGCTGTATTCTGCAAGAATTTCTCTGTAGTTTGTTTGTTCAACTTTTAAAGGAGCTATGAGCTTTTCAAAGATTTACAGAGTTCTCATTCTTATATATATATATGGTGGATACATTTAAATCCATCAGAAAGTTTTAAAGCCTTGTGTTTTATTACTTGGTGTTTTGATTTCAATTATCTTTCTATTCCGCACTTTAGCAAATTAAACACTGTTATATGTATTGAGTAAGAATATTTTTAAAATCAAGAAAAGAATCCAGAATTACATTCAACCCCCGTTCTGTAATTTTTATTTTATTGTTAGAGAATAACAACCATCCAATTCTAAAACAATTTAATATGATAACCATTACAATTCAATAAAAACAGAATCATGATTAACATTGATAAAGCATTTATCTCAGAGCATAAAACATTTCACGGGTATCACCAGGGTGTATCCAGGTATAAATATGAAGAACGGCTTCAAGCCTGATGAAGAATCAAGTATCTGAAGAATAATGGTTCAATGATAATACAGGGTATTGATCTTTGATGTGATAGGGTATTCCAGGGTGTATAAGTTTCTGTATGCTCAAGAAATTCTGTTGAAATACTTGGTTATGGTGTGTATGTATTTGTGGAATAGTATTGTAGTTGTATGGTTTAATATTTGGGAAATCAACCGTTGGTGATTTATAAGAAATAAAGCTTACGGCTCAAGTTCAATGATACGATCAGGGTTCAAGGTTGAATAATTTAAAGCACTTGCAATATAAAACAAGATTTATTTTGAATATTAGCAACATGTTATGAGAAGTTCAGGAATATTTGCAATATATCTCGAACAAAGATTCAAAATACTTGCCTTGTCACAGATGATTTCCAACTTTACTTGTACTCATCTAACAGTTTTACTTTTCAATCACTTTCCTTCTTTTTCTATGTCTTGCTTCTATTCATCAATCACTTGCTTTCTTTTTCTATACTTCAGTTCTATTTACTGATCATTGGCTTTCTTTTCTATGCTTCACTTACTCTACAAGGCATCACAAGTATCTATCAATACTCAATCTCATATCATTCTAATCATCACATAGATATCATAAGCTTTTATCTACCCTTCATTTTACCCAAATCCGATTTACGGATTAAAAGTTACAGCAAAAACCGTCAGACAATAATCACATAGGCATATAACACATCAATCAGATAGCACATAGAACATAGCATGCAAGATATTCAATCAAAATAATTTTTCAAAAAAGATTCGGGGTCAAAATGATTTTCCAGATATTTATTATGAATTTTTGAACATTTTTCGGAGTTAAAACAGGTCTCTGAATCATTCTATAATAAAATAATAGGGTTCGAACACCTGAATCTGGCTTTAAAACTTTTTAATAATAATTATCGAGCCTTGAAAATAATTTAAAATAATATTTTAAAGCTCGATACCATTTTTCGGAATTTTTAAATCAAAAGAAATAATTAAATCAAATTAAATAATTAATTAAAATAAATTAATAATTATTTAAATCAATTAATATTTAAATCAATTAACTAATGAAATAATTGATTTTCTACTAAAATCAATTAATTAAATAATTTAGATTTAATTTCAAATTAAAAATAATTTTTAGAGTTAAAAATATTGATTTTTGAAATTTCAAATAAATAAAAACATTTTCTGAAAATAATTATAAAGAGAAAATATCATTTTTATAAATTATCTAAACAGGAATATGATTTACACACAATTTTAAACTAGAGTCTCGGAAACGTAAACTTTGCAAAATCTCGGGGGTTAAACTGTAATTTTTATAGTCCCCCCCCCTTTCTTCCCCGACAGTCGTCGGCGATGCCATGGCCGCCGTCTAAAAGCTTTCCGGTGACACTCCTCCTGCCCAGAACTCTGCCAAACTGACGGAGCTGGACCATCTTTACTCCAGAAACTCGTTAACAGCTCTGTTTCTGGCAAAGGCGTGGCCAAACGGCCATAAATGGTGGTCAAAGAAACCGCCGCCGGCGGTGTCGAATTTTCCGAAGACCCTCAAACAACATCCAACAGACAAGCTTTTTGCATGGTTCAATTTCTGATGACACAGTCTACCTTTCTAAAGTATTCAAACATGTCCAGATTTAAAAGATCAAAAATCCGGCCAAAAATATGAATTTTCCGGTGAATTTCTTCAAGAACATCAAGAACATTTAAACTCAAAGATCAAATCAATTTTTCTACATGTTATTGAACTCCAAACTTGACATATAATATATTAAAATGACCAGGTATAAAAGATCTACATGATTCTTGCATCAAATCAAACAAACAACATCAAGAACAAAAATTCATATTTTAGTTACTAAATTATTTGAATTAAAATAATTGAATAAAAAAATCACCTTGATTTTTGCACTGAAATGGATGATTGATTATGAAAGAACTTTTCGGGAGCTTTGATTTGATATATAACACGCTCGGATCGGAGTTCGATAACACCTTCGAATCCTCGTTTGATTATGAAGAACGCGATGAATTTTAAAGTTTTTCTCTGGAAATTATATAGTTTTACTGTTTGCAAATGATTATCTGTACAAAATACAATCCTGTATTGGCTATTTATATTTATGGAATATTAATACGTGTTGGATCACTTTGGATTGAAAAATACGTTGCTTAGCCGCTAAGTAACTGAAAAATGATCCGATCGGATAACGTTTTGGATAAACATTATCCTGTTATGGATAAGCATTATCCTGTTTTGGATAAACATCAAAGGTTTTGGATAATTATCAAAAATGGGATTTTATAAAACGCTTTGTACGAAGATAATGTTATTGAAAAGGGTTATCGTATCGAAAATTTTGCACCGGGTCGCGCACGGGTCAAACCGTAATCCGGATCGAAAAAGTCAAAACATGGAAAATGTTCGAAATTACCAGATTAGGATAGGAAGGAGTTTTCTGAAGAGTTTCGGGTTGTAAAAATGTAAAAACGGTTGAGGTTGAACGATTCCCGGCTTTAGAAAATAGTTTTATAATTATTCAGAAAATAATTAATAAATTCATAAATCAATATAAAATCATATAACACTCCAAAAATTACTAAAAAATACCTTAATTATTTAGATTTTATTCTGGACATAATGAAATTAACTACTTTACCACATATAAAGATTCACATAACAACACCAATCTTCAGATAATTCACCAAAAATCACAATATAATCACATAATAATTATTTATTAATAAAAATAATTACATGTTATGTCCCATATATTACATCCTTCCTCCATTAAAAGGATTATGTCCTCAGAATCACACTAAGGATCAGATAATGATACATTCAAGTATCTCACTTCTATTTTCTCAGGTTGATCCCCCAACCTTATAACTTTTCATAAACTTTTACTCACAGCATCGCTCATTACTTAACATCCTCTCGCTGACATCATATTCTATTAGTTGCTCATATAACTCAATTCAAGTCTCCATTTTATATATGTAATAGAGCTTAATTACTTTTCCTGAATATACACATATAAACATCCTATGAACCAGCTATACGTGTGGCGGTGAAGCCAACTCGCTTACACTTATTTTGCCTATTATACTGTTTCAAAAGGACCAACATAATGCCTATTAATTCTCTTTTCTTCCTAATTCCCTCCTTCCTACACATTTCTCTGTTCAATTAACCTAATTTGTAATCGCTCCCAATCGCATTCGAGGCTCTTTAATCGTTCCATTAATCTTCTTATCCATTTGCGAATGATATACTGAGATCATGTCGTATTCGATTTCTGACGTTCTCAAAATTATTTTAGAATTAAGAACCAATGAGAAAATCTTGACTGGATATGATTAACGCACAAACTTATCATCATATCTTATTTTCCTTGAATCACAATCGAGTATATTTGTTGAGCGAAAATATCTTACTACTTTGAAGAAAATACACTAACCTGGAGGCATCACCAGCATATTTTAACCCATATTATCATTTATTTTGGTTCTAAGAAGTTTTCATACGAAACTGACTACAATGCTTTCCTTGACGTCTAGTCACATATAACGTTTATTCTTTCTTTATGTCATATTATCAGAAAATTTTCTTTGACATCTATGTCTTGTACCATATTCTCGGAGTAGCTTGAATCTCTTGAGTTATCGATGTTTAGCCAAATTCCTATCTTTTAGTTCCGCCTTACTTAATGCCCATTCATCTAGGAGTGGTATATATCATTCTGGTTCGACGTAATTCATCGTATTCTGAATACTCCTGTCAAATCTCAAATCAAACAATATTGATAATTTACAATCAATTTCTGGATCTGATGACGTACCACCATTTCTTCAAGCAGCAACTAACCCACTAATTGGACAACTGTTTATTAATAAAAGAGAATGATTAGGTTTGGATAACCTATCAATAATGATGCAATTAAAGCTTTCCTTACCTTTGGTTCTCAGGTGACTTCACTACGACGTCTCCTGGTGAAATGTATCCATCTAGTCTTTGATGTCCCGCCTTAATTCTTGGGTAGGTATAATATTTATTTACATGTTTCCCCCATTTTCTCTTCATGTCTGGTCACTAGATATTTTCTTTTAGCCTTCGATACTTAATCGTACTCCCGGGATGCATTCCTTATCTCAATTTATTAAAATATTTCCTAAATTTTTCACCTTACTTCTGCCCCACATAATACCCATATCTTACCTATATCCTGACATTTTATAAAGTTTCTTTATCATCCTTTTGATTCCACTTCCTTTCTTATTTCCGTTCTTCATTCTCATAGCTCATTCAAAACATAACTCTTGATATTAATATTTATTTTGATGTCATATCAAATTAGATATCAATATGAACTTTGATGCACACAACATCCCATACTGAAGTAAACATCAATCATCTATGATGATACCACTTTTGATATTTAACAACAACCTAAGTATCAACATCAATCAGAAACTGAATTAAAACTGTATCAATCTCTTTGATTGTCTAATAAATTCCTTATTGGTGTAGTTATTAATCTCTTCTTTATTTCACCTCCATTCTTCCTTTCCTTCCTTCCTTCTCTTTGCTCTATCTTAAATCTTTAGTTCTTGAAAACATTCTTCTCACTTGTCCATACAAATAACTTTTTATTGCTCTTGTCCATTATAAAGGGCATATACATCCAAGTAAAGCCTCACACACTTGCAGCAATTTCTGAATTCTACTGTTGTCCTTACCTTCTCCAAATTCCTCATTGCTTTGATTTCAGATTTGGAAGTCACATCAAAATTTGACTTAATCTAATTGGAATCAATTTTCATCTAAATGACCATTAATTGGTAAAATTCACCAATTAACTCACTTAATTGATCAATTGCACCAAGTGATGACTAGCTAAATGAAATCAAAGACCAATTAAATATAGTCGGAATGGCTGTAACAACCTCTTTCAAGAATCGAGATCACAACTATTTGGAGTATCAATAGGAATATCAATAAAACATGGAAGTATACTTTCTATCTTTAAGAATAGGGTATTTTTCAAAAATTTGGGTAGCATCTCCTTTATATTATTGATTACAAGTCGGACTCAAGCCGACACCAACAATCAATCAAACAACCAGCAATCAATCCATAAGTGTACCAATCAACTGCCACCTTCTAACTCACCATTTCACCATTACATATAATACTAACCAGTAAACCCATATTTTTAGTTCTACTTAAGATTATAGGGAACAATTTTTATTATACCATACCTTTTCTCATATCTTCTGATTATAGCAGAATATCACTACTGAGTACAATTACAAATTATTCTAAACTTCTTCTAATCCATGTTTCAATTCAAGATCTCTTATTAGCAATTCGTCTATCCTTGACAATATACACTTGTTCTTATTAGTTAACTTGTTCAACTTCTGATAACCCACACATGGTCTCAACCAACACTCTCATAATCTTGTGAAAGAATTCCTTTGGTTTTAAAGCATCATTTCTTAAAAATTGTTGTAGTTAAACCACCATACCTTCTCTCCACTTATGCCTAATCATACTGAACTTCCTTCACCGGTTCAGTTATGAGCATCAAATTTTCCATAACTCCTTTACTTAAGTGGGAAAACCCAACCATTCCTTGAAGAACACCTTTGAAGTTTATTCGTAACTAGAACTTCTTCGATCTTGAATTTTCAGGACAAGTATCTCCCTCATTTTTTAGGCATTCTTCATCTTCACAATGTATTAATCGATTATCTGGTTATTATTTAGAATTTCTTCATTTGCTTCTGCTGTCCAATCAATTATTTACCTTATCCAATATACGCAGCTTTACTTTCTTCTTCCTCTAGTTAATTTACCTCATACGATTTGCTAACTACTCCAATTCATGCCAAAATCTCATACTTGCAACGTATAATGTATACAAATTGGCTTTCAATTATCCACCATTTATTGGCTTTCAATTATCCACCATTTATTGGCTTTCAATTATCCACACTCATCATATAACTCCTATTAGATATATTTGTGATGTCATGTCTAATCTGATTTGTTTAGTTTCAGAACTTACGATCAGAACTTAACCGGAAATCAGAACTTACTGAAGACAGGAAGTTATCAGAACTTAAGCCATCAGGACTTATATAAGAACTTAAGTGCGGATACACTTCAGGGATGAAAAGCGGCTGATTTACAGGAGAGGATTTGGATTAAACAAAAGAAGATATGCTTGGAGAGTTGTACAGCTAAAGGACTACAGTAGATAATCTCTGATTGATGTATTTTAGGAAACAGAACATATCATGTCAATTAGGAGATATCTTGTAACTGTGTAGTATATAAACACAGATTAGAGTTTACACTATATGTATTATCATTCACTAGAATATTATTCATTGTAACCCTAGCAGCTCTTAGTGATATCATACATCACTGAGAGAGTAGATTAAACCTACTGTAACAGAGTTTGATATATTAAATAAACTTGTTTTCTGTTACATACTTGTGTTTATAATAGAATTGATTGTAGATACTATATTCAACCCCCTTTTATAGTATCATTGAGGCCTGACAAGTGGTATCAAAGCCAATTTGTTAAGCTTACAAACACTTAAGATCCAAACAAACAATCAATCATGTTTGATCAATCAAAAACACAAGACCCTCAAGAACCTGCAAAGGTTCAACCCATTCAAAACACCAGTAGATATGAAACCATCAGGGTTCCTATGCTCAGGGTGTCTGAGTACCCTGTATGGAGTGTGAAGATGGCCATGTTTCTGGAAGCTACAGATCCAGAATATTTAGACAGAATTTATGATGGTCCACATAAGCCCACAAAGCTTTCTGTTGCAGTTGGGAATGAGCCACAGAAGATGATTCCCAAAGAAAAGAGAGAACTCACCACTGAAGACATCTCTTCACTAGGCAAGGATGCAAAAGTAAGACACTTGCTTCATAGTGCACTTGATAATGTCATCAAACAGGGTGATTAGATGCAAGACTGCAAAAGAAATCTGGATGCATTGGAAGTGAGATGTCAAGGAACCAATGCCATCAAAAAGAACAGGAAGACAGTACTCACACAGGAGTATGAGCACTTTGACTCAAAATCTGATGAGTCACTAACTGATACATATGACAGATTCACAAAGCTGTTGAATGATCTGTCACTAGTGGATAAGGAATATGATCCAGAAAATTCAAATCTGAAATTCCTACTAGCTCTTCCTGAAAAGTGGGATTTAAAAGCTACTATAATAAGTGACAACTATGAACTTGCTGATATGTCTCTTGATGAAATCTATGGGATGCTCAAGACTCATGAACTTGAGATGGAGCAAAGAAAGAAGAGGCATGGAGGGAAGTCTAAGACAGTTGCTTTAAAGACTGAAGAAAAGCCAATTGTCTCTAGGAAGGTAAAAGGAAAGGCTCTCATCATACAGTCTGATTCAGAGTCATCAGATTCTGATGATGATGATTCAGAACCTGAAAATTTATCTGAAGTGGATGTTGATGCAGAGATGATGCAACTGTGTGCTCTTATGGTGAAGGGTATCACAAAGATAGCCTACAAGAAATTCAGAAAGGGTAAGAAGTTTTCCAGGAAAGGTGGAAGTTCTGACAAGAAAGGATTCAGAAAGACTGAAGGCAAAGGAGGAAAGTCTGACAGAGGAGACAACTCAAATGTCAAATGTTGCAATTATGGTGAAAGAGGCCACATCTCTCCTGATTGCAAGAAAGGAAAAGGTGATAAAGGCCAGGCACTTATCACAAAGAAGAAAATTTGGGTAGACACTTCAGAATCTGAAGAAGAGGTGAACTATACCTTAATGGCAAATGCTGATAGCAGTTCTGATGCTGCTAAACTAAAGGTACCTCTATCAACTCTTGCTTTTGACACAAAAGATATTACTGAGTTGAGATTATTTCTGAAAAACATTTATATTAGCTATAGAGATCAGACTTTAGAGAATGAAAGATTAAAATCTGAAAATCTAAAGTACAAAAACAGAAATAACTATCTTGAAGAAGAGTTAGTCAAGATGAACATTATTCAGACAGAGAGAGATAATGTTGTGTATGTTAAGAATGAATTGCTTAAACAGAATGATTATCTAAAAACTGAATTAGAAAAAGAAAGAGAAATCATCAGGACTTGGACTAACTCAGGCTGAACAAATCAGAATATTCTAAGTAGTGGAAACTAGAAAGAGGGGTTAGGTTATAAAGATGGTAAAAGTGAGAAAGGGACTTTGCCAATTAAGCCAATTGCTATCAAACAAACTGAAAAGCCAAAGGAAAATCCTGTTAAATTTGTTTTAAAAACTGTTGTGTCTAATTCTGAAGAGATGAAAGACTCTAAAACAGAAGTCAAAGAAAAGTCAACTTCTGACAAATTAAAACAGGATAAACCAGCTTTGGTAAACATTGGCTTAATAACAAAGAAGCAGCTTAAGTATAAGCTGAAAGAGATTAAAAATGTGAACAAGGTAAAGGAAGCTAGGAAAAATAGGAATGGAAAGGAAGGTGTGAATAAAAGTAATAATTATATGCCTGTTGCTAATGCTCCTAGAAAGAAATGCCATAATTGTGGAAACTCTAACCATCTTTCTTCTTTTTGCAGGAAAAATAAAGATATCAACTCTTTACCTCCTAGATAAGGAGTTAAGAGTCAGTCTGTTAGGTTTAAACCACAAAATCCTTTTTTTTTATTGTGGTAGTTTATGGCATTCTATTTATACTTGTAAGGAATATCATAGTTTATACTATGATTATTATGAAATAAAACCTTCTTTAAAGAAAATTAGTGTAATTCCTTCTAGTGTAAATTCTGATGCAAAGTCTGATATAAAGTCTAATAAAAAGCATGTTAGCATAAACTCGGAAACTAAATCCGCTGCAAATGCTAACAAACTTAACAAGGCCAAAGGATCCAAGCAAGTCCGGGTCCTTAAAACTAATCAATAGTGGTCTTTGTGATTGCAGGGCAACAGGAAAAACATCCTGGTTTTGGACAGTGGATGTTCAGGACATATGACTGGAAATAAAGCCATGCTATCAGACTTTGTGGAGAAAGCTGGCCCAGGAATTTCTTATGGAGATGGCAACACGGGAAAGACTCTGGGATATGGCAATATCAATCTTGGGAATGTCATAATTAAAACAGTAGCTCTTGTCTCAGGACTTAAACACAATCTGCTAAGTGTGAGTCAAATCTGTGACAGAGGTTATCATGTGGATTTCTTTGAAGAATACTGTGAAGTTGTAAGTAATTATACATGCAAAGTGGTTCTGAAAGGTTACAGACATGGTAACATATATGATGCCAGACTTTCAATAAATTTTGATGGTTCTACAATCTGTCTATTAAGCAGAGCATCAATTGAAGAAAGCTGGAATTGGCACAAGAGACTCTCTCATTTAAATTTCAACAACATAAATGAGCTAGTAAAGAAAGATCTTGTGAGAGGACTGCCAAAATCAATATTTGCTCCTGATGGTCTTTGTGACTCATGTCAAAAGGCAAAATAAAGAAAATCTTCATTCAAGAGCAAAACTGAATCCTCAATTCTTGAGCCTTATCACTTACTGCATGTTGATCTATTTGGTACAGTCAATGTCATGTCTATAGTGGATGAGTTCACAAGATACAATTGGGTGTATTTCTTGCACAAGAAGAATGAAACTGCATCTACTCTAACTGATCATGTCAGATAGCTGGATAAGTTAGTCAAAGATTCTGTTAAAATAATAAGAAGTGATAATGGCACTGAGTTTAAGAATTTGACAATGGAAGAGTTCTGCAAAGACCATGGAATCAAGCAGGAATTTTCAGCTCCTAGAACTCCACAGCAAAATGGAGTTGTTGAAAGAAAGAATAGAACTCTTATTGAAGCTGCACGAACTATGCTTGATGAAGCAAAGCTACCAACCTATTTTTGGGTTGAAGCTGTGTAGACTGCTTATTTTACTCAGAATGCAACACTCATTAACAAGCATGGAAAGACACCATATGAGATGGTGAAGAAAAAGAAGCCAAATCTGAAGTATTTTCATGTATTTGGATGCAAGTGTTTTTTTTTAGACTCATCCTGAACAACTGTCAAAATTTGATCTAAAAGCTGATGAAGGAATTTTTGTTGGATATCCATTTTCCACAAAAGCCTTCAGAATCTATAATTTAAGAACAAGGGTTGTCATGGAATCTATCAATATATCTTTTGATAATAAAAAGATTACTGGACTTTAAGATTTCAATGATCATGATCCGCTGAGATTTGAAAATGAAGATGTAAATTCTGATTCTGTAAATTCTGATGACCTAAATCCCGATCCTGTAAGTTCTGACGGGTTAAATTCTGATGTTATTGAAACTGTGGTAACTGCTCCAAAGGAAAATGCAATTATTCAGGGGGAGCAAGCTGATGATCATACCACATCTCAAGATTCTCAAGAAGCATCAGAACCAGTCACTGGCTCTTCAAATTCTGATTCATCAAGTTCTGATGAGCCAAATTCTGACAATTCTGGAAACTCTGATTCTTCAATTCTTGAAGGATCCAACTCAAATTATGAAGTCTCAAAGAGCATAACTTCAGGGGGAGCATCAGAAAATGCTGATGGAGATAGCATGGATCATGGGGGAAGATCCAGTCCTAGAGATCAACTTCCATCTGCAAGGAAGTGGACTAAATCACACACACCTGACTTGATAATTGGTGATCCTGAAGCAGGTGTCAGAACTAGAACAGCAATAACAAATGAATGTCTCTATCATTCCTTTCTATCTCAGACTGAACAAAGAAAGTGGAAGAAGCTCTTCAAGATGCTGATTGGGTGCAAGCAATGCAAGAAGAGTTAAATGAATTTGAAAGAAATAAAGTCTGGACCCTAGTACCAAGACCAAAGGACGGATCAATTGTTGGTACAAAATGGGTGTTCAGAAATAAAACTGGCAGTGATGGCATAATTACAAGAAACAAAGCAAGGATGGTTGCTAAAGGTTACTCTGAACAGGAGGGTATTGACTATGATGAAACATTTGCTCCAGTTGCTAGATTGGAAGCCATAAGAATCTTTTTGGCTTATGCTGCTCACAAGAAGTTTAAAGTCTTTTAAATGGATGTGAAAAGTGCTTTTCTCAATGAGAATTGGAAGAAGAGGTATATGTTGAACAACCTCAAGGCTTTGTAGATTCAAAATTTCCAAATCATGTCTACAGGCTTGACAAAGCACTTTATGGCCTTAAGCAAGCTCCAAGAGCATGGTATGAGACTTTAGCTCAATTTCTTCTGGAAAGTGGATTTCACAGAGGCACAATTGACAAGACTTTATTTTATCTCAACCATGGAAATGACTTACTTTTGGTACAGATATATGTTGATGATATCATCTTTGGCTCTACAAATGCAAAACTTTGTGAAAGATTTTCCAAGTTAATACAGTCAAGATATCAAATGAGTATGATGGGAGAGTTGAGTAATTTTCTGTGACTTCAAGACAAACAAATTGAAGAAAATACTTTTATCAATCAATCCAAGTACACTAGAAACTTACTCAAGAAATTTAGAATGCAAGACAGTTCTACTGCATCAACTCCCATGGCCACTGCCACTAAGTTAGATAAAGATACTGGAGCATCAGTAGATATTAGTAACTACAAAGGTATGATTGGATCTTTACTCTATTATACTGCAAGTAGACCAGATATCATGTATGCTACCTGTCTCTGTGCAAGATTTCAGGCTGATCCAAGAGAACCTCATCTAATAGTTGTGAAAAGAATTTTCAAGTATCTAAAGGGTATAGCTGATCTAGGATTGTGGTATCCTAGGGAATCAGATTTTAAGCTAATAGGTTACTCAGATGCAGATTTTGCAGGATGCGAAATAAACAGGAAAAACACTAGTGGAATCTGCCAATTTCTTGGAGACAGATTGGTTTCTTGGTTTAGCAAGAAACATAAATCAATTTCCACATCAACTGCAGAAGCAGAATATATTATTGCAGGAAGCTGTTATACACAGATTCTTTGGATGAAGAATCAGTTACTAAACTATGGGTTAGAATTTTCTAAAATACCTATTTATTGTGATAATCAAAGTGCTATTGCTATGACAGGAAATCCAGTTCAATACTCAATGACAAAGCACATCAGCATAAGGTACCATTTCATAAGGGAACATGTGATGGAAGGTACAGTGGAATTGTATTTTGTTCCAACAGATCAACAACTAGCAGATATCTTCACAAAACCACTATGTGAAGCTACTTTTACAAGACTGGTAAATGAACTTGGAATGGTTTCTTGTTCTTTATCAAAATCTGTTTAGTTTTTGTTCTCATACATCAGACTTTATGATCAGTGTTTACAGATTTTCTTATCTCAATGTAATTTGTGCTTAAATTGTAACATATTAAACACTGCTTATTATCTGATGTGATTTTATAAACTCTCAAAGTGTTTTGAATGTTCTGTGACTGTTCAATCTAATGAGGATTATTTTGTTAGATGCTGACTTAGTAATCTTTAACAAACTATGTATCCCATGTTTGAATTAGTTATTTATGTGGAAATCACTAACACAAGCAAATTCTGATTTTGATCTTAGTCAAACTTACTTCCTGTATCTTATTACTAAGTCACAAACTAGATTATTGCTTCTTATCTGTCAAATTCTGATGTCAGTAAATCTTAAGGATGAACTACATGTTTGATAAGCCTCACTTATCTGAAGAAAATAAAAGAAAAGAAAATTTGAAATCAGGTACTCCTTTGAGATCTAGAGTAAATATGTGAAAGGGAAGATCCAAGTGCATTGTTGGTATTAAGTAATATGCATTAGAAAAGCAAATTAATTTTTCTTGGTGACTTTTCACATTCTCTGATTACTGGAGAAATATTCTGATAACAACACTAATTATGATGGCAGTTGTAACTCATTTACACTGAGAAGCCCTTGTCAAAAGAATTTCAAAAGATGCATAAAATAAGCACAAACAGTTGAGGTGGATTCTTGCATAACTTTATTCTACAGTAGACTTCACAATTAAAGACTAATTTTAAGCATTTTTCTTATGCTTTATTTCTAAGATATACTGAAGTTTATCAGACTTTAATCTTTATCTGATCATTTGCAAATACATACACTCTCACTTCATATGAATGATGAAAATTACTGTGGTGTTAAGTTGTTTCTGATAAACAGTTAAGTATCATTTGCATAATTTCTGAGGACAAGTTCTGATTATGTTCTAATGACTACACTCTGAAGAAACTAGTCAGTATTTGTGTGAAGAAACACAGAAACAATCATTCACCTTTTGAGTACACAAGCCATGTTCTGCTGACCGTTAAATTCTGATAATAGTCAAGTTCTGATGCAAATCCCGATGCTTACGTGGCATTAATTATATACTTGACTTATTTTTAGTATTTACTGTAATGGTTATATTTCACAGAAAAATAATTAGGTGAGATATAAATAGTCATAATCATTTGTTAGTGGGTTGCGTGTTGTTTTTGGTATGTGCATGTGTGTAATAATTACTGCATGATTACCATGCCCACTATTTATGTTTTGACTATTACACGCTGCAAAGTATAAAAACTGTCGGTTCTAATTCAAAAGAGACGTTACCATGTGCAGAGTATAAATGTCAGAGATAAAAGATTATACAATTTTTTACCCACTCTTTTACTCTATTCTCTCTCTCTCTCTCTTATTTTCTTACTCTCTTATTTTCTGACGTTCTCTTACAGGCATTTTATCAAACACTTTGCAAACACAAAATTTTCACTTGATTTTTCAACAGAAAGTTATTTTTAATGGAGCTAAGTTTGTCCCAAACAACTACGAAACAGCCAAATCCTGTTACTTCTCCAATTTTACAGGCCGTGATACCAACAACACCAATTCTTGATCTTGGAACTGAAGATCAGAATTTAGATAAAGCTGCAACTGCTTCAGAGTCTCTTACAGCCACACACACCTTGGTGTTATCTGAGGATGAGGAGATTCTAGAAAGTTCTGGAGAGTCAGCTCCAGTATACACTCCAGTGACTACAGGAAAGGAGGCATTATTCCAGTTTGAGGAAGAGGCTGCTCCAGTTCCATGGGAGGAAACCTTTAGAGGGGCTGAATGGATGCATATATGGAATGATACTGATTTTATTCACAGCCAACATGTTCTGACATAATATGTTTCAAAAGCTGATGAGTTGCTGACAAATTCTGACTTCAAGCATTAACTAAAGGTCACTGCTCTCAGTACAAGAACTCTACAAGGTCAACACTCCAAGACTCATGCAAAGGTTGATAAACTTCAGGAAACAGCTGATAAGCTAGCCATGATGCAAGATCTAGACAAGAAGAGGTTTATCAGACCAATTCAAGAAAAAGTGGATGCTATTGAGCTTGTTCAATCCAAGCAGCAGACCCAACTGGATGAGGTATTACAAAATCAAGCTACTCAACAGACTCAGTTAAATGAGATCCAATCTTCCGTGGAACTCCCTCTTTCTCTACTCCTGACAGATGATGCAAAAAAGGGGGAGAAGGTAGTTAAGTCCAAATGCTCACCAAGCCAAACACTGAAGAAAAAGGATGATCATGAAGATGACCAGGGAAACTCTGAAAAGAGTAGAGGTCAAAGTCAAGGGAAGCAGCTGAGCAGAATTCCCACTCAACAGACAAGTTCTCATTAGAGAATGTCTGGTAGCAAGAACTCTGATAGATCTGCTATGCAAGGGAGGAATAAGGAAGGAAAGAAGCCAACATATTAGGATGTTCCCTTGTTGATCACAAATGCTGATACTTCAAATATTGATGATCAAATTCTGACAACTAATTCTGATGTGATAGTCCAAGCTGGAAGCCAAGAGTCACAGAAGTTTTTGCAGACTTTGAAATTTAAAGGAAAGAAAGCAACATTCTTCTACAAAGATCCCAAAATTCAATCTGTTGATGAAGAATTGGCTAAGAGACTATTCCTTAAGGATAATCCAGGAGGTGATTTAGAGGAATTAAGAGAAGAAGAAGCTAAATTTGATGCTGAGAAGAGCAAACCCAAGTCAAAAGCTTTTGATGCTAAAAAGCCACCAAGGCCAAAAGAAAAGGGGATTGTGATAAGAGAAAGATCGGCCACAGAGATTCCTAGATCAAGGACTAGATCTCAAACTACTACTGATCCCAAAGACAAGGGAAAAGGAAAAGTTGGGGAGACAGTCAAGAAACAGAAGATGAAGATTCCTTAAATTTTGATGGATCATGTGTGCAAGATGGTTCAAGTCTTTGATGATGCTGCTGCTGAAGTTGAAACAGTTGAAACTCTGAAGAGAAATAGGATGACAGAAGAATCTAAGACAACCTCTGACATAGCTCAAGTTGTTCAGAGTGAAGAAGTTCAGAATCTAATAAATTCTGAAGATATTTCAGAACAGCAAGCTATAGATGAAACTGCAAATCCTGACAAATTCATCAAGACATCAACCTCTGACACTGCTCAAGTTGACATAGACAGCTTAACATTAGGAGACAAGAAGCTGCTATGGAACAAGTCTATTCCAGTTCAGCCAAAGACAAATCAGATGTTGAATTAACTTACAGCATTTGGGTTAAAAGCCAAGCAAGTTAGAGACACTTCTGGATTAGGTTCTGACAGAGAGAAATTGATTATGAAGAAAAAAAGAAATTGATTATGAAAAAAAAGAGAAATTGATCTTATTTCTGATTGATGGCAGAACTTATAGATTATCTAACTCTGATATGCTGAAGAAATCTGTCAAAGAGCTCCAATATATTCATTATCTACTGGAGGTAAATTTGATGTTACCAGGAAATGGTCAGAATATATTCTGAAGACAATAAGAGATTTACTCAGAATTTCTGGTGCAAGAATGATAGAGTATACTCCAATGATGACTGAGGATGATGGAAGAGAAATTCCTATGAGAAAGAATTCTGCTAAGGTAGAAGTAATTCTGAAAGGAAGATGCTTATGCTATAATGAAGATTCTACAAATCCAAGGGTAATCAGACTGGGAGATGGACATGAAAGAAATCCAATTTCTGCACTCAGAGCTGCCATATATCAGATTGGTCATACTGGAAATGAAGAACTGCAGCAAGTCAAAGCTAGTTACTTGAAGTTAAAAGAAATGCAGAGACCAAGCTGGAATCAGACTTTGTAAGGAATCATTATGGATTCAGGCTAATTCAGTGAATTTGGTAAAAGCTGCATGGACTATAAGTTGTATTTAGTTGTACATATAAACTCTCATTGCATTTGTACTTAAATGTTTTTGACATCATCAAATCTATAAACTTGTATATTTTTATAATTTACAAGTTGGGGGAGATTGTTAGATATATTTGTGATGTCATGTCTAATCTGATTTGTTTAGTTTCAGAACTTACTATCAGAACTTAACTGGAAATCAGAACTTACTGAAGACAGGAAGTTATCAGAACTTAAACCATCAGGACTTACATTAGAACTTAAGTGAGGATACACTTCAGGGATGAAAAGCGGCTGATTTACAGGAGAGGATCTGGATTAAACAAAAGAAGATATGCTTGGAGAGTTGTACAGCTAAAGGACTACAGTAGATAATCTCTGATTGATGTATTTTAGGAAATAGAACATATCATATCAATTAGGAGATATCTTGTAACTGTGTAGTATATAAACACAGATTAGGGTTTACACTATATATGTTATCATTCACGAGAATATTATTCATTGTAACCCTAGCAGCTCTTAGTGATATCATACATCACTGAGAGAGTAGATTAAACCTATTGTAACAGAGTTTGATATATTGAATAAACTTGTTTTCTGTTATATACTTGTGTTTATAATCGAATTGATTGTAGATACTATATTCAACCCCCTTCTATAGTATCATTGAGGCCTAACAACTCCATCTTCTACACGGGTTCATTTCACTTACTTTTAAAACATTCAAAGAATAGACCTTACACAAGAAGGGAATATTTGTATATGATTCTGGTTGGAAACTTTTTGTAAGGGATAACAGTACAAGGAAATAATCGGAAGTATCCATAAATCAATAAATCATAATTGAGGAAGAAAGAATGAATAATGATTTAGATATGAATGAGACAACCATATTTGTACTCAAGATGGCCAGTCTTTCATACTATATGACATACAGCACGTGATTAGGTGGCGTCCCACCAGACTCTTCGTTATTCCGACAAAGAGTCACACCATAACACTGCTTGTCTTAATCAAAAAATAAGACTTGAGGGGAAAAATGATTTTGTAAAGAATACAATAATTTTCTTATCACTTGATAGATCTGATCATGAAAGAAGTTCATACTTTATTCAAGATTCATAAGTATATATAGTATTATAAAAAAGAATGATATCATTGGTCACCATCCACATTTTATCTGTTTATAGCTTCAACACTTGTTCGATCAATAGATCCCATTCTGAGTCATATATTAACTTTAGAAAGTTCTCTGAAATGCCTTCTTAAATCGATCATTAGAATAAATTCCCATTCATTAGGTCTTGTATCTTTAGCATCGCGCTTTCATGTTCAATATTTTTATAATTTGACCCTATTTGCACTCTTACGAGCTTTACAATCGTAACTTCAAATTTCACTTACGCTGCTGATCATTCAACATATCGATTCATTTTCTAATCACATTCTTCCTTTAGAAAAGTGTGGAAATTTTCTCAATCTTCTTTAATCATACCCGGCTTCTGGTAAATCAACGTATTCTTTGAAATCTAATAGTCTCAAAAATTGGATGAATAGTTTCTCCGTATATTGGTTTTGTCATTAAACTTATCAAACAAGATTTATACTCTTCTGTTAGAAACAATCAAATCTTCTCCATAATAGTGGGTCTACTTGGCCTTCTAAATGAACCGTACTAATTTCTGGAACAAGTATTCTTCTGGATAATCTGAATCTTATAACAAATAAGAAACTCAAGTAGTAGTTTGATAATTAAGTTTTTAAAACTTGTTTTGTTCAAAGGACTTTTAGAAAAAAATTGTTATGAAAATCTCTTTTGAAAACTGTTTAAAATTTTGAAAATCATACACATGGTCGTCATTACTATATGATTTGGTTGTCATCCATCTCAACCACTATAAAGTATCAAATTAGGAAATAATCAGATAAAATCTCATTCATTGCCGTATATCCTCTACTCCTTATTGGGTCCATTTTGCCTTTCTTGGTCAACAAAAATTCCAGTTATCGTTGCATATTATCTTATTCATAATTTCACTTCTAGTCTCCTATCCTGGTAATATTCCCATCATCACTTTTGTTATTGCTAAGTACACCAGGTCTATCAAATAGTCAACAGATCTATTTTATAAAACAAGGTCGACTTATATCACATCACATTACTACTATACGTATCATGTTTGGTCATAACATCATCATCTGATTCCAAGAAAACTCTCGATCTCCAATCTCCTCAAACTCCTTTAAAATCCATTTAGCTCATTCCACATGATAATCATAACTGGCATACTCACTAGTAGCTCCATATAACCTGGTAGCAGCTATTCTTCAGAATACCTAAATCCTCTCTCTAGGTTCCTTCTCACCTTTCTTAATACCTCGTGTACTTACCATATGTTGTAGCTCTCGAATCCATCCTCACAGGTGATGTTACTTCATAAGACGGTTTTTAAACTTATGGTATAGAACAAGGTGTAGGGGAGACAGAAAAGATGCACTCACAGCTGAATATCCGGTAGAACCAGAATCCGTATGGGATAATAGCTTGAAAAGGTGCAACCGTTACAACAGGAGGTGATATAGCTAACACCAGTGGAAAAGCAAGGCATGAATCAAATGATGGTCCTCCGACTGAAGGTTCCGAATGATCAGATGATCCTGTGATAAAAGAATCCGCCATCGCCATTAATTGACAATCGCGTCGCTAGATAAGAATCTCGAATCTCATCATGAATCATACCAAAACCTACTATACACTCGCACTCCACCTCCCGACATTCTATCTTTCTATTTTCTAATCCTAATCCAAACCCTCTATCCATTCCCGACAATCTAGGCTTGTTTCAGTGACTTATAACAAGTAGCTCTGATACCAAACTTATGACACCCTATAAACCCGGGTCAGAAGTTTGGAGTTCACAACACATACACACACACACTCTCAATATATATACCTGCTTATGAAAGTAATATATGTAAAGACTCTACTTACCATAACCATGTATCGCAACAGGTTAAAGTATAAAAGCAAGCCATAAACTTAAATTTTATTACATCATACTAAATCCCAACTAGTTCCGCTTATAATTGATAATGATATCATTCTTACAATCTTACATAACTCATCTACATTATATAGCTCCTGCTAATTCGGTCCATCTTATCTTGGAATCCTAACTTGCACACTGGACTGGGAATCCTCGTTACCAACAATTTCCTCTTTCAACTGTAAAATAACATAAACAGATTTGCAAGAGTGAGCTAACTAGCTCAGCAAGTCATAATAGCAGTAACTGAGGTTCAACAATGATCAGTTAAAGTGATTCAGAAGAATCAAGTTTCTGGAAAAGCAATGAATAGAATCGGATATTCTCTTTTCATTTTTAAAAACCAAGGTTAGGCTGCTGATCAGTCACGCACTAACCCCGAGCAAGGCTCTCGGCTTTGCTCTATATACTGGATCCAAGGCACGCATTGGCCTAATATGACCACAAATCTGGTCTGACCATGAATCTGGTCCATATTTATAAAACCATCCAATTCTAAAACAATTTAATATGATAACCATTGTAATTCAATAAAAACAGAATCATGATTAACATTGATAAAATATTTATCTCAAAGCATAAAACATTTCACAGCTATCACCAGGGTGTATCCAGGTGTAAATATGAAGAACGGATTCAAGCCTGATGAAGAATCAAGTATCTAAAGAACAATGGTTCAATGATAATATATGGTATTGATCTTTGATATGATAGGGTATTCCAGGGTGTATAAGTTTCTGCATGCTCAAGAAATTCTGTTGAAATACCTGGTTTATGGTGTGTATTTATTTTTGGAGTAGTATTGTATTTGTATGGTTTAATTTTGGGAAATCAACCGTTGGTGATTTACAAGAAATAAAGCTTACGGCTCAAGTTCAATGATACGATCAGGGTTCAAGGTTGAATAGTTTAAAGCGCTTGCAATATAAAATAAGATTTATTTTGAATACTAGCAACATGTTATCAGAAGTTCAGGAATATTTTCAATATATCTCGAAGAAAGATTCAGAACTACTTACCTTGTCACAGATGATTTCTATTTACTGATAACTGGCTTTCTTTTCTATACCTCGCGTACTCTGCTAGGCATCATAAATATTTATCAATACTCAATCTCATATCATTCTAATCGTCCCATAGACGTCATAAACTTTTATCTACCCTTCGTTTTACCCAAATCTGATTTACGGATTGAAAGTAACATTAAAAACCATCAGATAATAACCACATAGCCATATAACACATCAATCAGATAGAATGCAGCACATAGCACGCAATATATTCAATCAAAATACTTTTTCAAAGAAGATTCGGGGTTAAAATGATTTTCCAAATATTTATTACAAAGTTTTGAACATTTTTCGGAGTTAAAACAAGTCTCTGAATTATTTTATAATAAAATAATAGGGTTCGAACACCCAAATCTGACTTTAAAACTTTTTAATAATAATTATCGAGCCTTAAAAATAATTTAAAATAATATTTTAAAGCTCGATACCATTTTCGGAAATTTTAAATCAAAAGAAATAATTATATCAAATTAAATAATAATTTTATAATTAAAAATATTGATTTTTGAAATTTAAAATAAATAAAAAGTTTTCTGAAAATAATTATAAAGAGAAAATATCATTTTTATAAATTATCTAAACAAGAATATTGTTATGGATTAAAAACTAATATATATAATTGCTGTATTTAGTACTGAGGAACGTGAGCTTCAAGGCTCGTTTTGACTGCTCTTGTGTTTCGTGACTCAATCTGCCTTAACAAGATGCCTACGTACCTTGCTGATTGCCAAGGATCAAGTCGAAAAATATAGTTCTGATTTGTGGGGTGAGACCCCTTATATAGATGTGGGAGTCCTTGAATTGGACTTGGTATAGGAGACTTGGTGGTCAAGTCTCTGAATTATGATAGACTTAGGAGTCCTAGGGAGTAGGAAGCTGATTCCTTATCCCATGAGGTCCCTTGGAGGCCAATCTAAAAGGATTTATATCCTCACTAGGACTTATCTTAATAGTTGTTTTTCTCCCTTATTTATTAATTATGAAATTAATAAATAATCAGGGTTTTTGGGCCTTCTTTGTTCCATCAGGCCTGATCTGGTCCATCAGGCCTGATCAACATGTTAACCTTTCTGGTCTGAATGTCATACATCTTCTTATTGGGCCTTGCAGCCCAAACTGTAATATTTAATTATGTAATTAGGATTTATTTATCCCTATCATTTTCCCCCAAACTTTTGGGAAACATTGATTAGGTTTCGCAGAAGTTAAGTCTATTCATTCCCTTACAGGGTTTCGTTTTTGCGTAAAGTGTGGAGCGACCTACACGTTTACAACGATTGTTCCTTTTATTCAGGAATTATCTTAATTTCCAGGAATTTTTCCCTTAATTCCGGGATTTTTTCCTAATTTTCTGGATTTTTCCCTTATTTTCTGGATTTTTCCCTTAATTTCTAGGATTTATCCTTAATTTTCTGGATTTTTCCCTTAATTTTTGGGATTTATCCTTATTTTTCTGGATTTTTCCCTTAATTTCTGGGATTTATCCTTATTTTTCTGGATTTTCCCTTAATTTCTGGGATTTATCCTTATTTCTGAAAATATTAGCATTTTTCAGAAAATATTTTAAGGAATTTCCTTATATTTCTGTAATTTTCCAGGAATTTTTCCTTCTTTTTCTTCCCCCTTTTTCCTTTTTTTCTTTTTCTCTCTTTTTTTTATATAGATTTCGACCAGGAATCCTGTTCGACCAGGATCCTGGTCGAATTAACCTCTGCTGTGCCTTGGTCGAAGGCTTTTCGAGGAGGATGCATTCGATCAAGAATCCTGGTCGAATTTCGGCCACGATTTTTCCCCCTTCTTTGTCGACTAAGAATTTTTCGACTAGGATTTTTGTCCCTTTCGGTCAGGATTCTTGTGTTTCTGACCGAATTAACCATCTTTCTTGCCTTGGTCGAAGCTATTTCGAGCAGGATTGGTTCGACCAGGATTTTCTCTTGATTTCTAGTCGAATGAGTCTAAATTCTGGTCGAATTAAGCTTATTTTTCAGCCTTGATCGACAAAACTTTGACCTCAGGAGCTTCGATCAGGATTCCTTCGTGTTTCTTGGTCGAATGGATCTTCTTTCTGGTCGAATTAAGGCTATGTTTTAGCCTTGATCGACAGGGTTTTGACCTCAAGCCATTCGACCAGGATTTCTTTATATTTTCTGGTCGAATGGGTCAGGAATATTTACATAATGATTTTTTGCATATACTTTAGATTTGGGCCCTTAAATCTGGGCTAAATTTTCTTGGGCCAACCCTTCTAATGGGTTTTTCTTTTTCACCCCTAAAATCACTTGGGCCTAATACAGAGGCCTTTTTACCTGGGCTTTTTAAATACTTGGGCCCTTAACTGGGCTTGACTTTTTCAAGGTTTTTCTAGAATTGGGCCTCATTTCTGAGCCCAAATTCCAAACTCTTCTAGGATTCTTCCAGATTCTTCCAGAATCTCCTAAAAACTTAAGTTTTTCTTTTGTTTTTTACTGGAATTCTCTGGATAATTCCAGAACCTTCTAGTTTTTGGGCCCAAATGGGCTTTTTTAAGGCCCATTATCCCCCTTCCTTGGCTATATAAAGGTGGGGTGAGAGTTTGATTTCTCCACACCTCTCATTTCACCTCTCTACTCATTTCATAACTTCTCCTCATCCTTCCCCCTTCCTTCTAACCTTTCCTCTCTCAAATCCCCTCCCTTAGTTTTCCAACTTCAGGCTTTTTCCAGCTTACTAATGGCTGACAAGAGTTCCGAGAGGGCGGCAAAGATAGCCTCGTCTTGAAAACGAGGTAAGGATATCGAGATCCGTTCTTTGTATATGTCTTTAATCGATATGATTAAGACTAGGGGGATGAATATCCCTCTACTGCACATCTCGATTCTTTTAATCATTGTAATACTTGGCACAACATAGATTTTGATAAACTAAATGCACGTTATAATGTCCTTCCTCCTCTTAGATTAGTTCCAGTCTCTGGTGGTGACCGTACTTGCCATTGGAGACCCGACACTCTCTTTATTTACACAGATGCCCTTAATGCTGGGCTTAGGTTTCCTTTCCACCCTTTTATTCCTCATCTTTTAGCTGATTTACAAATCAACCCGTGTCAGCTTCCTCCAAACGCTTGGAGGAACATTTTATGTTTTATGGTCTGCTGCCTTAGGGAGGGTTTTCCCCTTTCCGTAGCTGTTTTTAGGAAAGTCTTTCAGTGCTATAATAGCTCTTCCAGTATTTGTGGTTGGGTCTATGTTAAGTAAAGGCCCAAAAGTAAACATATCTTTAACAGCGCCTCCATTCCCGACAACAACCATTGGAGGAATAGTTTCGTTGGGTTACGTTGGGAGAATGGTGACTAGGGCACACTCTTCCGATCTTCCTTTGGGAAGGTCAGTGATGGTAGCCTCAAATCCATTCACTTAACTCCTGAGGAAACTATTATTTATAATGGGCTTACTCAGGACAACGACACTACTACCAATTGGACTCTCTTAGAGGAGTTCTCCATCATTCACATGGGACTATCCTCCGTTTCTCAACAGGGTATTTTTCTTCCCTTATCATCTTTATTTCATTTCATGCATTATTAACATCACTTATTTTGTTTTTTGCCTTGTTTTGCAGCTGCTAAGGAGATTAACGAGGACAATGTTCCTCCTGTTGAAGAGACTGCTAGGATGAAGAAAGCTCGGCTCGCAGGCCTAGACACCCGGGGAAAGGCGACAGAGCCTATCTTCTTGAGAAAGCACAAGGAGCCTATGGGGGAGGCTTCAACTGAAGGAGCTGAGGGCCATAATGCTCCTATCACTGCTGCTGCCCCCCTGCTGCTGCTGCTACAGGCGTCTTTCAGCCTCTCTGGGGATTCCGTCGAGGGGATACCGTGGTTGGTTCCACGAAGCATGCTTGGGATTGGTCCTACCATAGCGTGACTCCCAAGGACTTTACTGACGTGGTGGCCACCCCTGACCTTGAGAGGATTAAGCTCATGGGAGCTCAGTCTCTGGCTTCGGTATGCCTCTTCTTTTTTGAACTTATCTTTCATTCTTTTAGCATTTTCTTGCCTTATACTTTGCTGATTGCTTTGTTTCAGTCTAACGCTTATTTTCAAGGCGCTGTGAGGCAAGCTGAGTCATGGAAGCGGGCTTCTGATAAGGCCGATAATGCCCTTAGGAGGCAACAGAAGAAGTATGCTACCCTGGAGAAGAAGCTCAAGCGCAAGGAGGAAGAACTCGGAGAGTCTAACGCCGAGCTGGTGGTACCTCGGGCGGAGAAGGATAAAGCTATAGACAACTATCTGGACTCGGAGGAGTTTGCCCAATCCATGAGGATTATGGATGATTCAGTCTTTCCCGAGTTTTTTAGGACTGGTTGGGACACGGCCCTTGGGACCGTGAACGAGGCTTGTCCTGATATTAACCCGGCGGACTATGTCTGCCCTGATGACGAGGCTTTGCTACAGAGGTTTCGTACCCGAGTAGTTGTCTCGGATCATGTTCCTCAGGATCCACTCCTTCCTCCTCCCGAGTCTTCTTCCAGACCTGCTGAGGACGATAGCTCTTCCTCCTCCTCTGAGACGACAGAGACATCCAGCGAGAGCGGAGAGGACGATGATATGGATGCCGAGGGTACCTCAGCTCCTTAGAGCTTTTTCAGCCCTGCGTGGCTTGTCTTATTTTCGAGACTTTATTTATCGAACTTCTTGTAATATTTATCCGATCTATTTTATTTATCACCTTTTATGCTTGCATCCATGTATTTGGTTTTTACTTGTTAGGCCATAAACATACTTTGAAGAACTAATGAATTTCCATACATTGTCTGGGATTAGTCCCTTACACAAGTCTTAATAAACTTCAAAATAAAACTAGAACATATAAATCCTAAGCAAGCAAAGCTTCAAGGTGCTTTTCAACCTACTCGCCATCTTGGCAAGTGAGAATCGTATCCAACTGCCCTACACATAGTAAACCTTCAGGTTTTGTGCATGCCAAGTTCTTGGGACTTCAAAACCATCCATAGTCTCTAGCTTGTAGGTTCCTCTACCTTGAACACTCTTGACTCTGTACGGCCCTTCCCAATTCGGGGAAAGCTTCCTTTTTTTTTCCTACACCAGAAGCTTCTATCTTCCTCAAGACCAGGTCACCTTGTTTGAAAAATCTTTCTTTAACCCTTAGGTTGTAGTAGAATGAAGCCTTCTTCTGATACTCTACTATCTTTGCATGTGCCCCATCTCGCACTTCGTCGATTAAGTCCAGAGCTAACCTTTGTCCTTCCTCATTTTCCTCATTGGAGAGGAATGTGATATCTCCATGGGAACTACTGCCTCTGCCCCATATGCCAACATGAAGGGAGTTGCTCCGGTCGTGACCCTACAAGTAGTCCTATAGGCCCATAATATTGGAAGTATCTCATCCACCCAATTATTTCTTGACTTCTCGATCCTCTTTTTTAGTCCATCCAGGATTATTCGATTTGCTACCTCAGCTTGCCCATTGGCTTGTGGGTGAGCCACAGAGGTGAACCGTAACTGAATCTCATATTCTTCACAGTACTTCTTGAATTCCTCGTTGTTGAATTGTGTTCCATTGTCGGTGACTAGGATACGGGGAATTCCATATCGGCACATAATATTTTCCCACAGGAATTGTGCAACCTGCTTAGTTGTGATCTTCGCCAAGGGTTTGGCTTCAATCCACTTGGTGAAATAATCAATCGCTACAATCAAAAACTTCCTTTGTGCCGTGGCCATGGGGAAAGGCCCTAAAATATCCATTCCCCACATAGCAAAGGGAATGGGCGAGTTGATAGAGGTCAGCATCTCGGGGAGTTGTCTAACAACAGGTGCATGCTTCTGTCAGCGGTCACACTTCTTCACATATTCTTTGGCATCAGCCATCATTTCTGGCCAGTAAAAGCCTAAACGAGTTATCTTATGAGCCAAAGCCCTGCCCCCCAAGTGTTGTCCACAAATACCTCCATGCACTTCTTCAAGAGCCAAGCGGGCCTCATCGGGCCTGAGACACCTTAAATAAGGAACCACGAAAGATCTTTTGTACAGAATCCCATCTATCAAAGAGTACCTTAGTGCCCGAACAGTTAACTTCCGTGCTTCAGTTGCATCGCTTGGCAACCAACCGGTTTGAATGTGAGCCTTAATGGGATCAATCCATGACGTCCCCAGGCCTATAGGAGCCACAAGCTTAACATCTATGCTTCGTGTCTTCAAAACACGGAAGTACACACTTCCTGAACTTTCTTCTATCTCGGATGAAGCAAACTTTGAAAATGCATTTGCCTTAGTATTTTCCTCCCTTGGAATGTGCTCAACATGACATTCATTAAATTGGGTCATCACAGCTCTTACTAGGCAGACATACTTAGCCATTGTATCATCCCTTGCCTCAAATTCTCCCTTTACCTGGGATATGATCAGCTTCGAGTCTCCACGAACCCTTAAGTTTTTGACTCTAAGTGTTCCAGCTAGGCCAAGACCAGCTATCAGAGCCTCATATTCTGCCTCATTGTTTGTGGTTGGGAAGTCTAGCTTCATGGCATACTCAATCAAGAACCCGTCAGGGCTTTGTAAAACCAATCCTGCTCCACTGGAGTTTGTTTTTGATGCTCCATCAAAATAGAGAACCCAATATTCTTTCTCCTTACCATCCTTCTTTTTGTCCCCATTATCGACTCCCTTATCTTGAGGTATGGTATCTTCCTGCCCCCCGACTTTTTGGTTGGGTATGGTACATTCCACCACGAAGTCAGCTAGTGCCTGGGCTTTTATTGTCGTACTTGGCTTATACTTGAGATCGAACTCTCCCAGCTCTATTGCCCATTTAATCAATCTCCCACTTGCCTTGGGACTGTGAATGATATTTCTCAGGGGCTGATTTGTTAGCACCTCAATCTGATGAGCCTGAAAATAAGGACGCGGCTTTCTCGAAGCCATTACCAAGGCTAAAGCGAATTTCTCAATAGTTGAATAATTCAACTCAGTACCATGCAGAATTTTGCTGACATAGTATACGGGTTTCTGGACTTTCAGTTCCTCCTTAACCAACACCGCGCTCAAGGCACTTTCTGAAAGAGCCAAGTACAAGAATAAAACTTCACTCAAAACTGGCTTGGCCAACAATGGGGCCTGGGCCATATACTTCTTTAACTCTTCGAATGCCTTCTGGTTTTCCTCATTCCATACAAAGTCCTTCATGTTCTTTAGTGACTTGAAGAATGATAAACACTTGTCTCCTGACTTGGAGATGAATCGTCCTAGCGCAGCAACCCTTCCTGTGAGCTTCTGAACATCCTTGACGGTTTTTGGTGGTTCCATGTCTAGGATTGCCTTTATTTTGTCGGGGTTAGCCTCTATCCCTCTCTTGGAGACCGTCAATCCCAAAAAATTTTCAGATCCTACTCCGAAAGCACATTTTGTAGGATTTAACATCATCTTGTTGTACCTCAGGACCTCGAAAGCTTCCCTCAAATGGGTTATATGATCAGTCTTTCCTAGACTCTTGACTAACATGTCATCAACATAGACTTCCATAGTCTTACCAATAAGATCCTTAAAAAATTTATTTACCAGCCTTTGATAGGTGGCTCCTGCATTCTTAAGACCAAATGCCATAACAAGATAACAATAAACACCAAAGTCAGTGACGAATGATACCTTTGGAATGTCATCTTTATGCATCTTGATCTGACTGTATCTGCTAAATCCATCCATAAAACTCAGCATCTCATACCCAGCAGTGGCATCAATCAAAGTATCAATCCTTGGCAACGGGAAATAGTCTTTAGGGCATGCATCATTCAGATCAGTAAAGTCTATACACATCATCCACTTTCCATTAGCCTTCTTCACCATTACAGGGTTTGCTAACCATTCCGGAAATTGAATCTCCTCAATGAAACCAGCCTCTAAGAGCTTCTCTACTTCCTGCTTTATAGCTTCTTGTCTTTCTGGGGCAAAGTTTCTTTTCTTTTGTTTCACTGTCTTCCTACTTGGATCCACGTTTAACTTGTGAGTAATCAGCTCCGGGTCTATGCCTGGCATATCAGCTGCTGACCATGCGAACACATCACTATTTTCTTGCAAAAATTTCACCAACTTCCCTCCAAGGGGCTCCTCTAATGTGGCTCCAATGAAAGTCATCCTCTCAGGATTCTTGGGGTCTAAAGGAATCGAAACCAAGTCTTCTGCTGGCTTTCCTCTCTTCTCATCATTTTCTTGGATATCCATATCTTCAATAGGAAGAACCTCCCCCCCGACTTCATCTACCCTCAAAGAGGCCACGTAACAGCTTCTAGCCATTTTTTGATCTCCTCTCTCCTCTCCAATCCCATTCCGGGTGGGAAACTTCATAACTGAATGGTAGGAAAAGGGGACTGCCTTGAAGGTATGTATCCATGTTCTCCCCATGATAGCATTATAAGTTGAACTAGCCTTCACCACCACGAAATCCAACATCTGCGTTGCTTGCCTTGGTTCCATACCTATGGTGGTTGGCAATTTGATTATCCCTTCCACAGGACATTCTACTCCAGCAAATCCATATATCAGCATGTCGGTTGGTGTCAACTGGGAGTCGTTATACCCCATCCTTAGAAAGGCGTCGTGGAGCAAGATATCCACAGAAGCACCATTATCCACAAGGACCCTCTTAACCGGGCTATTTCCTATTACTGGTGTTATGACCAGCGGGTCGTCATGAGGAAACTTCACACCCTCTAGGTCAGAATCATCAAAAGCCAATGTTACTTCTGTCCTGGCCCTCTTCGGGGCTTCTCCAACAATATGCATAACCTCTCTAGTATATGCCTTTCTGAAATTTTCGGATAATCCAGCAGCAGTTGGACCTCCAAAGATCGTATTTATCACAGGCCCTTGAGGTCGCGGCCCTCCAAAAATTGCATTTATAACCGGGCCTCTAGGCTGGGGGTTTCGCCCCTGATCGTCTTAGTCCCTCCTACGATCCTCAAAGTTCTTCCTTCTATTATTATTCCTATCCCCTCCTTCTCCAGTGTATTTGTTCAATCTTCCTTTTCGAATGAGGAACTCAATTTCATCTTTCAGCTGCCTACACTCATCGGTGCCGTGACCAACATCTTTGTGAAATCTGCAATATTTACTTTTGTCTAGCTTGGTAGGATCAGCCTTCAGGGGCTTAGGCCAATGAATATCTTGATCTTTCTCGATTTCCATCAAGATATGGCTTTTAGGAGCATTCAGCTTAGCGTATTCGGTGAACTTTTGCCCAGGTCCTCCCTTCTTGGGGGTTGAATCAGGGTTTTGCTCGGTTCTAGGATACTTGTCCTTAGCGATATATTCCAGATCAGTTTTTCGCTTCTTGCCTCCAGTGGGCTCATTACTTACTACGGTCTTCCTCATGCTTTCTTTAACTTTGATATACTTCCCTGCCCTCTCCTGAAGCTACAACATGCTTTCAGGGGGTATTTGGCCAAGGACATCTTAAAAAACTCATCCCTAGTTCCTTGTTGCAGCGCTATCATGGCTACCTTATCATCCAGGTCTGGGACTTTTAAAGCCTCCTTTGTGAAACGATTCAGGTAATCTCTCAAGGATTCCTTTGCCCCCTGGACAATACACATAAGAGATGCAGAACTTTTCTCATGAACTCTTCCACTGATGAATTGCTTAATAAAAGCCTGGCTTAATTCTCTAAACGACCCAATAGAGTTTGGGGGCAAGCGACTGTACAATCTTTGAGCCATACCCGACAGGGTTTGAGGGAAGGCCCGACACTTTATAGCATCATTCACGGTTTGCAAAAGCAGCGCATTAGAGAATGTCCTAACATGATTAGCGGGGTCTCCCGTGCCATCATAGGCTTTGATAGTGGGCATCTTGAATTTCCTTGAGATATGGGCATTCATTATCTCTTCAGTGAAGGGCGGAATTGGATCATCAAGATCTCCAAGGGGAAGGAGATTGCTTGGATCAGTTCTTGGGACAATAGCCCTTCTCCGTACCGGACCATCCAGGTCTATGATAGGAGGAGGATTTCTCCCCCTAGGAGGTATCTGGGGTCTGGTGGCCTGGTGAGCCTCCAAGTCACGCCTCAGCCTTTGGATCTCGGCCTCATGAGCCCTGATCATTTCCTGCACTTCTTGGGGATTCGCCCCTTGGGTGCTTTGAGGGCGTTGCCTTCCATCGGCCATCGGCTCTTTGCCGGGACGCATCCTTCTTGGGGCCTCTTCATCATCCGAAGATTCGGAGTCTCTCTCAGTATAAGGACCAGAAAATTCTCGATCCTCGGGGATAGGAGCCAAACCTCGTATATATGGGGTATATAGGGGGCGATTGCTCTCGTGCTTCACTTCGCCCAGCATGTCCACTTCCTCCAACCTCGGGGTAAAGGGGCATCCCATAAGGGGGTTAGTAGTAATAATAGTTGAATATTCATACCCGACGGGTCGAGAAGTCACAGGTACATGTAACGACTGGGAACTTTACGTTTATATTATATCATGATTATAATAAAATATGTGAATTAATGTGTCATTTATGTGTGATTATCTGATAAACCATAACTGTTACGTGATACGTGTATTCCATGTCATTTCTGTATTTTAAGGTATTTTTCAGATATTTTATTATGCATTTATAGGTTTTATTTCAAACGTTTTATGACCCAAACGATGATTTTAAAGCCAGTATTTCAAATAAAATAATGGGCCTTATTTTTCATCAAATGGCTTGTACAATCGCCTTGTTCTGAACATCTAGATAATTTATAAATTTTCTCGTTTTGCAAAAAATGATTTTTCCGGGCCCCATTGGGTGTCAAAAACCCCACAAAAATCACATTTTTATTTTTATAAAATTATAGGACTTTCATTTATATTATTTCTTTGCATTTTTGCATTATTCACAATTTTTGGGAATTTTTGGCATATATATTGCATATATAAAATATTTATAAATTAAATTTTAATACTCAAAAATTATAAAAATTAGGGCCCAATAATTTTATTTAATGTATAATTAGCCCCTTAATTTTAATTAGGAGTATTATTTTTAATACTATAAATAGCCTAATTTTTATTTAATTAATTATAATTAAACATTAAAATCTGCAAAATTACCAAAAATTCTCTGAAATCGGGTCGGGAAGAACAGGTTCGGGTCGAAGAATCAAGTCGAAATTTCTCACTGATTACAGCATCAAATCATGTGATTCAAGTACTCAAATTGAAGGTTTTGATCCGTTCTTTCTGTTTCTTGCATCAATTTCACGTTTTATTGCATCGTTTTTTATTTTTGATTTCTAGGGTTTATGTTCGAATTAGGGCTTTTTGATTCTGGGGTTATTGTGATGTTTTGATGATTGATATAGCTTTGTTAGATGATTTACAGTCGATTCATGGTGTTTAATTGAACAAACGATGCTTGGATAGTGATTCACGAATTCTAGGGTTTAGGTCGAATTTTCAAAACACAACTCGATGATTTCTGTGAATATTTGGTTCTTGTAATGTTAGGGCTTTGATTGTATATGTTCTTAGCTTCATTTTGCACTATATAACGTTTGATTTTATGTACAAATGAATGATTTGGGTTTTTGGTCGGAGTTCATGTCGATTTTGATCGGAGAAGATGACCCGACGGTTATTCTGTGATGTTATTTCCAGAATTAGATTGCCAGAACGATTTGGAATTGAAACCCTGTGAAAAATGAACCAAACGGTTCCGTTTTTGGCCTGAAAATGACTCGCCGGAATCTTGGCCGGTGCCGAATTCTAAGAAAAATCCGGTGGTGTTCTTCGCAACCCGGATTGTGACCCGTTTGACCCGTTCAGATTACCCGGTTTTGATCTGTTTTTGTCAGAAACCAATTTCTGACAACTGTTTCTGAAATTTTGATTTTTATTTTATATTTATTAATTTTAAAAATCAGTTTTATTTATTTTGTAAATTGATTAATTATTTATTAAATTAATTAATTTATATTATAAATAATTCTGAATTAATTTCTAAAAATCAGATTGAATTATTTTCTTAATTATTTATTATTTATTTATTACTTATTAATTATTTAAAAGTGATTAATTATTTTGATAATTAATCAAATAATTTTCAGTAAATCATAATAAATTCATTTTTAATTTCAAAAATTATAGAAAAATTATTTTTAATTCTGATTTTCTTAAATAATGATTTAAAAATTATTTTTGGGTTTTAAAAATTAGTAATAATTATTTATAATGATTAATAAATGGAATTTTCAGTATTTAATTAATAATAATTCAACCGTTAGTCCGTTTTGCGTGAAACGAAAGCCTGTTAACTCAGAAAAATGAATCCTTTTCATTAAAAATAATATCAAAGCTTAATTTCTTTTAGAAGTTAGTTGATTTTGTGACTTGTTTGATTATCAGTCAAGTTACGTGCCGAGACGAGTCCGAAAGATTCCGGAAAAATGGGAAACGAGTCAGATAACGATCAGTTGAGCGATCAGCGAGTCGATTTTGGTTTTAAAAATTATTTTAACCATAAAAATGATTATGTGCTTATGTGTATTACATGATTAATCGAGTCTTGCTTGCTGATATGTAATACATGAGTCAGTCATAAGCGCATGGATAGATGTTAGGATCAGTTTGAAGTCGATTCAAGATGCAAATGAAGTACGACGTGACTTAACCAGTCTATTTTGCCAACAGAAGCTAAGCCAGCCAGGCCAGCTGAGTCGGTAATAGTCCAAGGTGATAGACATAAGTGATTCAATTGCAGTAAGTCGCGCAGAAGGCAAGTTTTTCCTCTATTCTACTTTCAGAATAGTGATATTGATTCAAATATTTATCACATTTACATTCTCTTGATTATTGTTCTTGATCACTAATATACAATCCCTATTCCTTTGTTCATATTTCATTTCAATTCTTGATTTCTCCGTTTCTTTGGATTCTTGATTCATAATCTGTTGGTAACACATGGAGATTGATATATTCTAGTGTTTGGAATATATCAAAGCATACCGATTGTCCCGGTTGCTAAGCGATGGACTGGATAATGATATTTTGGGATTGAGTGTGTCTTAATCCTGAGGACCGGGATGACTGGTGCCTCGACGTGGGCCGTAGTGCATGGGTACCCGACTGGATCTATATACTGAGATATGGATCTACATTATATTCTGACTGATCAGCAGAATATAGATGCGAACTTGTGTCCAGTTTAGTTTATTTGTACTCGCCAGTAATGGCCTTCTTTCTATTCTCGTGAGGTTATATCTTGGCAGATATACCTGGGATGGCGGATTCATTTAAAATGCTTTAACACTGTTTATATGTTGTGGACTTGTTGAGCAACTTTTGGCTCACCCCTTTTATTGTTATTCACCTTATTGTTTTCAGTTAAGAAGGAATATGAAACCAATCAGGACTCGAGTGGTAAAGAAGCGAGTCAAGCCTCGGGATATCTTATACCCAAGGTGTTGATCCCAATCCAGGAAGAAAGCTTTGAGTTGCCCGAGCAGGTGGAGTGTTGATAGATAGTAGGTGTGTGTGTTTGAATAAAAGTTGAACTTAGCTTAAAATGAATTAGACAATGGTTTGTAATAAAGAGAGTTTGTGAGACTTTGAATGTTGGTTTGTAATAAAAGTAGTTAGTGGTTTTTGTTTTCATACTTTAACCTAAAAAGATCCTGGTTAGTGTTAAAGGGGTTTAATTTCATTTCTTTATTAATTGTTAATCAAATTGTACAAGTTTGGTGATTAGCTAGTAACCCCCAGACTTATACCCCGGGTCTGGAGGGCGTTACAGGTTTGGCATCAGAGCTGTAGGTTTGGTCCCTGAAAACAAGAACATTAGGATTAAGATAGGATAAGGAGATCACGTAAGATAGGGATAGTCAAATTAGGATGAATAGTGTTAGGATTTAGGTCAGCTTAGAATAGGGAAATAATCTTAGGATTGTTAATGACCTTTTCTTTTCTTTGGTATATTATCAGATGGCATCTTCTGGTTATTCTGTATCTTCCGAGAGGACAGTCACTGGGCCAGTAGCACCAGCCATACCTCCAGTATCTGAGCATATGTTTCCTCCTCTACCACCTCCACCACCATTGCCACAAGAGCCGGTACCACCAGTACAGGGGATAATGCATGATCCCATAGAGATGTTTGATCCATTTGAGTTCTTCGAGCCGATGGTTCCTTTACCTATTGAGCACCAGTTTATACTAGGTATTGAGTAGGAGTTACCACCACCACCATTGTTACCTCCTATACCAGTGCATGCCCCAGAGCCGGACATAGTTCAGATGATTCCAGTAGAGGGGATGGGAGAGCATGATGTGGATCTACAGTTAGGTTTACCCCAGCAAGGTGCAGGTATTCCGAGGGTTCCTTCTCAGGAGTCAGTAGGTCAGGTTGCTCAGCCGCATATGGTACCATACCATGAGTATAGAGTTATGAGGGATGATGTGGAGTATTGGCGGGCACAGTGTCGGGAGATTATGCATCTGTTTGATCAGAGGGACAGAGGACCGTTAGCGGCCCTACAGCCGGATTATTATATGAGACAGCGATTACAGTCAGTATTGATGAGTGCTACTTGGGAGCTGGATGATTTGACTCATGATGGACCTCCTTCTTTTGCAGAGTTCTACAGGGTTTTTCGCTTGGCTCAGACTTTGGTCCAGGCACTTAGAGAAGAGCTTAGGCGTATTCCGCCTGGGTTCTGATAGGGTTTGAGACGGTGACTCCAGAGTGCATGTGTATATAGAGGCAGCATAGTATAACCTAGTGAGTAGTGTGTATGTGTGTATCAGTAGTTTAACTTGTAGTAGTAGTTTAACTTGTAGCGATAGTGTGACTTGTAGCCGTAGTGATGACCAGTAGCCCGAGACTTTTTGTATCAAGCATTTACACCTGAAGCTGGTGTCACATATATATAAGATGAACTTTTTCAAATTTTTTTTTTATTTAAATTTCAGTCTTTACAGTTTTATAGCATTTACTTTCACTTTACAGTTTTTCATATTAAAAAAAAATTATTTTAAACTGTTCATATTTCCAGTCTGTACACTCAGCAACTATTTTCTTTAAATAAACCATGTTATGAATACAGGATAAATTGTTTTCCATACATATTGTCGATTGTTTATTAAACTGTTAAATAAATATCACCTGTTTTATTATCAGAAGAAGATGGCACCAAAAAGAAAGACTAGGGCTGAGACCTCTAACAGCAATTCTGAAAATCAGACTAATGAGACCATGAACCAAATGTTCCATCTGATGCAATAATAGATGGTAATGATGCAGCAGCAGATGCAGCATCAGCAACAGCAGATACAACAACAAATGTTACAACAGCCACCTCGTCCTGAGCTTCAATTACCACCAGTATTACCTGTTGTTACTTTTAAGCAGTTTCAGTCAGTTAAACCTCCAGAGTTTGAAGGGACTACTGATCCTATTAAAGCTACTATCTGGTTAAAAGAAGTAGAGAAAGCGTTCGCACTAGTGAAGGTAGGTGAGGACCAGAAGACTGATTTTGCTAGTTACTTGTTGAAAGAAGAGGCGAATTATTGGTGGGAATCTAAAAAGGCCTTAGAGGGTGAAGAAGTTATTGCATGGGATAGGTTTAAAGAGTTGTTTTTAGAAAAGCATTTTCCTCACTATGTGAAGAATCAAATGCATATTAAGTTTCTGGAACTGAAGCAGGGAAATATGTCTGTGGCAGAATATGAAGCCAAATTTACTGAGTTGGCTAGGTTTATTCTAGAACAGGTTGACACTGAAGAAAAACTAGTTCAAAGGTTTCAAGAAGGATTACGACCATGGATTCGTGGCCAAGTTGCAGTTTTCGAATTAACGACGTATACCGCCGTAGTTCAGAAAGCTTTGATTATAGAAGGGGAAAGTGAAAGATCTCAGCAAGACAAGGGACAGGGAAGTTTCCCAGATCGCTCCAGCAGAAAGCCGGGATTCCAAGCCCGGACAAATTTGAATTTTAAAAGGATAGGACAAGGTTCACAGAAGGCAGGTAATCATTTCCAAACCTCCAGTCAGCAGGGAATGGTCAGAGTTCCAGTGCCGTACTGCAAGACATGTAATCGAAAGCATACTGGTGTATGTATCAAAAGGGATGTAACGTGTTATCGGTGTAAGCAGAAAGGGCATTATTCTAACGAATGTCCGACAGGTAGAACAGCAGAGATGACTTATTTCCAGTGTGGAAAGAAAGGGCATATCGCCAGAAATTGCAAAGGATCAGCTATGGCAGCCAGTGTTCCGAGAATGTTAGCATTACCTCCGCCGCCGCCTAATCAACCCAAAGCAAGAACTTTTAACATGACCATGAAAGAAGCGGTGCAGAGTCTGAGTGTTATTTCAGGTACACTTTTGGTGAATTCTGTAATTTCAAAAGTATTAATTGATTCTGGAGCTACTCGTTCATTTGTTTCTGAAGAATTTCTTGGTAAGTTACATTGTAAAATCGAATGGTTGGGCGAAACGTTAATTATAAAATTAGCGAATGACGACCAAGTTCCGGTAGATCGAGTATGTACTGCGTGTGATATAGAAATAGCCGAACATCATTTTTCGGTAGATTTAATTCCTTTTAAGCTAGGAGAATTCGATATTATCTTGGGAATGGATTGGTTAGCATATCATAATGCTCAGATAGATTGCGCGAATAAGAGAGTCAAATTGCGAACTGCGGAGAATGCAACAGTAATATTCAAAGGCGAAAAATAGCAGAAGAAATTTCTTACTGTGATGCAGACTAAACGATTGCTTCAACAAGGATGTGAGGCATACATAGCTTACGTGTTAGATACTGAAAGAGGAAGTCCTAGAATAGAAGACATTCCAATTGTGTGTAAGTTTCCAGACGTCTTTCCAGACGAGCTTCCAGGGTTACCACCAGATCGAGAAATTGAGTTCACAATTGATCTAGCACCAGGTACAGAACCAGTTTCGAAAGCTCCATATCGGATGGCTCCAGTCGAAATGAAGGAATTGTCAATGCAACTGCAAGATCTTCTAGACCGAGGCATCATACGACCTAGTGTATCCCCATGGGGTGCACCGATGTTATTTATGAAGAAGAAGGACGGCAGCATGCGATTATGCATTGACTATAGGGAATTGAATAAACTCACTATCAAGAACAAGTATCCCTTACCGAGAATCGATGATTTGTTCGATCAGCTAAAAGGAGCAGCATGGTTTTCAAAGATAGATTTGCGATCAGGCTATCATCAATTGAAGATTAAAGCTGAAGATATTCCAAAGACTGCGTTTCGTACAAGATATGGGCATTACGAGTTTTTGGTAATGGCATTCGGTCTGACAAACGCGCCAGCAGCATTCATGGATTTGATGAACATAGTATTCAAGAAATATTTGGATAAATTCGTGATTGTATTCATTGATGACATCTTGATTTACTCCAAGTCAGAAGAAGAGCATGCAGAACACTTGAGAATAACTTTGGAAATTCTGAGGAAAGAGCAACTATACGCAAAATTTTCGAAATGTGAATTCTGGTTAAGAGAAGTACAATTTCTAGGGCATATTATCAGTAGAGAAGGCATCCAAGTCGATCCAGCGAAGATTGAAGCTGTGTTAAATTGGGAAAGACCAAGAACGCCGACAGAAGTTTGAAGTTTCTTGGGATTGGCAGGATATTATCGAAGGTTTGTCAAAGATTTTGCGAAAATAGCAACGCCGCTGACCAAGTTAACTCGAAAAAGTGAAAAGTTTGAATGGAGTGATAAGTGTGAAGAAAGTTTTCAAGAGCTGAAAAATCGGTTAGTAACCGCACCAGTACTTGTATTGCCAGACGAGCTAGGAAATTTCATCATTTTCAGCGACGCTTCGTATCGCGGGTTAGGATGTGTACTGATGCAGCACGGTAACGTCATTGCATATGCTTCGAGACAACTTAAACCTCATGAACAAAAATATCCCACTCATGATCAGGAATTGGCAGCGATCGTATTTGCGTTAAAGCTTTGGAGACATTATCTCTACGGTGAAAAATGTGAAATTTACACAGATCATAAAAGTCTAAAGTATATCTTTACGCAAAAGGAGCTGAACATGCGACAACGTCGATGGCTGGAATTGATAAAGGATTACGAAGTCACGATTAGTTATCATCCAGGAAAAGCAAATGTTGTAGCAGATGCGCTGAGCAGGAAAGAAAGATTGAATCGGTTAACTTCGTGTGAAGACTTAATCAAGGAATTCGACAAATTGGAAATTGAGATTCGTATTGCCAATGAATCTGCAGAAGCTATCTACACTATGACTTTCCAACCGGAATTGTTAGAAAAGATTCGCTGCTGTCAAAATGAAGTGATGAGTCAAGATGACGACCTGACGGGAAAAGAAATCACAACTCAGAAAGATAATGAAGGAATTTATGCTTTGCGTCGAGAATCTGGATCCCTAACGTAGTAGAATTAAAAGAAGAAATAATACAAAATGCGCACAATTCGAAGTATTCCATTCATCCAGGAAGTACAAAAATGTATCGTGATCTGAAAGAAAACTTCTGGTGGCCGAACATGAAGAAGGAAATAGCTGAATGGATAAGTAAGTGCTACACATGCCAGCGAGTTAAAGCGGAACATCAACGTCCGAGTGGATTATTGCAACCATTAGACATTCCAGAATGGAAATGGGAACATCTAGCGATGGATTTTGTGGTAGGACTACCAAGGACAAAGGCAAATCATGATGCGATATGGGTAATCATTGACAGACTCACGAAGTCGGCATATTTTCTACCAATCAATGAAAGATTTTCACTCGACAAGCTAGTGCACATATATCTCAAAGAAATTGTGATGCGACATGGAGTTCCAGTATCTATCGTGTCTGATCGAGATCCTCGTTTCAACTCAAGATTTTGGAGACAATTTCAAGAATGTCTTGGAACTAAATTGAACATGAGTACCGCTTATCATCCGCAAACCGACGGGCAAAGTGAAAGAACTATCCAAACGATTGAAGACATGCTACGAGTTTGTGCGATCGATTTTGAAGGCAGTTGGGATGAACATTTACCCCTAGTGGAATTTTCTTATAATAACATTTATCACGCCAGCATTGGAATGCCACCGTATGAAGCATTGTACGGGAGAAAATGCAGATCACCAGTATATTGGGATGAAGTTGGAGAACGCAAAATTTTGGGTCCAGAACTAATTCAACAGATGAAAGAAAAGATTGAACTCATTCGAAAACGACTCGATGCAGCGCAAAACAGGCAACGCAAATATGCAGATCAAGCCAGGAAAGATATAGACTATCAGGAAGGAGAAAACGTACTACTCAAAATATCGCCATGGAAAGGATTAACCAGATTTAGCAATAAGGGTAAATTAAAACCACGTTACGTTGGACCGTTTGAAATTTTGAAGAAGGTGGGAAAAGTTGCATACGAATTAGCTTTACCGCCTCATATGCAGCATATTCACAATGTGTTTCATGTGTCCATGCTTAAGCGATATAATCCTGATTCTAGGCATATAATCGAGTATGAACCGATAGAAATCCAACCTGATTTGTCATTTATAGAACAGCCGGTAAGAATTTTAGATCGGCGAGAGAAAGTGTTGAGAAATAAGTCTGTATATTTAGTGCGAGTGTTGTGGAGAAATCCTATGGTTGAAGAATCAACCTGGGAACTCGAAAGTGAAATATTAGAAAAATACCCTATTTGTTTTCATAAAAGATTCTGAGGACAGAATCCTTTTAAGGGGGGGAAGATGTAACGACTAGGAACTTTACGTTTATATTATATCATGATTATAATAAAATATGTGAATTAATGTGTCATTTATGTGTGATTATCTGATAAACCATAACTGTTACGTGATACGTGTATTCCATGTCATTTCTGTATTTTAAGGTATTTTTCAGATATTTTATTATGCATTTATAGGTTTTATTTCAAACGTTTTATGACCCAAACGATGATTTTAAAGCCAGTATTTCAAATAAAATAATGGGCCTTATTTTTCATCAAATGGCTTTTACAATCGCCTTGTTCTGAACATCTAGATAATTTATAAATTTTCTCGTTTTGCGAAAAATGATTTTTCCGGGCCCCATTGGGTGTCAAAAACCCCACAAAAATCATATTTTTATTTTTATAAAATTATAGGACTTTCATTTATATTATTTCTTTGCATTTTTGCATTATTCACAATTTTTGGGAATTTTTGGCATATATATTGCATATATAAAATATTTATAAATTAAATTTTAATACTCAAAAATTATAAAAATTAGGGCCCAATAATTTTATTTAATGTATAATTAGCCCCTTAATTTTAATTAGGAGTATTATTTTTACTACTATAAATAGCCTAATTTTTATTTAATTAATTATAATTAAACATTAAAATCTGCAAAATTACCAAAAATTCTCTGAAATCGAGTCGGGAAGAACAGGTTCGGGTCGAAGAATCAAGTCGAGATTTCTCACTGATTACAGCATCAAATCGTGTGATTCAAGTACTCAAATCGAAGGTTTTGATCCGTTCTTTCTGTTTCTTGCATCAATTTCACATTTTATTGCATCATTTTTGATTTTTGATTTCTAGGGTTATGTTCGAATTTGGGCTTTTTGATTCTGGGGTTATTGTGATGTTTTGATGATTGATATAGCTTTGTTAGATGATTTACAGTCGATTCATGGTGTTTAATTGAACAAACGATGCTTGGATAGTGATTCACGAATTCTAGGGTTTAGGTCGAATTTTCAAAACACAACTCGATGATTTCTGTGAATATTTGGTTCTTGTAATGTTAGGGCTTTGATTGTATATGTTCTTAGCTTCATTTTGCACTATATAACGTTTGATTTTATGTACAAATGAATGATTTGGGTTTTTGGCCGGAGTTCATGTCGATTTTGATCGGAGAAGATGACCTGAGGGTTATTCTGTGATGTTATTGCCAGAATTAGATTGCCAGAACGATTTGGAATTGAAACCCTGTGAAAAACGAACCAAACGGTTCCGTTTTTGGCCTGAAAATGACTCGCCGGAATCTTGGCTGGTGCCGGATTCTGGGAAAAATCCGGTGGTGTTCTTGGCAACCCGGATTGTGACCCGTTTGACCCGTTCAGATTACCCGATTTTGATCTGTTTTTGTCAGAAACCAATTTCTGACAACTGTTTCTGAAATTTTGATTTTTATTTTATTTTTATTAATTTTAAAAATCAGTTTTATTTATTTTGTAAATTGATTAATTAATTATTTAATTAATTAATTTATATTATAAATAATTCTAAATTATTTTCTAAAAATCAGATTGAATTATTTTCTTAATTATTTATTATTTATTTATTACTTATTAATTATTTAAAAGTGATTAATTATTTTGATAATTAATCAAATAATTTTCAGTAAATCATAATAAATTCATTTTTAATTTCAAAAATTATAGAAAAATTATTTTTAATTCTGATTTTCTTAAATAATGATTTAAAAATTATTTTTGGGTTTTAAAAATTAGTAATAATTATTTATAATGATTAATAAATGGAATTTTCAGTATTTAATTAATAATAATTCAACCGTTAGTCCGTTTTGCGTGAAACGAAAGCCTGTTAACTCAGAAAAATGAATCCTTTTCATTAAAAATAATATCAAAGCTTAATTTCTTTTAGAAGTTAGTTGATTTTGTGACTTGTTTGATTATCAGTCAAGTTACTTGCCGAGACGAGTCCGAAAAATTCCGGAAAAATGGGAAACGAGTCAGATAACGATCAGTTGAGCGATCAGCGAGTCGATTTTGGTTTTAAAAATTATTTTAACCATAAAAATGATTATGTGCTTATGTGCTTATGTGTATTACGTGATTAATCGAGTCTTACTTGCTTATATGTAATACATGAGTCAGTCATAAGCGCATGGATAGATGTTAGGATCAGTTTGAAGTCGATTCAAGATGCAAATGAAGTACGACGTGACTTAACCAGTCTGTTTTGCCAACAGAAGCTAAGCCAACCAGGCCAGCTGAGTCGGTAATAGTCCAAGATGATAGACATAAGTGATTCAATTGCAGTAAGTCGCGCAGAAGGAAAGTTTTTCCTCTATTCTACTTTCAGAATAGTGATATTGATTCAAATATTTATCACATTTACATTCTCTTGATTATTGTTCTTGATCACTAATATACAATCCCTATTCCTTTGTTCATATTTCATTTCAATTCTTGATTTCTCCGTTTCTTTGGATTCTTGATTCATAATCTGTTGGTAACACATGGAGATTGATATATTCTAGTGTTTGGAATATATCAAAGCATACCGATTGTCCCGGTTGCTAAGCGATGGACTGGATAATGATATTTTGGGATTGAGTGTGTCTTAATCCTGAGGACCGGGATGACTGGTGCCTCGACGTGGGCCGTAGTGCCTGGGTACCCGACTGGATCTATATACTGAGATATGGATCTGCATTATATTCTGACTGATCAGCAGAATATTGATGCGAACTTGTGTCCAGTTTAGTTTATTTGTACTCGCCAGTAATGGCCTTCTTTCTATTCTCGTGAGGTTATATCTTGGCAGATATACCTGGGATGGCGGATTCATTTAAAATGCTTTAACACTGTTTATATGTTGTGGACTTGTTGAGCAACTTTTGGCTCACCCCTTTTGTTGTTATTCACCTTATTGTTTTCAGTTAAGAAGGAATATGAAACCAATCAGGACTCGAGTGGTAAAGAAGCGAGTCAAGCCTCGGGATCCTCTTATACCCAAGGTGTTGATCCCAATCTAGGAAGAAAGCTTTGAGTTGCCCGAGCAGGTGGAGTGTTGATAGATAGTAGGTGTGTGTGTTTGAATAAAAGTTGAACTTAGCTTAAAATGAATTAGACAATGGTTTGTAATAAAGAGAGTTTGTGAGACTTTGAATGTTGGTTTGTAATAAAAGTAGTTAGTGGTTTTTGTTTTCATACTTTAACCTAAAAAGATCCTGGTTAGTGTTAAAGGGGTTTAATTTCATTTCTTTATTAATTGTTAATCAAATTGTACAAGTTTGGTGATTAGCTAGTAACCCCCAGACTTATACCCCGGGTCTGGAGGGCGTTACAGTACATGTACTTGTTGAACTTGAGGATTCGTACCTTGAATAGTCGGGGGAGTCGTCCCTTGTGGCTGAGGTTGAGTTGCCCCTATCCGGGCTTCCCCTTGAGTAGATGCATAAGTTGAGTGGGGAGGAATCTCCACGGTTGACGAAATCACCTGGGTTGTCCCTGATGGTGTTCCTTCCTCCAGAGCTCTAATTGTTCTCCGTGTTCTCGCCATGGTTGTTGTTGTGCCTTCCCACAGACGGCGCCAAATGTTATGGATTAAAAACTAATATATATAATTGCTGTATTTAGTACTAAGGAACGTGAGCTTCAAGGCTAGTTTTGACTGCTCTTGTGTTTCGTGACTCAATATGCCTTAACAAGATGCCTACGTACCTTGCTGATTGCCAAGGATCAAGTCGAAAAACGTAGTTCTGATTTATGGGGTGAGACCCCTTATATAGATGTGGGAGTCCTTGAATTGGACTTGGTATAGGAGACTTGGTGGTCAAGTCTCTGAATTAAGATAGACTTAGGAGTCCTAGGGAGTAGGAAGCTGATTCCTTATCCCATGAGGTCCCTTGGAGGCCAATCTATAAGGATTTATATCCTCACTAGGACTTATCTTAATAGCTATTTTTCTCCATTATTTATTAATTACGAAATTAATAAATAATCAGGGTTTTTGAGCCTTCTTTGTTCCATCAGGCCTAATCTGGTCCATCAGGCCTGATCAACATGTTAACCTTTCTGGTCTGAATGTCATACATCTTCTTATTGGGCCTTGCAGCCCAAACTGTAATATTTAATTATGTAATCAGGATTTATTTATCCCTATCAAATATGATTTTCACAAAATTTTAAAACTAGAGTATCGAAAACGTAAACTTTGTAAAATCTCAGGGGTTAAACTGTAATTTTTACAATCCCCCCTCTTCCCCGATAATCGCCGGCGAAGCCATAGCCGCCGGCCAGAAGCTTTTCGGCGACACTCCTCCTGCCCAGAACTCTGCCAAACTGACGGAGCTGGACCATCTTTACTCCAGAAACTCGTTAACAGCTCTGTTTCTGGCAAAGGCGTGGCCAAACGGCCATAAATGGTGGTCAAAGAAACCACCGTCGGCAGTGTCGAATTTTTCGACAACCCTGAAACAACATCCAACAGACAAGCTTTTGGCATGGTTCGATTTCTGGTGACACGATCTACCTTTCTAAAGTATCCAAACATGTCCAGATTTAACGGATTAAAAATCCGGCCAAAAATATGAATTTTCCGGTGAATTTCTTCAAGAACACCAAGAACATTCAAACTCAAAGATCAAATCAACTTTTCTACATGTTATTGAACTCCAAATTTGACATATAATATACCAAAATGACCAGGAAGAAAATATCTACATGATTCAAACATCAAATCACACAAACAACATCAAGAACAAAAATTCAGATTTTAATTACTAAATAATTCGAATTAAAATAATTAAATAAGAAAATCACCTTGATTTTTACACTGAAATGGATGATTGATTATGAAAGAACTTTTCCAGAGTTTCGATTTGATATAGGGCACGCTCGGATCAGAGTTTGATAACGCATTCGAATCCTCGTTTGATTATGAAGAACACGATGAATTTTAAAGTTTTTCTCTAGAAATTATATAGTTTTACTATTTGCAAATGATAATCTGTACAAAATACAATCCTGTATTGGCTATTTATATTTATGGAATATTAATGCGTGTTAGATCGCTTTGGATCAAAAATTACGTTGCTTAGCCGCTAAGTAACTGAAAAATGATCCGATCGGATAAGGTTTTGGATAAACATTATCCTGTTTTGGATAAGCATTATCATGGTTTGGATAAGCATCAATGGTTTTGGATAATTATCAAAACCGGGCTTTTATAAAACGCTTTGTACAAAGGTAATGTTATCGAAAAGGGTTATCGTATCGAAAATTTTGCACCGCGCTGCGCACGGGTCAAACCGTAACCCGGATCGAAAAAGTCAAAACATGGAAAATGTCCGGAATTACCAGATTAGGTTAGAAAAGAGTTTTCGGAAGAGTTTTGGGCTGTATAAACCTAAAAACGGTTGAGGTTGGACGATTTCTGGCTTTAGAAAATAGTTTTATAAATATTCAAAAAATAATTAATAAATTCATAAATCAATATAAAATCAATAACACTCCAAAAATTACCAACAAAATACCTTAATTATCTATATTTTATTCTGGATATAATGAAATTAACATACTTATACTTTACCATATATAAACATCCACATAACAACACCAATCATCAAATAATTCACCAAAAATCACAATATAATCACATAATAATTATTTATCAATAAAAATAATTACACGCTATATCCCGGATATTACAATATACATGGGTAAAATTCATGCATTCAAAATATAAGACTCCGCACATCGTTATTGAACACATTAAGAAGATTAAAACGCAGGCTGAAGATCAGAATTGTGTAAAAAGATTGAGAAGTGACAATGGCATAGAATTCAAGAATGCAACCTTGAATGAATTCTGCAAGGACAAAGGCATTGTTCATGATTTTTTAGCATCTAGGACATCTCAACAGAATGGTGATGTTGAGAGGAAAAATTGAACATTGGTGGAGGCTGCTAGAATAATGCTACAAGATGCCAAACTGCCAACAAGTTTTTGGGAAGAAGCTATCAATATTGCATGCTATACCCAAAACAGATATCTCATCAACAAAAGTCTTGGCAAGTCACCCTACTCAATTTTATCAAAAAGGAATCCTATTGTCAAGTATCTTCATTTGTTTGTAAGCAAGTGTTTTGTACTAAAGGACAACTCTGAATATGTGGGAAAATTTGACTCTAAGGTTTTTGAGACAATTTTTCTGGGATATTCATTGGAGAGAACTGCCTACAGAGTCTATGTGCTTGTACAGAAAAAAAATATGGAAAGCACAGATGTGACATTTGACGATGACAAATGTCCAGGCTTGGAATGCCTAGATGAAGATGAAGCCCTAAAGTTTGAAAACCTTAACGTTGATAGTGATTCTGATGATGAGGCTGAAGTCAACACAAGCAATAGAATGGATGAAGAGTCAACTAAACTAGTGATTCATGAGAATGGAAACTCGTCTCAAACAGCTGAATTTGATAGCACAAAATCAGGGGGAGAAAGAGGAGAAAGTTTTGTAAGTCATGCCAATGGTGAAGAAAATGCAGAAAACACAAGTCAATAAACTCACACCATAAAATGGGATAGGAGTCACAATGCAGATGCTATTATTGGTGACCCCAATGCTGGAGTAAGGACTATATAAGTGCAACTGCAAATGAATGTTTACATGCATGCTTTCTTTTGAGCCTAAGAAAGTTGATGAAGCTCTACTTGATCCTGATTGGATATATGCCATGCAAGAGGAGCTTAATCAGTTTGAGAGAAATAAAGTTTTGGAATTGGTTCCTGCACCAAAGAACAGAAGTGTAATTGGAACAAAGTGGGTGTTCGGGAATAAAATGGATGAAAATGGAATTGTTACCAGAAACAAAGTAAGGTTGGTCGCAAAAGTCTACTCACAAGAGGAAGGAATTGATTATGATGAAACCTTTGCCCCAGTTGCAAGACTTGAAGCTATAAGGATATTTCTTGCATTTACTGTACACTCAAATTTTAAAGTGTATCAAATGGATGTAAAGAGTACATTCCTTAATGGTGAGTTAAAAGAAGAGGTTTATGTGCAACAACCACCTGGATTTGAAGATCCAGAATTTTCAAATTTTGTTTACAAGCTACTCAAGGCTCTCTATGGATTCAAGCAAGCACCAAGAGCTTGGTATGACACACCGTCAGATTTCTACTCAAATATGGATTCACAACAAGCACAATTGACAAAACATTGCTCTACAAGAAACATGGTGGTGATATGATCCTGGTGGAAATCTATGTGGATGATATCATCTTTGGTTTTACAAATGAAAAACTATGTCAAAGATTCTCAAGACTCATGCAGAGTGAATATGAGATGAGCATGATGGGAGAGTTAAGGTACTTTCTTGAACTTCAAGTCAGTCAAAGAAGTGATGGAATCTTCATCAGCCAAACCAAGTATGTCAAGGACTTATTGAAGAAATTTGGAATGGTTGACTGTTTACCTGCATCTACACCTATGTCTACAGCTACCAAGTTGGATGAAGATATGAAAGGGAAAAGTGTAGACATTTCACGGTATGGAGGAGTGATTGGATCTTTGTTGTACTTAAAGGCTAGTAGGCTAGACATCATGTTTGCAACATATCCGTGTGTAAGATTTCAAGCCAATCCTAAAGAATCACATTTGATGGTTGTAAAAAGGATTTTCAGATACTTGAAAGGAACTCCAAACTTGGATTATGGTATTATAAGGGAACATGATTTGAAGCTGTTGGATACACAAATGCAGATTTTGTTGGATGCAGGGTTGTCAGAAAAAGCACTAGAGGAAGCTGCCATTTCCTTGGTCAAAGACTTGTATCCTTGTACAGTAAGAAAAAACAATATGTGTAAACTTCCACAGATGAGGCTGAATACATAGCTGCTGGAAGTTGTTGTGCTCAAGTGCTTTGGATTAGAAATCAGCTAATGGATTATGGCCTAGTGTTACACAAAATTACTATTATGTGTGACAATACTAGTGCCATATCTATTGTTGCTAATCCAGTAAATCATTCTAGGACAAAGCACATAGATGTAAGGTACCATTTTATTAGAGAACATGCTGCGAATGGTACAATTGAGCTAATTTTTGTTCCAACCGAAAAACAGTTAGCTGACATTTTTACTAAAACTTTGGATGAAGCTACTTTCACTAGACTTGTAGGTGAAATTGGTATGCATAATTCTTCACCCTAAAGGCAAGAACTCAGCTAATGTTTTGCAGCAAATTAATTTCTGATAAATCAAAATTTATTTGATTAATTGGAAATTAACTGGAATATGAATTATAAATATTTCAGATTTCTCTGCATATTTATTTTTTATTTTATTTTTGTTAACTCGGAATTTTTTCAAATTCTAAGTAAACTATCTTTTGTTAATTCATATCTTCAATATATGAAGTTAATAAAAGACATACCTGAAAAGCAGCAAAAGTGCATAGAGAACTGAGTTCTCGATAAGTATAAATGACTTCTCGATAAGTCATTCTGAGACTTCTCAAAGTAGTTCTCGATAAGTCAGTTTTGGACTTCTCGAGTGGACATCTTAATAAGTTATTTTCACTTCTCGATAGAGTTCTCGATAAGTCTTTGTTAGAATTCTCGTGGACATCTCAATAAGTTATTATGACTTCTCGAATGACGTCCCAAATAAGGTCAGTCTAGACTTCTCGAATGGACAACTCGATAAGTCACTCTATGACTTCTCAATAAGTATTGTAGAGATCTCGGGTGAAGTATTTTGAGTTCTCTACAAGTACAATTTAGACTTATCTTTAACTCAGACTGAAATAATTTTATTTAATAAATTATTTTTAGTATGATACTTTTGAAATAAATACATTTTAATTTATATTGATTTAATCAATAAAAATTTGGAATATTTCAGTCCATTCTGGATAAACTGAGTATTGATTAGACATCTCGATAAATCACTATCTAGATCTCGAATAAATTCAAGATAGAGACATATTGATATGTATTTCATTAATTCACATGACTTCTCGATAAACAAATACCAAATGTTTTATCCACTTCTTGATAAGTCATATTCATAAGCCTATAAATACCCATACTTTTTAATTGAGTTACTCTTTACGCTTTCGAGATCTCAATTGACCTAATTTCTCCAATTCTCAACCGCTCTCTCTTGTTTCAAACTCTTTCTCTTAAATTTTTTAAGAAGCCACTCAAATCTACACCTTCAAAATGGCACTAAATAATATTAGAGCTACAATCCCCAAGGAAGGAACCAACTATCTCGCTTTTACAGATGTTAATCAAGCTCCTGACAGTTTCAAAGGGTTTGTTAAATTTTTGTATGAGACTTATCTTGCAGGAGCTCTAACTGCTAATCCAATCCTCTACTTGGATGTTCTACATGAGTTCTGGACAACAGTTGTGGTGAGGACAGTTATGCATGAAAATTCAGTCTCTTTGATGGTGAACTGATCCATTCAAGGCCAACAGGTGGAGTTTAATGAGCAAGATGTGAACCAGGCTTTGGGCATTCCAACTGAGCAAATGGAGGAGATTCCTACTCAACAGGAGTTGTCTGAGTCCATGGACTTCATCAATTACAGTGAGAAAATCAAACTGGACAGCCTGAATAAGAAGAATCTGAGAATGGAATGGTCATTCTTATTTGACTCCATCATAAGGGCCTTCACTTGCATAAAGACAGGGTATGATAACATATCCAGTGGAGTCCAGAAGTTGGTCTTCTCCATGGCTCACAACAGGAACATAAATGTAGGCTTATTGATCCTGGAAGAACTTAGCACCAGGCTCACAATGCCCCTAGCTATAAGAAGTAAGGAAATCTTCTTTCCTAGGTTTATAATGTCCACTTTAAATCATAAAGTTAAGGATATTCAATTACCTAATGGTATAGATTGTATATTAATAGGCAACTGTAAATAAGTGTCCAAAGTTCTATTTATCTCACTTCTTACAAAGAACAGGGTGAGGGTAGGTCTCAAAATGACTCCTTTCATGATTGAGAAATTTAGGACCTATCATTACCCTATGTCTAACATGAGGTCTAGTTCTATAACATCTAGTTCAGTTATGGCTCATGTCCCTGTGGAAGAACAAACACAAGACAACCAACAGAGGCCTTCCCAAACTGAAACCCTTCCTTCTGTACCACCAGAAGCTAGGAAACCAACCACTTCATCCTCTCAAAAGGTTGAAGTGAGTAAAAAGAAGAGAAAGCATGCACCTTTGAAATAAGTTAGTGAGAGTGGTGAGGATAAAACAGAACCTGAGTCTCACCTGGTTAGAAAACCAAAGAAGGTTAAGAAATATGAGTTGACCTCTCAATTGACCATCTCTGCACCCTTCCAATAGGATGCAGTTGTAAAACATGGAATTAAACAGACCCTAGAGGCATCCTCTCAACAGGGTGTCTCTATTGAACAGAGCATCCACCCTAATACACCTTGTAAAGAGTCTGCACCAACACTTGAGCAAACTCAAGTGTATAAAAGAATAAATAAGGATGACACACACATTGGGAGCACATCATTTCAAGCTCCCTCATCTATTCAAGGGGAGATGCCAAAACTCAATTCTGAAATCACAAATCTCATTTCTAAAATTTCTTCTTATTTTAATGAAACACTTGAATCTACATCTTAAGTGTTTCCAATTTCAAGTGACACGGTTCATGACACTGTGATCACTACCCAGACACCTTATTTATATGGTGAGAGGCTACTAGCTGGGATAAACCTTGATGACACCATCACACACATGGGGGATCCATCATTTTTTACTGAAGACTCTATAGTAGTCACAAATGCACCTTCATGTACAAATCAATTTTCACAGATTGAAAGGTTTGAGGGTAGTACTCCTGAGGGGGAGCTATCTAAATCCTCTCCAATTTAATTGGAAGTTCCTCAGGTGGGAACAACTCCCCTCATAACCCTGGCCGATATTGCTTTTTCAATTGAAGCTAGGAGTTCAATTTCCAATGATCCTACTATTGGGGAGGCAAGTTTAGCACATTCAAGTGCAAGCTCACTATAAAATAAGCAAGGGTTTGAGGTCATGGTACATGACAGTAACATGGTCAAATCCCCTCTAATTTAATTGGAGGTTCCCATAGTTGGTGAACAACACACTGTCACAACCACAGTTTCTACTGTGAGTCCAACTGTGGCTTCTGTCACAGGTGATGTTCAAAAACCCCAACCCTCCACCTTAAACCCTACAAACATTCCTTTAACATCCAATCCCACACAACAACCCTCTCACCTAATTCAACAGTGGCTACAAAATGCTCAATCCCAACCAAACACCATGGATGATCTTCTGGTTTAACAACTTTATGGCCTTGCAAACATCACACAACTCATGCTCACTACAGATATGTCCAATCAGGACTATCAAACCATTATGCTCTCCTATGATGAAGATGTTGAGAAGCAAAAGCAGAAGATGGTGAATGAAGCTGAGCAGGATGGCAATATGGATGCTTGGCTCTCCAAGGACTTTACTTTAGATATGGATGAGGTCTTGGTAAGGTTCAAGGAGGAATATGTCACCATTCTAGGAAGTAATGCCAAGACCCTCACTCTAAAGAAAGTATATGATATAGTCAATGAAGTCTACAAGGCTCAAATCAAAGCTTTTCACCTCTTTGGTAAAGCACTAGATGTGACTTTGACTGGTCATCAAGACAAAATTAGAAAAATGGTGAGGGAGTAGATAGATGAGATTATCCCTTCACAAGTAGAGATCAAATCAAGGTTTAGCACCTTTGCTGAACATATGGAAAGATTTGATCTAATTTGAGTGGATACAAGTATCAAAAATCTAAGGCAATCATTTGAGGCTCTACATGAGGTGATTCAATGGTATATTAAAAATTCAAATGACATCAGACTCAAGTTGAATCAACTCCATCAAAGCAGATATGAGCCCTTATCTCTATTAATGGAGGGTATCAAGGAGCCTATACAAGCCACATTTGGTGCTACTATGCCATCTAGCTCACACGTGCCAAGCTCCACTTCTACAAATCTACAGATTCAATCTCTTCAAGAGCAAGTCTCTAATCTGCAAGACTCCAATGATTCTCTCACAAAACAAGTCTCTCAACTCACAACTTGGGTGTAGAGTCAACACGATGACATTAAAACCCTGGTAGACTCCCATAAACATCTACAAATGCATAATTTAGTTTGTTTGAGAGATATTATGGGTGCACTCAACATTCCATTATTAGCCCTGCCTGAAGCTGTGAGGCCTGAAATACCTTCACCTTTCATCTTACCTGCTACCAAGACTAAGGGGGAGATACATGAAAGGTTGCTGAAATCATCACTTCAAATCAAGAAAGCTAAGGAAATGGAACTACCCAAAGCTAAGGGAAAGGGTCATGAACAGCAAGTTGATGTTGGCATGGAGAGGCTAATCCATGCACCTGAGGGGCCAAGTCTGAGTAATGAACTTGAACAACTACTAAAGGCTCTCAGGGACTCTTTATCCAACAATCACTTCACATACAAGAAAGCTTTGGACATGATTATTAACTTCTTAAGGGTGATTATGGTAATAACCAAAGATGGTGTTAGGGAAAAGAGATTTTTGGTCAAAATAAATGACTCTGGTGTAGACATATGTTTACAGGTGTCCATAAGTTTTTTCACATCAAGGAGGGCATCTGAACTGGACATTCTGATCAACAAAGTAAACAGAGTGATTCCTAAAGACACTCTCTTGCTGACTGAATTGAAGAATGCTCAAATAGTTGCTTTTCCAGAAGCATATCTACAACTAAACAAGGGAGTGGCATACATCTGTCCAACCATCAAACATTGCAAATATTTCCAAATTCCAAAGCAATGTGTCATGGAAAATAAGAAGCTGATCATGATCATTGAGACTGGTTTTAAGAATAAGAAGAACAAGATAGTTGAGTACATTGAGATGATAAAGTTTTTGGGGAGATACTTAAGAAATGTTGAAACTATGCTGCCTCAAACAAAAATCAACACTAAGGATGATTTGGATTATGATGAGCATAAAAAAGATGATCAAAAACCTTTTGGCTCAAATCCAAGTCAATCCTCTAAGGTAGCTGGAAGCAAGGTGTATGAAAAGAGGAGAGGTCAAGATGACAAGAAGGGAGATGGGAAAAAAAATATGAAGGAGGGAGAAGGGAGAAGGGGATTCTAAGAAGAAATGTGTTCAAGTCCAATAAATCCAAAATCAAACTAATCAGACCCCTAAACCTAAACACTCAAACATTCAACCACATTTAACCACTAAGCCCAGGTTTTTGTACAAGCAAACTGTAAACACCCTACTCAAAATATCTGTCATATCTAGCCAATCCACCTTGAAGAAAATCACAAACCTACCCTCATTCAAGCCACCAATAAAGACTTACTACAAATTTGTTGGAAGAAAACCAAAGAAACTACAAGTTACTGAGAGAGCTTTCTGGAACTATTTTAATCAAAATGATTTTATACCTCTAAACTGGTGCGTAATAGATGAAGACTACTTTCAACAATAATCTGAAGAAATAGTCGGAGTTTGTGTTAAATCATTAAGAGATGTTAAGATATACTATAAAGATGGCTCCTTCACTATACTTGGCAGGGAATTAATGGATACAATTTCAACCACGAAATTCAATAGGATGATTAGCTTAATGAAGGATAAGGATACTAGTACAAGGGCATGGAGGGCTGTTATGTGTGTTTGGTTTAGAAGAAGGGATGATATGAGTGCAAAAAGAAAGGATGGAAATGAAGAAAGTGATAGGAAGTATGCAGAAGAAATTCCTATATTTGAACAAAGATTAAATGAGTTAAAGGCAAAGGGACTAGTTTCAAAGGATGGAGATCTTTTTAATATAAAAATCGGCACTCGTTCAATATTCTTGGTCAATTACTTAAAAGCTACAGACCAGATGAATGGCTCAAGCTGGTGGAAGCCTTAAGAGGGACTCAAATTATTGAAGAGCTAAATGTACTTGTAAATCTCAAAGACCTCATTAGGAAATAGCCATGCTATGAAAACTTCACCTAGTTTCTGTACTGCTGAAAAAATGTATTGACTTAATGAAAATGTGTAAATTATAATGTTTATCAATTTTTCATGTATTTGATTTTAGCTTGGGGTTAGTCTTGTAATCAGGCATGAATTTATGATAAGAAATCTTCTCACAAATTAGGGGAGATTATTGTGCAAGACATGCATGTACAATAACAAGATTAAGTCAAACTGACAGCCCTAAGATTCAGTTATATTGATAATTAAATTTGTATTATGTATTGTATTACTTGAGTCTGTAAAATGGTTAAAAGATCAGACTGGAGTATTTTCTTGTAAACAGTTCAAGCCTAAGGAATAAAACTCTAGAAGAAGATCAAGACAGATCATGCCTCAGAAAAATGATACAGAAGCTTGGAGTTAAATAAAACTGTTTTATGGAAAATATTCTAAGTCAAGATATCGACAAGTCACAGATCAAGTCATATAGAGAAGTCATTCGAGAAGTCCAGAATGACTTATCGAGAAGTCCATAATGACTTATCGAGAAGTCCAGAATAACTTATCGAGAAGTCCTGAATAGCTTATCAAGAAGTTTAAGAGATATCGACAAGTTAAATGAAGATATGAAGATTGAAGATATCGACAGGCTATTTCTATATATCGAGAACTAGGAGATATCGACAAGTCAAAATGAAGACATGAAGATTGGAGATATCTACAAGTCAATTTCTCACATAGAGATCTCAAAGATATCGACAAATCAAAATGTATATAGAGATCTCTGAGATATCGACAAGTCAGTTCCACATGTAGAGATCTCATACATATCGACAAGTCAATTCAAGTTCAAGTATTTAGAGACCTTGACAAGTCAAGTATACCTATAGAGAACTCAGAGATCTCGATAAGTCATTATACTTATTGAGATGTCACTGCTCTATAGATCCAACTGGAGATCTCGATATACTTTTCAAGTACATAATGCAGACAAGTTAAAGATCCAAGATTATCAATCAATAAAAACTTCAATTACTGAATTGAAAAGTCTACAAAAGCAGCTTGAAGAATACAAGATCAAGGGCAAAGATTAACTAATAAAGGAAGGTCACAGATCTACAAGATATGGAAAGATTTGCTAAGCCATAAATGGAAAGTATTAGTGACAGCTTAGAAAAGGGTTTAGTACATCTTAATACATGCTTTGTAAACCCGTGTTTACTAATCAATAAAGTAAACATTGGTCCTTTGTTTTAGTAGTAACAAATAGATCTAGCTTTTCTTGTACTCTCTCAAGATAGAAGCTGAGTTCTTTACTTACAAAGAACCCATAAATTTGTAGCAAGACATACTTAATTTTAATATAAAGTTGAGTGAGTTTTGAAAATACTGTTTTTGTTGTGCATGCTTTATTAATTATGTTTAAACACAATATCTCTACAAATTAGACTGCTTTGTTCACCATATCCAAAATAGTTTTAAAAACCCCAAAAATCAAGAAAACACATCCCCCCGGTGTTGTATTCATTACCCAACAATTATTCATACTTCTCAGATGATTCATAATATACCCGAAGTCCACTTTTATCATTACCCAGTTAAAGGCAACTTTTTATGTAATCAAAGTAAATTAATCATCGTATAGAAGTATAATAATTTCAAGTATAAGGATTATTACATCATTATCACTGTGAGAATTACTTATGATACAACATACATGTAGAATTTCATATTGGGTCTATCCATCACTATGTATATTTATATTTGCCTGTGTTTTCGACTTTATTATTAATATACCTATGATCAATGAGATGCGATCATCAGTCAACAGACACACTAGTCTTAATGCATAATTATTGTCCCTTATTAATACTCGACTAAGGATATTTAGGAACATCGATACCATTCTCATAATTTCAATTTTAAGTCACGTACTTAAAGATATATAATTCGTATCATATTATAGGGACATTTATTAATCTAGTATTTATATCATACTGAAATTAAGATATAATAAATTACAAAGAGAATAATTGATAGAACATAAACATTAATAATCTAAATATCATAAACAAAACATAATAGTGTTGTCTCTTGGGCACAATCACTAACAACAGGTAAACAATACTATGTATACAAGAAAATCAGGAAGAAAACACAAATACAAAGAATCGGAACTATAGAAGAAGTTTTGAAGTCTGCTTACAGGTCATTGGAAAAAGTTCATTAACATGTTCATGATCCAGTGAAGAATAAGGTTGGAAGATTTTCAGGGTTTTAGAAGTTTTAAAGATTCAGTGTAAAAATAGCACAAGAAGATTTTAGTGTATAATCATTGATTCAAGCTAGACAGTGTTTGAAACATAGGAATCTGAAAATTAAAGACATGGTAAAGACGAGGGTTAACAAAAACAGCTACAATCTTGAAGTTATACTCACTGAAAGGAGTTCATTTAAATGTTCAAGCGTCATTGAAGGACAAAAAATGAATTATTCAAGATTTTAGTAACAATGAATACATTATCTAAGTACGAGGAAAGATTTCAATGGAAGTACAGTTTTATTGACAATTAGTGTTCGAAGCGATAATGTTGCTATAAACTTAACAATATTTGTGTTTCTATAATACGACGACTTGGTAGTCGTCTGTGAACCAGACTAGTTGTACTAGGCGTCAGCGGTTTATAAAAGGAATTTCAGTATTGTCTATTGAAAAAATGTTAACACTATGACATAGAGTCCTACTGCAACCCTTTATCCTGGTGAAAGTACAGTGATTATTGACTGTTAGTGTTCGAAGCAATAAAGTTGTTGTAAATTTAACAATATTTGTGTAGCTATAATACGAAGACTTGGAACGAAGTTAGTCGTCTGTGAACCAGACTAGTTGTACAAGGTGTCAGTGGTTCATAAAAAGAATTTGAGTATTATCTATAGAAGAATTATCAACACTATGACATAGATATCCTCTGCAACCCTTCATCTCGGCGTTGCAAAGAAAAATATTATATTAGCCTTAAAAATTATGTTTATCGCAATACCTCTTTTTATGTTGCCGTATATTTACAATGTGTTATCATAGCATATATAAAGATGAATTTTTATTTTTTTTTAATTTAACTAATTAATATTTATTTACTTAGAAATGAATTAATAATTAAAATATATATTATTTTATTTTTTAAAGTTGAAAATATGTTATTAAAGTCAATAATAATTTTTTTTAAGGAAAATAAATTTAATGATAACTTGAAAGCAAATAAATTAATATTAGAAAATCAATAAGTAATTAAAATATTCCAAAAATATCAAATATTAATTATTTTATGCGATGAATGAATATATGGTATAACTAAAAATTTTAAATTCCTAATATTAACAAGTCCATTTATAATATATTTATGAATTAATTTATTTTTCATAATAAAATGTTAGAAATCAAATTTATTAAAGGAAAAAGGAACTTAATAATAAAAAATTTAACAAAAAAAAAGTTGGGCCAAGCTTTTTATTTTCAAAGTAACAAACGCACACTTAATCTCAAACACTCAGATCTCATAATCTTACATCTCAAACTCATTCAAAAAACGGTATCTCTACGTCTTCTCTCAACATTGTCACGAGTTTACGATTTGTGGTTTTCATCAAAAGATTTTGGGCTTCAAGATTTGAGGGTTTTGTTAGGGGCTATTTAGGGTTTCAATTCGGGTTGAATAAGGTTTCCATTGGGAAGAGAAATAGTCGCTCTCTCTCTCTCAAAAATCATTCAAGGGTTCAGGATTTGGGGTATCTTTTTAGATTTCTTCAATTGAATTTTAATATTATCGGGCTCTCTTATTTGGGTTTCGATTGAAGATTTTATGGTTTAAGTGGACTTTTTTGGAGTTCAACGTAAAGCTTTATTCAAGTTGCAACATATTTCTATTCGATCTTGGTTTTGGTTTAAAATATGTGACTCAATTTTCATAGATCTCAATTTTGAGGTATAACCTTCAATTTAAATGTATGCAATATGTGTAGATCTGTATGTATACCTTTGTATTTATATATTAATGATTGTTTTATGCAATTTTCATTGTTTGTATGTAAACTACAGTTGCAATGATATGTTAAATTTGTAAGAAACTTGTTGGTTAATGTCAAAAAGGTACAAAAATAGACCCGATAAGTGCTTTGTACAATGTGGATTGACATCTCAAATGTTTTTAGTCATCCCTCAGGAAAATGTGAATTCACATGTTCGTTCTTTGTGGAGCATTATTAGCTGGAGCAAATCTTCAAAGTGCAAATTTACTAGGTAAACTTGCATTCATTGTAGTATAATTAGTAAATTAATTATCGACTTATGTTTTAAGTTTAAGAATATTCTAATAAGTGGATAAAAAGTAACACTTGGAAAACTGTAAGTGTAAACCCTGGTTTACAAGGTTAACTCCCACAATTGGCTTCATTTGTGATATAGAAAAAAGAATTAAATGATAATTTCAATCCTAGAAGACAACTGAATAGAAATTTTATGCTTATCAGGATGCATTTCAAATATCCATATGTATGCTTTTACTTTTATTTGCTTCTAACAGTCTATCCTCACCACTGTTCCAGAAATTGTTAGGTGTGCCAGGACGGTGATGGTACCTTCGAGAGATTAATCGGCAAGTCGGAGATTAATCGGAAGAATATAAATATTATTTTTAATTTTTATAATTATATAATGATCAATATGTCAAATATTTGTTTAGAAAAAGAAATTAGAATGGTATTAAACAATATCTACACATTTGACATGCTTTATGTACTAATTATTGAGTTTACAATTAACTATATTTTAATTCACATTTTTAAATTAAATATAATATGTTATTTTTATATTTTAAGTGAGAAAATAAATATATTAGATTACTTGTGACATCTTACCAATACTTTATATTAGAAATTGACATGATATTATGTGAAATTATAAAATTAATGAATTAAAATTATAAATACATAAAAAATTAATTAATTATTTTCCGCCTAGACCACCTAGGACCGATTTTTGACCGCCTAGCCCGCCTAATTTCGATTTTCACCCGATTTTTTGTAAAAACGCCTAAATCATCGCCTAGGTCCGAGTCGGGGCGTTTTACCACCGCCTAGGCGCCACCTATGCGGCTACCTAGACCGATTATTAGAACACTGATCCTCACTAGTCATTACCTTGATACATTGATGAGGCCAAGGTTTATTTTGATAAAGCCACCGATTACTTTCAGTAAGCATTTGATCAAGTGGATTTGCCTTGAATGTATTTTTTTGCATTTAGTTGCGGTTTATTCTGCTACTTTTATTTTTCAATATGCCGTATTGCATATTTTATTCAACTTGTGGTCGTAGAGATAATTAGATTGTATGTGTTTTTTGAGATGTACGCAATGAGTATTATCTCAAGTCTCTAAAAGTAGTAGTTAAGGTACCGTATGATGACTATAATTTAGGTAATGGAGAAATGTCTTGTATCCAATGTGGTAATTTTGAAGTCCCTTGTTCCGACAAGGCATGAATGTCTACTTCGTCAGAAGGTGTTTTCTGCGGGATTTTTATATCTCAGTTATTTCCAATCATTACTTGAGCTGCTAGCATCTAACATGGTAAGATTCTCACACCTTTTGTTTATGGGTTTTTATTTAAAGTTATTGTTGGTGATCAACCTGTTGGTAAGTTTTTTTTTCACTAGACTTTGCAGCCATATGAATATTGTTTTCCATTAACTTCGTTACTACCTGCTTGTCATGTTAAGTCGTGATGTTTGCATGTTAAGTTAAGTTTTTGTTATATTACACTATGGTTTACTCTATCACATAAATAAAATATGCTTCTGCATTATAAGTTGTTAAACCAAGTCTGTGTGAGCTAATTCTATATATATATATATATATATTTATAGCGGGTGAGGTAGTAATTGGTTATCCGTTCATTAGTATTATGTGCTCTCCGTTCATAAAAGTACCTTCTTCATTTTGCTTGACTTGAAGGCCCAGAAAATAACTAAGTTCTCCCATCATACTCATTTGTTATCTTGACTGCATTAGCTTTGCAAACCTTTCACAGAGTTTGGCATTTGTAGAACCAAATATGATATTATCAACATATATCTGTACCAAAAGTAAGTCCTTTCCATGGTTGAGGTAGAACAGTGTTTTATCAATTGTACCTCTGTGAAATCCACTTTCCAGAAGGAATTGAGTTAAAGTCTCATACCATGCTTTTGGAGCTTGCTTAAGGCCATAAAGTGCTTTGTCAAGCCTGTAGAAATGATTTGGAAATTTTGAATCTGCAAAGCCTGGAGGTTGTTCAACATACACCTCTTCTTACAATTCTCCATTGAGAAAAGCACTTTTTACATCCATTTGAAAGACTTTAAACTTTTTGTGAACAGCATAAGCCAAAAAGATTCTTATGGCTTTCAATCTAGCAACTGGTGCAAATGTTTCATCATAATCAATACCCTCATGTTGAGAGTAACCCTTAGCAATCAACCTAGCTTTGTTCCTTGTAATTATGCCATCACTGTCAGTTTTGTTTCTGAACACCCATTTTATGTCAACAACTGATCTGTTCTTTGGTCTTGGCACTAGGGTCCAGACTTTGTTTCTTTCAAATTCATTTAACTCTTCCCGCATTGCTTGCACCCAATCAGCATCTTGAAGAGCTTCTTCCACTTTCTTTGGTTCAGTCTGAGATAGAAAAGAATGATAGAGACATTCATTTGATGTTGCAGTTCTAGTTCTGACACCTGCTTCAGGATCTCCAATAATTAAGTCAGGTGTATGTGATTTGGTCCACTTCCTTACCGATGGAAGCTGATTTCTAGAACTGGATCCTCCCCCATGATTCATGCTATCTCCATCAGCATTTTCTGATGCTCCCCTTATAGTTATGCTCTCTGAGACTTCAGAATTTGAGTTGGATCCTTCAAGATTTGAAGAATCAGAGTTTCTAGAATTATCAGAATTTGGCTCATCAGAACCTGATGAATCAGAACTTGAAGAGCCAGTGATAGGTTCTGATGCTTCTTAAGAGTCTTGAGTTGTGGTAGGATCTTCAGCTTGCTCCCCCTGGACAGGTGCATTTTCTTTTTGAGTTGTTACCATAGTTTCAATAACATCATAACTTAACCCATCAGAACTTACAGGATCAGAGTTTAAGTCATCAGAATTTACAGAATCAGAATTTAAGTCTTTATTTTCAAATCTCAGCTGAACGTGATCATTGAAATCTTCAAGTCCAGTAATCTTCTTATCATCAAAATATACATTGATATATTCCATGACAACCCTTGTTCTTAAATTGTAGACTCTGAAGGCTTTTGTGGAAAGTGGATATCCAACAAAAATTCCTTCATCAGCTTTTAGATCAAATTTTGACAGCTGTTCAGGATGAGTCTTAAGAACAAAACACTCATATCCACATACATGAAAGTATTTCAGATTTCGCTTCTTTTTCTTCACCATCTCATATGGTGTTTTTCCATGCTTGTTTATGAGTGTAGCATTCTGTGTAAAATAAGCAGTCTGCACAGCTTCAGCCCAAAAGTAGGTAGGTAGCTTTGCTTCATCAAGCATAGTTCGTGCAGCTTCAATGAGAGTCTTGTTCTTTCTTTCTACAACTTCATTTTGTTGTGGAGTTCCAGGTGCAGAAAATTCATATTTGATTCCTTGCTCTTTGCAGAACTCTTCCATGATTGAATTCTTGAACTCAGTGCCATTATCACTTCTTATAATTTTAAAAGAATATTTGACCAACTTATCCAGCTGTCTGACATGATCAGTTAGAGTAGATGCAGTTTCATTCTTCTTGTTCAGGAAATACACCCAAGTGTACCTTGTGAACTCATCCACTATAACCATAGCATATTTCTTCTTTACAATAGACATGACATTGACTGGACCAAATAGATCAACATGCAGTAGGTGATAAGGCTCAAGAATTGAGGATTCAGTTTTGCTCTTGAAAGAAGATTTTCTTTGTTTTGTCTTTTGACATGAATCACAAAGGCCATCAGGAGCAAATACTGATTTTGGAAATCCTCTCACAAGATCTTTCTTTACAAGCTCATTTATGTTGTTGAAATTTAAATGAGAGAGTCTTTTATTCCAATTCCAGCTTTCTTCAATTGATGCTCTACTCATCAGACAAATTACAGAACCATCAGTACTTGTTGAAATTCTGGCTTCATAAATGTTACCATGCCTATAACCTTTCAGAACCACTTTGCCTGTTGAATTGCTTACAACTTCACAGTGTTCTTCAAAGAAATCCACATGATAACCTCTGTCACAGATTTGACTCACACTTAGCAGATTGTGTTTAAGTCCTGAGACAAGAGCTACTGTTTCAATGATGATATTCCCAAGATTGATAATGTCATATCCCAGAGTTTTTCCCATGTTGCCATCTCCATAAGAAACTCCTGGGCCAGCTTTCTCCACAAAGTCTGATAGCAGGGCTTTATTTCCAGTCATATGTCCTGAACATCCACTGTCCAGCACTAGGATATCTTTCCTGTTGCCCTGCAATCACAAAGACCACTAATGGTTAGTTTTAAAGACCCAGACTTGCTTGGATCATTTGGCCTTTTTAAGTTTGTTAGCATTTGCAGCGGATTCAGTTTCAGAGTTTATGCTAACATGTTGTTTATCAGAACTTATATCAGACTTTGCATCAGACTTTACACTAGAAGGAATTAAAGTAACTTTCTTCAAAGAAGGTCTTATTTGATAATAATCATAGTATAAACTACGATGTTCCTTACAAGTATAAATGAAATGCCATAAACTACCACAATGAAAACAAGGATTTTGTGGCTTAAACCTAACAGGATGACTCTTAACTCCTGATCTAGGAGATAAAGAGTTTATATTCTTATTCTTCCTGCAAAAAGAAGCAAGATGGTTAGAGTTTCCACAGTTATAACATTTCTTTCTAGGAGCATTAGGAACAGGCATATAATTATTGCTTTTGTTCACACCTTCCTTTCCATTCCTATTTTTCCTAGCTGCCTTTACCTTATTGACATTCCTAATCTCCTTCAGCTTATGCTTAAGCTGCTTCTTTGTCATTAAGCCTATATTGACTTCAGCTGGTTTATCCTGTTTTAATTTGTCAAAAGTTGATTTATCCTTAACTTCTGTTATAGATTCTTTCATCTTTTCAGAATCAGACTTTACAGTTTTAGTTACAAACTTAACAGGATTCACCTTTGGCTTAGTAGTCTGTTTAACAACAATTGGCTCAATTTGTTCAGTTCCTTTTTTACTTTTATCATCTCCATAACCTAAGCCCTCTTTCCAGTTTCCACTACTTAATAAATTCTGAGTTGTTCTGCCAGAGTTAGTCCAAATCCTGATAATCTCTCTTTCTTTTTCTAACTCAGTTTTTAGAGATTCATTCAATTTGAGCACTTCATCTCTAACATAAAAAGCATCATCTCTTTCTTTCTGAGTTTGATGGAACATAACTAACTCTTTTTCTAAATAGTCATTCCTTTTCTTATAAGCAAGATTTTTAGAAGTTAATCTTTCACATGTTAAAGTTTGATCTCTGTAACTAATAAACATGGTTTTAAGATATAATCTCAACTCAGTAATATCATCAGTATGAAAAGCATAAGTTGTTTGAGGTACCTTCAATTCAACAGTTTCAGGGCTGCCATCAGCATTTGCCATCAAGGCATAATTTACCTCATCTTCAGAATCTGAAGAGTCTGTCCAACTTTTCTTCTTTGTGACAAGTGCCTTGCCTTTGTCAGTCATTCCTTTCTTGCAGTCAGGAGATATGTGGCCTCTTTCACCATAATTGTAGCATTTGACATTTGAGTTGTCTCCTCTGTCAGACTTTGCACTTTTGACTTCAGACTTTCTAAACCCTTTCTTATCAGCACTTACACCTTTCCTAGAAAACTTCTTTCCCTTTCTGAATTTCCTGTAGGCTATCTTTGTGATACCCTTCACCATAAGAGCACACAATTTCATCATCTCTGCATTAGCACCCATTTCAGGCAAGCTTTTAGTTTCTGAATCATCATCATCAGAATATGATGACTCTGAATCAGACTTTATGATGAGAGCCTTTTCTTTGCCCATCTTTAAGACAGAAACTTTAGGAGATTCCTCCTCAGCCTTAAGAGCAACTATTGTTAGGGCGAAAACACGCGCTAATATTGACGCAAGTATACGCGTTCACAAGTAGTATAAGATATAAATCAGATTCGTTCCCACAGAGACTGGTTTAGGTTAAGTTCAATTTATGCACCTATGCAACAATGTATGATTATCGCTCACTGCTAAGACAAATAACAAATTGGGTTTTTATTAAACTAAGAGATTATACTAAATAACATTAACTAAGAGAATTGAGGTTGAATTACTATATATGACAAACTTGGGATTCTAACTTCATTACTACTTCATTCAATAGCCTTATTGTTCTTAACCTTAGCATGTGATGGTGATGACACTAATCAGATAACACGAAACTGATAAACGCCAACTTTCGTTGCACGAGTACCATTCTACCAGACATCCACAAAAGAGATAGAAGCTGAATAGGCACCAATTATATTGAGACCATATATGTCTATAGAATTTGATAACATAACGGTTTAAGCACAAGTTATCCATAATGATTACATAGGGCAAGTAAAACGGTTAGAGTTACCTACGAATCATGCATACACATACATGAACCTATGCTAGCATGGCAAGTTCTAAACCTCTATATTCATTGTCGCTTCAATAGAGATTAACACGCTATCTTATATGTTAGCTATGCACATAAGACCAATAAGCACAACCAATACTAGGATATCAATCAATCACCACACACCAAGATATCGGAACAATTTATTTATTGATATCCTTAACTAAATCCGCTAGAATCCCATGACAACGATTAGTTCATAATTGAACTCATCGTCACTATGGGTTCCAATGAAAGCATGGTATAAACAAGGTCTTAATAAACTGAATAATAATTAAAGTACAAATAAACGAGATCTAGGTTCAACAAGAACGAAAATGAGCATCCAAAGTTACAACTAATTCAATGAATCACAAGTTGAAAACAAGATCTTCTTTTTCGGAGTTGTTCTGTGCTTCTAGATCTTCTCCTTGGTATCCCAATCTTCCAGGATGATGAAAACCCTTTTTTTAAGTATATATACGCCCCTAGTGGACCTGGACCCTTAAAATTGTCAAATTCCACTCAAAAAAGGCTTTTTCAGCGAAATCAGCGACCAGCCGCGTCTCAGGCGGCCACCTCAGCTCTCCGGGCGGGCGCCTCAGCTCCCGGGCGGCCGCTCCAGCTCCCAGGCGGGCGCCTGGAGCCTGTCTGGAAAAAATTCTGATGAATCTTGTTTTGGTCATAACTTGAGTTCTACTCGTCAGAATTAGGCGATTCAACCGCCCACGCGAAGCTAACGAGATTATCTACAACTTGACAGTGGCCTTGGCTTCTAAATCTGATCACCTTTTATCATATTTCCTTTAAAAGCTCTTTTCTTGCTTTAACTGATACCTGAAATGCAATAACACAAAAACACATCAAAATACCAACAACTTGAGTCTAAAACACCAATTTAAGCTTGTAATAAAGCATTCCAAGTGGATATAAAATCCACTCATCACACCCCCAAACTTGAATCGATGCTTGTCCTCAAGCATAAACAGACTCAAAACTACAAAACAAACCTAATGCATGAATGCAACTACGTGAATGCAACTAAATGATAATGCAATCGATCCCCTCAGAATAACCATAACCAAATGAATAAGCCAATACCTCTAAGAATGCAATGACTTAAAATAGAGTTCGAATAAATCCCACAAACCAACTCACAAACCAGAAACGTGCGTGTGTGGAATGCTTAACAGATATCTCTCGATACTAGATCAATAACCATAACTTATCTATCATCGAAACAATCAAAAGTTTATAAACAGAATAGACAATAAACGTATTATGACTCACAACACCTCATTTCTACTAGAGTTATACAAGGATTCACACTATTATTGAACACATAACAAAGATGCTTATTTGACCGTGCAATGAATGAGGTCCCAAAAGACTTATGTAATAATACCTATGTAGCAAGCGTTAGGTTAGCGGATCCCAGACTATAAAAGCCTTAGGTCACTAGGCACAAAGTCCCTAGAACTTAATAACTCGAGTATTAAAGAGCTCACTCTTGATCACTTATGCATAAACACATACTTTTTTTTTCTTTTTTTTCTTTTTTCTTTTTTTTTTACAATAATTTATGAATGAGTGTGTTTCGCTCCATCTCATTCAACCCTAGACTACTCATAAAAATATGAGCCGACTACTAGCCATTTGACGCCTAGCCTTACAACAACTAGCAATGAAATCCAAGTTTTTCTTCAGCTAAAAAAATCAATGTTTTTACGTCATTACGAGAATATCATAAATTCTAAATATAACCAAGTGATTATATCTCAACAACAAACAAGTATGATTATGATCTAGATCAAAAGCAACCCTATAAGACTTTATGAAAATATTTGTTTCTGGCATGCAAATCAATTCATTAGGACTTAAACATCCCTCTATTCGTCATCACCACACTCAAATCAACATCAATTTATCAAATATCATAGTTCATCTTAAGGGATCATCCTAAATATGCAAGCAAATGCAACTATATGAAATCACATAAAAACAAACAAATATGTCCTAAATGAACAATCATGCACAAAAATGAATGAACTACAACTAAACATGCAATATGAATCTATATGAATCTATATGGACACACACGCTACTAATCCTTACATTATCACCCCCCAAACTTAAAATTTTCAATGTCCTCATTGAAGGTAATAATAAGGATTTCAGGCATACCTAGTCGTCGGAAAGATCACCCTCTTTGGGTGGAGGATCAGGTGGCCAATCAACCTCGCCACCAGTGTCTCGGAAAATAGTGCCCAAAGCCTGTGTCAAATCTGCAGCAAAATGATGGTGAATATTGTGCATGGCCTCCATACGCCTAATTACTCGCCTGTACTGTTCATCACCAACACCAGTCCTATCAACTGCCTGCTGCACATGAGAAGAACCCTCTATAGGCACGGGAATATCCGTACAACCACTCTCTACATCATCAAAAATATATCCCAATCCATTATCATGGGGTGCACCTAAGAATGAATAACTCAAGTGATTTGGTAGTGGGTTGAGCTCAAGTGTGGGAGCTTCTTGAATAAATGGTTCAAAATGCTCCTGAGAAATTTTCAGCTCTGCTAACCCAAGAGAATTGAATGGCAAATCCAACTTCCTCTTCCACAGAGGTGCATTCAAAACCTGCATTTGCTCTACTTTAAAGCACTCCTCTTTAGTTGTGGGCAACTTTAGTTCCTTGAACACATTAAAAGTGACCTTTTGATCGTAAACCTTCATCGAAAGCTCTCTTTTTTGCACATCGATCATAGTTCGGCCTGTAGCCAAGAATGATCTTCCCAAAATAATGGGAATCTTCTTATCTTCCTCGAAATCAAGAATTACAAAGTCAGCAGGGAAGATGAGTTTATCCACCTTGACCAAGACATCCTCCACTATACCTCGTGGATAAGCGATGGAACGGTCAGCTAGTTGCAATGACATGTATGTTGGTTTCGGATCAGGCAGACCAAGCTTCTTGAAGATAGATAAGGGCATCAGATTGATGCTAGCTCCTAAATCACATAAACACTTGTCGAATGACAAGTTTCCGATGGTGCAAGGAATAGTGAAGCTTCCAGGATCTTTAAGCTTCAGAGGCAACTTCTGTTGCAGCACAGCACTGCATTCCTTCATGAGAGCAACGGTCTCTAAGTCATCGAGCTTCACTTTTCGAGAGAGAATACCTTTCATAAACCTCACATAGCTAGGCATCTGTTCAAGAGCTTCAGCGAAAGGTATGTTGATATGAAGTTTCTTGAACACCTCCAAAAACTTCTTAAACTGCTTATCCAGCTTTTTCTTCTGCAGCCTCTTAGGAAAAGGAGGTGGAGGATAGATCTGTTTCTCCCCTGTATTACCCTCGGGAGGAGTGTGTTCCATAGTAGTCTTCCTTGGTTCCACCTCTCCTTCCTTCTGCACTTCTTCTTCAGCCACAACTGCATTTTCTGAATCTTGAGATTTTTCAGGCTCTTCGTCTTGCTGAATTTGGGGGCTTACGACCTTTCCAGACCTCAAGGTGATGGCGTTCACCTGCTCTTCAACTTCCCTCTTGCCTGGATTTGTTTCTGTATCACTAGGAAGCGTTCTTGGTGGTCGATTTAATAAGGCATTAGCAATTTGTCCCATCTGGTTCTCCAGATTCTGGATAGAAATAGCATGGCTTTGGCATATAAGAGCCTGGTTTTTGTACATAAGCCTCAATTCCTCCAATTCAGATTTTTCAGTCGAAGATAGACCTGCATCATGAGTTTGTTGTTGAAGTTGGAGTTATTGTCTTAGTGCAAATTGTTGCTAAAAACCAGGAGGGTTGAATAGCTTATTTCCAAACTGCTGGAACGGTTGTTGCATCGCATTCTGATTGTTGCTCCAGCTGAACTTAGGATGATTCCAGCTGTCAGGATGATAAGTGTCTGGAACTGGTTGCTGCGATCTCTGAAAGTTGCTCACAAACTGAGCTGAGTCACTCGATATAGCGCATTGCTCCGTCACATATGGACCTGTACACAGCTCACAAACACTAATTATCTGCTTAACACCATAGTTAGCCAGAGAATCGATCTTCATAGACAACGCATTTAGTTGAGCAGTGATAGTCGTAGCTGTATCCATTTCAAGAACTCCTGCTACCTTGTCATGTGGACATCTCTGGGTTAGATACTGATATTCATTAGCAGCCATCAATTCAATTAGATCATAAGCTTCCTCATAGCACTTTGCCCATAATGCTCCGACTGCTGCTGCATCGAGCATGGGTCTGGACTGTGCTCCCAACCCATTGTAAAAAAAAGTGATGATCATCCAATCAGGAATTCCATGATGAGGACACTTCCTAAACATCTCCTTGTAGCGCTCCCAAGCTTCACATAGCGATTCTCCTGTTTGCTGCGCAAATTGAGTAATAGCATTCCTCATTGCAGCTGTCTTCGCCATAGGTAAGAATTTAGTAAGAAATTTCTGAGCAAGATCCTCCCAAGTAGTAATTGAACCAGCTGGTAGAGAGTGTAACCAGCTCTTAGCCTTGTCCCTCAGAAAGAATGGGAAAAGTCTCAGCTTAATAGCATCTTCAGAAACACCATTGAACTTGAAGGTGTCGCAGATCTCAATGAAATCCCTAATGTGCATATTGAGATCTTCCGTTGGAGAATCCCCAAACTGGATTGAATTCTGCACCCATTGAATTATGCCAGGCTTGATCTCAAAGGTATTAGCTGTGATATCTGGCCGGACAATGCTAGATTGAATGTCATTGATCTTGGGTTGAGAAAAATCCATTAAGGCTCTCATTCGTACTACTGGATCTCCCATTGTAATGAGTACCTGAAACACAAACAAATAAACCGTGAAAGTAAAAGAATCCGAGTCAGTGAACTTTAACGACCACTGATGACAAGCACATAAACTAAAAATTAACACCGAGTCCCCGGCAGCGGCGCCAAAAACTTGTTAGTGTGAAAACACGCGCTAATATTCACGCAAGTATACGCGTTCGCAAGTAGTATAAGATATAAATAAAATTCGTTCCCACATAGACTGGTTTAGGTTAAGTTCAATTTATGCACCTATGCAACAATGTATGATTATCGTTAAATGCTAAGACAAATAACAAATTGGGTTTTTATTAAACTAAGAGATTATACTAAATAACATTAACTAAGAGAATTGAGGTTGAATTACTATATATGACAAACATGGGATTCTAACTTCATTACTACTTCATTCAATAGCCTTATTGTTCTTAACCTTAGCATGTGATGGTGATGACACTAATCAGATAACACGAAACTGATAAACGCCAACTTTCGTTACACGAGTACCATTCTACCAGACATCCACAAAAGAGATAGAAGCTGAATATGCACCAATTATATTGAGACTATATATGTCTATAAAATTTGACAATATAACGGTTTAAGCACAAGTTATCCATAAGTAAAACGGTTAGAGTTACCTACGAATCATGCATACACATACATGAACCTATGCTAGCATGGCAAGTTCTAAACCTCTATATTCACTGTCGCTTCAATAGAGATTAATACGCTATCTTATATGTTAGCTACGCACATAAGACGAATAAGCACAACCAATACTAGGATATCAATCAATCACCACACACCAAGATATCAGAACAATTTATTTATTGAAATCCATAAGTAAATCCGCTAGAATCCCATAACAACGATTAGTTCATAATTGAACTCATCATCACCATGGGTTCCAATGAAAGCATGGTATAAACAAGGTCTTAATAAACAGAATAATAATTAAAGTACGAATAAACGAGATCTAGGTTCAACAAGAACGAAAATGAGCATCCAAAGTTACAACTAATTCAAAGAATCACAAGTTGAAAACAAGATCTTCTTTTTCAAAGTTGTTCTGTGCTTCTAGATCTTCTCCTTGGTATCCCAATCTTCCCGGATGATGAAAACCCTTTTTTTAAGTATATATACGCCCCTAGTGGACGTGGACCCTTAAAATCGTCAAATTCCACTAAAAAAAAAAAGCTTTTTCTGCGAAATCAGCGACCAGCCGCGTCTCAGGCGGCCGCCTCAACTCTCCGGGCGGGCGCCTCAGCTCCCGGGCGGCCGCCCCAGCTCCCCGACGGGCGCCTGGAGCCTGTCTGGAAAAAATTCTGATGAATCTTGTTTTGGCCATAACTTGAGTTCTACTCGTCAGAATTAGGCGATGCAACTGCCCACACGAAGCTAACGAGATTCTCTACAACTTGACAATGGCCTTGGCTTCCAAATATAATCACTTTTTATCATATTTTCTTTTAAAGCTTTTTTCTTCTTTTAACTGATACCTGAAATGCAATAACACAAAAACACATCAAAATACCAACAACTTAAGTCCAAAACATCAATTTATGCTTGTAATAAAGCACTCCAAGTGGATATAAAATCTACTTATCAACTATCCTTGACTTTCTCCCATGTCTCTTTTTCCTTTGATCCATCTCAAGTTCATAAGTCTTGAGCATACCATAAATTTCATCAAGAGCATAGTTGTCTCTTATGGTAGTAGACTTCAAATCCCAATTTTCAGGAAGAGCTAAAAAGAATTTCAGATTTGAGTCTTCAAGATCATATTTTTTGTCCACCAGTGACAGATCATTCAAGACTTTGACAAACCTGTCATATAATTCAGTTAATGACTCACCAGCTTTTGAGTCAAAGTTCTCATATTCTTGAGTGAGTATAGTCCTCCTGTTCTTTTTGATTACATCAGTTCCCCGGCATCTTGTCTCCAAAGCATCCAATATCTCCTTTGCAGTCTTGCAATTAATTACCCTATTTGACATGACATTATCAATGGCACTATGCAGCAAATGCCCTACCCTTGCATCCTTGGCAATAGATGAGATGTCTTCAGCTTTGTACTCACCTTTCTCCTTTGGTATGGTCTTTGCTGGTTGATCTGCAACTACAACAGAAATTTTGGTTGGCTTATATGATCCGTCATTAATCCTATCAAGGTATTCTGGATCTGTAGCTTCCATAAACATAGCCATCTTCACTTTCCATATGGGATACTCAGAAGGTCTCAATATGGGAACCCTAATAGTCTCATATCGACTGTGGATTTGAGTGTTTTTAGTTCTTCAGTTTTGGTGGGCTTGGTTGGAGTTTGTGCTTCTTTAGACATGATTGTTTGGATCTTTACTGTATGTGTGTTAACAGAGAAACTTTGTTACCAATTGTTAGGTCACACAACACTGTAGAAGGGGGTTGAATACAGTGTTACTACAATCAAATCGATCTTGAACACAAGTAACAGTAAACAGATATATTCAATATAATAAACTCTGTTACAATGGAACTGTTCTCTCTCAGTGATGAACAAATATCACTAAGAGCTGCTAGGTTACAATGAATAATGTATCTCGATAATGATAACACATATAGTGTAAACCTATGTATGTGTTTATATACTACACAGTTACAAGATAACTTCTAATTGATATGGAATATAATTCTGTCTCCTAAAATATATCAATCAGATATCTTATACAAGTCTTCCAGTCTTCTAACTCTTTCCATGCATATCTTCTTTTGTTTTAGTCTCGATCTTCTACTTTAAATCAACTTCTTTCCTTAATTGTAAGTCCTCCCGCACTTAAGTTCTGACATGACCTTAATTCCTGATATTATGTTCCGACTTCCAGTAAGTACTGATTCCAGTAAGTACTGATATTTCCTGTTTGTTAAGATCTGAAAACTAAACATGAAACATATTAGACATGACATCTCAAATATATCTAACACACATTTCACGTGCAAGAAGAAGGAAGACAAATCAAGATGGAAAAATGATGCCATAATGATATAAACAACAAGATATTATAAGTTACAAAATTATACAAATAACACGATGTTATGGATTACATAGTAATGCAAACAACAAGCTATTACAAAGTAAATACACGAAAAAATAGCAAGCTTTTATACAAGGAAAGGCCAACAAGGGACTACTAGGAATTAGTAGGTGCCAATTCTTACTTGAGGCCCTAGGTTCTAATTAAGAATTGTGCACAAGGCACTCTAGGCGCCACTTAAATAGATGGCTCAAAAAACTATGTCAAAATTCTTATATTCATGACTCTAGGCGCCACCTTGTTCCTATTCTACCTAGGAGGCACAACAAGAGTCATTCTTGTGTAGAATGTGTGTTCGACAAATTTTTAACTCAAAGATTACATCTACTCAAAATATCTATCATAGCCAAAATTATCGAAGATTGAAAAAAAAACTGAAACACTACAAAATATTTCATCATTTAAAAGTCTAAGCTATCATTGGGTGTAAGCTTTTTGAAGTGCTATTTTTACTACACTTTAAATAAATAATTAAGTAATATACATTTTATTTTCCAACAAAACCCATATGGAAGTTTTTTTAAAAATAAAACTTTTTTTATTTTTTATGATAAAATCTAAGAACAAAACTTTGTATATAATTTTAATGGCCATATATTTTTCTTATTTTTTATTTTTTAAATATATATACATCTATTTTTAAAATTGAAAGCTGAAAAAACTGATAATTAGACCACCTTAAGTGACTGCAAATGATAACTTGTTGAGATCGGTGAACAAAATGATATATGAGTTTCATTTCAGTGACCGTTTAATATTTAACACACTGAAAACATTATAAAAATACTTGATATTATATCAAGAGAATCATTCTGAAACTTTGTGCATTCCAAGTTAAAATCACAAATATATTTCGTTATCCAACACTTTGAGAAATGCATTGTTACATGTGTATTGTAGTGCATATCAACTACAAAAGTTGACGACAATAATGATTCTGGTACGAAGTTGAAAAAAGAGAAGGATCCTAAATCGCACACAAAGATGTTTTTCCTTTTAATATAAAAAAGATATTATGTATTCTACATCCATACTTTAAAACTTTGCATTTTACAATTTGTTTTTCTTTTCGTAAAATATATATAAATGTAACTGTATCTCATGGATAATTGCAATTTTAATTTTCTCCTCCTACTTCTTCCACATTCGGCTTGCATGATGAAAAATATAAAAGTTTTATTATAAAATGATTTTTTTATTTAACATCTGACATCCAAAATAATATCGATAGATATCTTGATAAGTACTAGAGAATGGTCCGTGTCTCACATGCTAGGATGTTAGTTTTACGTGAAACGCGAAAATGGACATGATTGCGCTTGCACCTAGGGATGGCCACATGTCACTTTAGGGTTGGGGAGTGCTATCTCCACCCCCAATCCTCGAACCCAAAATCGATCCCCGAACCCGCCCCGATCCCCAAACGGGGATTATTTTACACCCCGATCCCTGCCCCAAACGGGAAACGGAGAACCCAGCGAGGATTTGGGGAATTGTTTTATTTATTTTCGTTTAATGAAAATTAAATTGTAAATAATATTTTTCAATAAAAAATTACATAGTAAATTATAATAATAGATTTTCTTTAAAATTTAATATTAATTTTTAACCATAATTTCCATTAATATTTATTTAAAATATCAATAATAAACAAAAATAATATTATTATAATAAAATAATACCCCGATAAGTAAACTTAAATAATTTAGGAGATAAGAAATTGAAAATAATAATATATTATATATATTTCAATATTTATTTGAGGTATTTATATATATATATAATATGATTCGGGGTCGGGGATCAGGGCGGGAGACACTAATTCCCGACCCCGCCACGATCCCCGAATTTTTTACAAATATTTCCCCGATACCTGTCTCATACATGAAAAAATCACCGATTCTCAGCCCCGAATAGGATCAGATCGGGGTCGGTCAGCGGGGGAAAACGCCCATCCCTACTTGCACATTGCTGTCAGTCATTTCAGTTTTTTTGAAATAATAAGAAAATTATTTAAAAATTTAAGTGTGTGTCCACAGTTAACCACATTGAAATTGTCATCTGGTCTGTCCTCTCCCTACTATTCTTTAATTTAGACATCGGAGGTATTCTATTACAGCACGAGTCTGGAGATTTACTTAGATCTTCAATAGCACCATCTACTACTCTCGCTTCTACTTACTGTAAGTTATCACTTCCCCTCTCAGATATCTATCCTTTTTTCATCCATCGCATCTATAACTCATGTCTATGTATCCCAATGTTATTTTCTGTTGTTTCATTAAGTTATTTATTGGATCATTATTCTTGTTTCCTCTAGTATATCAATTTTTCAGTTTATTACCTTAAATTTATCATGTTTGAGATAAGGATTTTTTTCAGTTTATTACCTTAAATTTATCATGTTTGAGATAAGGATAACCCCGGTAATTCTTAATTTGTTGAATGGCAAGTTGTGGTTGTAACATTGGAATTGCATCAATATTCCTTGTAAAATTTTATCAACGATCTGTAATTTTTTTATTTTTCTTACCAGTCACTTGGTCGATTGGTCTTATAATGCATAATGCTTGTCTTACTACTAGTAAAGCCTTTGAGACATTCGTTTTCCTCGAGTTAACCTGCAATTACATGGTTTTATAGCATCAATTTGGACAAAGCACCAGTGAGGCTTTCCCTTTCATCGATAGTCATTTTTGGCAAAGCTCCTTTTCCTATAATATGTTTAGACAAACTACTGTATTTTAAATTTTTTTACCTAACTATTGATTCCAAGTACAGTCTCCGTTCGGGCTAAGATAGTTACTGATATAAATTAACATAAACTAGCTTGGTAGTTTGCACCACCTGTCCAGGGTTGTGCCCTGTTTTCTTTATGATATAGGATGCAATGCACAATTGTAAAACAGTTACCAACAAAGAACAAACAAGAATTTTAGAGGTTTGACCCATAGTCTAACTTGGAGGGCTTTTGGTTCATGGTTAATGAGCCGGGTTAACGGAATTGAAATCTTAATCCCATGTGTTAGTGTTTAGGTTAACTAATTGATGATTGGGAATGAGAACTGCATTCCCATTAAATGGGTAAATCATTCCCCACTAACCCCTTGGGATACCATGTCATTCCCTTTCCCATTAACCTCCATTCCCATAGCTTTCATTCCAATTCCCGTATCCGATTCCAACTAATGATCCAAACTTCCCCTTGGTCTTCTTGGTTTCTTAATCACTTGGTTAAAGAATAAATTATTGATCAAATATAAACTGATTACACTAAGTTCCCCTTGAGTATTCAGCTTAAACTCTCAAGTCTCTCAAATAAGTTTGCTCCCTTGAACGAATTTCTCTAGTACCGCTCTTTGAATTCCTTTGTTCTTTGAACAACTTGCTTTCTTAAAACAATGAGCTCGCTACGTCACTAACATAAATGCATATAATATGTAAATACTTATTGGCTGTTACAAAGAGACAATTAAGTATTATAGACAGCTCCGAGAAATATATTTGTCTATTTCTTAGCAAAAATAAAAATATATATTAGTCTAAAGTCTGGACATCGTTGTATCGACAAGATCAGAGAAGATCCTGACAATATCTCAAAAATTCTGCTTTATAAATTTATAATATGTATATTTTACTTAACCTCAATATGAGAATAACAATGTGAAAGTGCACATTTGGAGGGGGGTAAACTGTAAAATGTATTATCACTAAAATTAACATTTTAGAATTTAGACAGTAGACTATGGAAGGCTAGCCGGAAATTTTGTAGATTGCAAGCTACTTGGTTTGCTGTTTTAAGATATGACAGTTGATGTGATGAGTCCCGTGTCCCAATTCAGATCTATATCCAAGAATCCTGAATCTTTTGTAACTAAAAATCCAACACTTGGATCCGCGCCTGTGACTGACAGCTGTACCCGGGCCGTTTGAGTCCGGGAAACGTAGGGTAGGAGTCCTAGTCCATACCTGAAAATAAGTTATTAGACCTGCATAATTGATTTTGACTTCCAGTCTTTTAACATGCTTTTGGTCTGAAGTCTGATATCCTGAATGGTTGTCACGGCGGTAAGTCGCGGCTAAAAAATACTCCCTCAGTCCCTTTGAATAGTTTACTTTTCTGAGGAAGTGTCCGGCGCGCATTTTAAGGTGCATAAAAAGTATAGTTATGTAACTTATTTTTACAATTTTCTTTGTCTGAATAAAAGTTGAATGTTTTAATTTTTATTTAGAAAAACAAAATTGTAAAAAAAATATTACAGAATTATACTTTATATGCACCTTAAAATGCGTATCGAACACTCTCTAAAAAATGTAAACAATTGAAAGGGGCGGAGGGAGTAATACATTATTATAAATATATAATTATATATAATAGATATATATTATGTAATTTAGGTTTCTAACACCTATCAAATGTTATATTTCAGTACTCAAGGATGAGGACCGGAAGAAACTGCATATATAAGATAAGAGGGATACTAACAAAGCAAATTAGTTGACTAGTGGATTATATGATTATTGTAAACCTAAACAACAGAATTAGATATTTGTTTTTCTGAAGAATTATATATAAATTTGATTATTTGATGCAACTTACAAGAGCAAACAAAAGAATGCAGAATGGTCAAAATTAAACTGCAGACTGCAGAAAAGGGCAGAATGTAAAAAGAGTGCAGTTCTAATGCAGAAACATAGCAGAATGTAAAAAAGATGCAGTTCTAATGCAAAAAAACAGCTGAAAACAGAAAATTATATAGAATTTTCTGAACACAATTAACTGCAGAGTTATAATTAAAAGAACTAACAAGTGTTTTATGGGTTAAAAAGTAATCTGGGCCGGGTTTTGACCGGATTTTAATCGGGTTTGGGTCAAATTCAAAACCAGTTGAGGATCCAAAAGACTAGTCGACCCGACTAGTCGCCCAGTCGACTAGTCAGTCGACCAGTCGGGCGAAATATCCATTTTTCACCAGTCAACTACTCCAGTCGACTAGCCATTCTCGACTGCTTGACTAGTCGTCGACTAGTCGCGACTAGTCGAGCGCCGTGACAACCATGATATCCTAGCTAGGTCAGATAGCTTATTCTTGCTATATGAATAGATCTGCTCTTTTTAGAATTTATGATCCATGTGATAACCCAAATAACCTTCAATCTACTATATAGAACAACTCAGATATACATAGAATATGACAAATAATTGATATAGCATCATACCCTTATAGCAAATTGTATATGTTATCTGATCACATCAGGGTTTCACATCCTAAGAATCCTATTTTATTATGAATATTTGGTCTCCAATTAAATATTGGATACAGGGCGAGATGTCCCACAAAATTTAGCCTAAATATATTCTTCTATATGTTTTTCCACCAGAAGTCAAAGCTCCATGTCCACATAAATTGTTAAAAGTCCTTTTCCATTTACAATCTTAATTAATAGTGGATGGTAACATTTTTTTACTCCAAGAGACTCCTAGTGGCTCTTAAGTTCACTTAAATAAATATAGTTTATATTTAAGTGTGAGTTATAAGACTCTCGGAGATGCTCTAAGAGATTTGTTTAGATGTGTATATCAGTGACAGTATCCTTTTAGGGGTTCTGATACTATTTGATTCACAGGGAGCATCCAGATGAATTTAAATATATACAACATGAACCGTGGACAACTAACCCTGTTGGGATCCACCATATGCGTGATGCTTTCTGTACTTCTTAGCGTAAAGCTTCTATTAGCACATCTCTCAAATTGGAAAAAGCCAAAGGAGCAGAAAGCTATAGTCGTTATCATTCTGATGGCTCCAATATATGCCGTGGACTCCTATTTTGGTTTGTTGGACTTCCGTGGGTCTGAAGCTTTCTTTATGTTTTTGGATTCGATTAAAGAATGTTATGAGGCATTGGTAAGCTTCTAATGGATATTCCCCGAGCCTTTGTATTTTAGTTCATCACTATGTATACATGCAAAAAGACTCTACTGAGTTATACAAGTATCCCCATCCAATATAGTTCCACTTGGTGAATAGTGTCACGACTAGTTTGAGTATAAATTTTGGTTCTAACTATGCAGGTGATGGCCAAGTTCTTGGCTTTATTATATACATACTTAAACATATCAATAAGCAAAAGCATAGTTCCTGACGAGGTAAAAGGAAGAGAAATCCACCACTCATTTCCGATGACTCTTTTCCAGGTGAAGTTGTCTTTATGCTGATAGGTGATAATTGATTAGTATTTACTCTGATAATTCTGTGCTAGTCTCAGATTCTTATGATTTTGGAAGTTCTGATACAAAAGTGTACTTTAAAACTTTTAAAGTAATATATGTGCTTGGGAAGTATGCTTTATGTGTGAATTGAAGTGTTTGGTGTGCTTGAAAAGTGCTGGTTGTAGAAAGTAAATGAAGTATACACACTACAGATGTCACGAAAAAGAAATAACTTATGGAGTAGTTGGCATTGCTACAGTTTTACACTTTTCATGTGGAGGAACTGATTCAATTTGCCTTTTTTAAAATGGTATACTATGTTGATATGTTTGAAACATTGTTTAATTGCAGCCTCACTCTGTCCGTTTGAACCATAAAACACTTAAGCTGCTCAAGTATTGGACTTGGCAATTCGTAGCAATTCGCCCCGTGTGCTCCGTATTGATGATAGCTCTTCAACTTCTTGATATCTATCCTGCTTGGATCAGCTGGACATTCACCATTATATTAAACATTTCAGTTTCATTGGCATTGTACTCTTTGGTACTCTTTTACCATGTATTTGCTAAAGAGTTGGCACCACATAATCCCCTTGCCAAGTTCTTGTGTGTCAAAGGGATTGTCTTTTTCTGTTTCTGGCAGGTAAGCTTCTCATTGACGTCCACAAATATGTTGAAACCTTGTTCTTTAATATATTTAACAAGAATATTACATTTTTCAATTTATGATTTTCCCTAAGATTTGCCCAGTTTTGTGAAGTTATTGACGACTAACTTTTCTCTAATTAATGGTGGTAGGGAATTGTGCTTGAGATGCTAGTTGCAACGGGAATAATCCAGTCTCATCATATCTGGCTTGATGTTGTCCATATACAGCAAGCATATCAAAATATACTGGTAATAGTGGAAATGGTTTTCTTCTCGATTTTTCAGATGTCTGCATACAGCGCTGCACCTTATGCTGGCGTTGCAACAAGCGTGAAAGACAAGAAGAAAGACTGATTCAGAAACAGAAAATAAACCAAGATAGTTGTGGAAGGTGATGCTGATTGCGGAAATAGCAGATATAGCATTGTTTGGACCTCCGTGAATTGGTATTCATCAAACTTCACATACATGTCTGTACAATATTTATTGTTCATAAAATACGAGCACTGAGTTGATCCATCAGAAGTGACAGGGAATCACAAATAAGTATAATTATTCAATAATGAGGGTTCTATATGATATATAAATTAGAGGATCAGCCTGAGTAGTCTTAATTATTGAACAAAAATCTTCAAAATTGTGAGGTAGTATCATATAATAATTATTTTAACCAGCATGAACATAGTTTCGTTCGACACAGATATAGAAATGGAACCAGATTTCTTATTGCTTTTGGGGCTCAATCGTATATACGATAGTTGTATTTGGAGATATCTCAAGCTAAAAGCATTCTGAATGCACATCAATTTGGTACTAATCACTTCTCCTGTAACTAACAAAAAATTACAAATCCTTTAGGCCTTCAAATTTCCCTGCCTTTGTATTCTGAATACTGTCATTGCAATTGTGTTTTTCCACCGCAACCTTGATGGCAAGTTACTCTTTTTTCTTATTAATTATCAAGATATGATAAACTAGAGTTGGATATAACTTTCTACCAAACATGCGATTAATTTAAGCTGCCTAGAATATGATGCACAGATCTAGAATATCTTATTTTTGTTTGGTGGAAAAGTCAATATACCTGAACAATTGTCAATCACTTGTACGTTGGACGGTGCTGTGGTGTTACACATCTCATCTCAAACATATATTTGATCCATTTAGAGAATTACTAGCAAGTGTTATACCCTCTGATTTGTTGTTTACACTTTTTTTTGGGTTATATCTTCCAATGGTTTATATTTAAAAAAATTCAAAAATAGTAAAGTTTTTATAATTTTTAAAATAATTACATATACTACTTCTCACCACTATATCCACTTTATATATATAATATTAATCGATTTTACAATTTTACTCACTTTTTTAACTTTTTTCTACTATTTTATTATTTTTCTTAAATTCCGTATATAACCCAAACGTCCATATTTGGAGGGATGGAGGGAGTAATCATTAACATCTGAAATATGGTCACTTGAAATTTACAACAACAATACAGAGATGTAGAGATGTATACTTGTAGTTTTGATATGCATCGTGCATATTTTATCCAAGTTGTATTCTGTTATGTATATCATTTAAAAATCTTAAATCTTAGACCTCAGATCACTTATCTTGCACCATGTATTGTTATATTATATTTTGTATTGTAATATAATATCATGTAATATTGTTAGTCAAAAATATATTTATACTCCATACTATACTGCAACAATAAACGGATCTAAATTTTAAGCGGTTTACACAAGAACACATGACACAAGCATATGACACATATATTTGTTACGCATGTTTGTTGACATATCAGCAGGGAAATGCAGCATGAATACAATATAACCGGAAATCGGTTGCTAGAAAAAGAAATTCGATGAGTGCCCCTACAAAATACGAATAAACTACGTGGTGCGTGAAACATTTCATGTATAATTACCCAAGTTTATGTCGTTTGTCTGTTTTTTCCCGACCAATACTATCACATTTAAGTAATTAGCAGGTTTGGCCGTTCCCCTTATTAGGAATTGATGATTTCAGCTGAAATATATAATTATCAACGTTCACCGGTCTTATATCTATCTATACTATTATATTAAAGACAAAACATTTAAAATTTGGTTGTTGGTGGTTGATCACTCAATCTAGAATCGTCAGATTAAATTAACAAAAACCGTTAAATTTATTCTTAAAAATTAGTATTATTTAATAGGTATAAGGTTCAAATCACGTCAGCAACATATTAAAATTATAAAAAAATAATATTTTTTAAGAATCCTGACAACAACATATTAAATTAAAATTAAAACTTACAACATATAATGATAAAAACAACTGTGCATATTATATCTACTTATTATTATATTTTTAGCAGGAACCAGAAGGCGAAGGTTTGGTAAACTTCAACTTCGCATCTTTCTTTGCATGTTTTCTCTCCATTCACGTAATTCATAATTTCAAAGAGAGGTAATCTAATCTAAACATTAGGCGTGATTTCTCGTAACTGTCAATGTAGGTATCACATTTTTTTTAAATAAATAAATTACAAAATTTAAATAAATAAATTAGGTATCACATTTTGTACACCGCTGATTGGTCACATATCTCGAGTATCACTAGTAAGATTATAAGAGCTCCGATTACGCTTTCAACTTGCAACAATTTATAAGGAATTTCAGTTTATGAATATGCGTAAAACGGGCAAGTTAGCATGAACACATAATCAAAAAATCAACTAACCATTAGCCTATATTAATGAATTTTATAAGGGTTATAATCGAGACCGAGCTAGCTTAGACAATATTTTGGAAATCATATAATAAACGTCTATATTACCCTCTTATTATATGTATATTGATAACCCCGCGGGATCATCGCGAACAATCGCCTTCTTTGACTCCTCACAACCGCCTATATTAATGAATTTTATATGTTTTTGGAGGAGCATAAATCCTATAAAATGGAAATTACAAGGCAAGGCCCGGAAAGTTCAGCGCTTATGAGAGAGATTTAGAGGAAACTGGGACTATGACCATCATAAGGTTCCGGTGTGCCTTGACCTTGCTCGACAGCTGATTTGGCCGCAAGGAATTCCTGAATGAAGCTGTCCCAGTTGGCTAGGGGATCAGATTTGATATGCCTCACTGCCACGACCCAAGCTCTGCGAATCTCGGGGACCCCGGCTTGAGCAATATCAAAATCATAAACATCACTAGCTTTGAACTCGGCGATGATGGCCTCCTTGTCCAGATTCTCCTTCGCAGCCAGGTCCGCCTTGAGCTTCTCCACTTCCTGGGCAAGGCCATCAGCCCGGGCCTTCTCTTCCTTCAGCTGCTCATTTAACCCGGATTCAACAGTCTTGAAGCCCTCCCGGGCCTCATCCAACTCATCCTTTAAGCCATCAGCTCGAATCTTCTCAACCCGGGTCCGATTATTGGCCTCCCGAACCTCTGTGAAGGCGATATCCGAGCAAATGGATATGGCGCTTCCAACCTGGAATAAGTGAGAGAAAAGACTAAGTATAGAAACGCAAAGAAGAAACTAAGGGAAATACAATCCAGGTAAAAAAAGGGGGGTAATTAAAGTTTACCTGCCCCCATTGGCCAGTTACCCTCTTGAAAGCAGCAGCCATACTGGAGCCCTCTACCTCCTCCCAGTTATCTTTAGAGGGGATGCTAGACATGAATCCAGCCAAATCAACCAGGGACTTGGTCCCAACCTTCACAGGATCCCCATCCGGGCCTTTTCCATCCGAGTCACAGATGACCCGGCTGGAGATGGCAGCTTTGCCCCGGGGAGGCTTGGTTGGGACATATTTTCTCTTCTTCCTTGGGGAATCCTCGTCATCCGGAATCTCCTGGACCTCTGGCTCAGAGTCCCCTGCATTATGACCCGGATCCGAGACGTTCTGGGGAACAGAAGATTCGGTTCCACCCTCGATATCAACAGACCCAGATCCGGGTCCTGGGGCCCCCTTAGTGGTCTTGAAGGCCATGCCAAGAGTGTTGAAGGCTGCGGCATAAGCGGAAGAAGACGTGATTCCGAAAAAGTCACGGTCAAAATGAGGCAGACCTGTGAAAACACGAGAAAAGGAGGTCAAATTCCGGAATAAGAGGATCCGAATCGAAATACACAATAAAGGACCCGGATCGGGACAAAACAAAATTTGTAGTATAACTCAAAAGCAAATGGGACCGGGATTCGGATCGACAAGCAAAGCAAGAGACCCGGATCAAGGGTCATCATGTTCTCCAAACAAATTACAATTCAAATGCAAATAGAAAAAGCAAATCTAAACTGAACAGGTGATCCGGATCATGCACATATAAACAAATAATATTTTAAAAGAATAAGTGATCCGGATCATGCAAATAGGGCCAAATCCGGATCAACGACGAAGCAGGCGACCCGGATTAGTAGCCAACGAGATAAACTACAAGGCAAACAAGAAACGGATTCGGATCAACAACAGGAACCAGTAATCCGGATCAAGCAACTAAAAAGGTGAAACTAAAGGGAACATATAAACCAGATCAACCAAGTAGCAAAGCAAGAAAAATTCAAAAGGGAAAGAACCCGAATTTACATATTTAAAAACTTACATCCAAGTTTAAATAGCATCTCGTGGTTCATAAAAGTGTCCCGGGTCGGCTGGAACCCGAGGGAGTCACAGAAGGACCTCATTTGGGACAAGGCCCGACCTTCAAGTATAGTCGAACTAAACTTGGTCTAAACACCTTCCATTTTAAAATAAGGGAGATAAGCTAGATCATATCCCTTCAGCAGAATGATCTCGCCATTCCAGAACTTCAAGGAGGTCTGGTGCATAATAGACTTGGCTCTACCCGGGCCATACCCAGACTCCGTGGCCCGAAACCTAATCTCGTAAAAAGGTTTCTGGCTGGATTTGGAAAGATAGAAGATTTGGTGGAAGAGCTTCGGGGTTGGCAGGAACCCGGCCTTGTTGCAACATGCAATGAACCATGTCATAGACTTTATCCCATTTGGTGTTATCTGCATCGGGGATATCTTGTACACATGCTTGCAGAGGTGTTTGATAAACATATGGCATCGGGGGCTCCACCCGATCTAAGATGCTCCATCCAGACCGGGACAAACCCATCTTCCGGGCGATGATAGATCCTTTCATGAGGTTCCGGCCACCTCCACTTAATGTAATAACCCCAATTTTTGGAATTTTTGAAACACTGATGAATAGTAACTTTTTGCTGATGATGCTGATTAAGGAAAATTATCAGACCACGCTATATAGGAGTACTGTTATGGAAATTCTAAGATCGTACTAGTATTCCATAAAGTAAATGAGTGTATGTAAAGATCGTTAGAATCAAAATTCGAAAACTTTGATTTTTCCCGAAAATCCACCAGATACCGAAAGAATTGAGTATAAGGTAACATGATTAAAAGGATTTAAATTCAAGGATGATAAGAGAGGATCATAAAAGGAATATAAAATATTGAGAAAGGTTTAGGGAAACTCAAGTAATAAGATCCCTGATATGATCCCTCAAACGACGAACGAGAACGAAAGTTACGCGAACCGTAAAACAAATACGCAACCAAGAGATAAGTTTGTACAAGAATCCAAGGTATTATGACATCATCAAACCACAAGACAAAGACATGTGGCAAATAGATGACACAAGCAGTATGACATAAGCATGACAAGGGGTTTTGTTTTGTTGGTTAATTTTGGGCCATTTAAAATTTACTATGGTAAAAAGCTAAAACATTTGCCAAGATAAAAAGGAGAAGCAACCAAGCAAATATCATAAAACACAAAAATTAGAAGTTGACTTTTGCTTCCAAGAACAAAAGCTCTCGGCCAAAACAATAATAGCAACTTCAAACTGCGATATCTCCTTCAATACTCACTCAAATATTGTGTTCTATAGCTCGTTGGAAAGGTATTGAGATGGCCTACAACTCTTGTTCACAAGTTTCATCCAAATAAGTATGGTAAGACCCTTATTTTTATAGTTCTTTCAATCGGACTTTTAGAAACTACAAAACCTAACTTTGTGTTCTTGATTTCTTTGGAAATATCAAGCTTGTAGGAGGTTAGATTAAGGATCCCTAAGGCTTCTTAGCAACTTAACACCTACCAAGGAAGGTATAAACTTCAAACCCTAGCCTTTACTTTATTTGTTAGTAAGTTTAATGGTTGGTTTTGTGAAATGAGAAGCATGGATTGTGATTATTAGTAGTTTGGTTTGATTTGGGAGTGTTTTGATAATAGAAGCTTGATTATAGTTCATAGGTCTTGATTGTGGTTGTTTGAGTTGAAAAACATGGAGGTTATGGACTGATATGGTATGGTTTAGGTGAAGTTTTGTTGTATTGATGGCTATGAGTTGGTTGGCGGTTAATTGGAGTAGTTTAAACATTGGTAATTGCGTAAACATAGTCATCGTAATGCCCATTTTTATTCAACTGCTTGTTCTTAGTGTTCAGGACAGAAAACTCAACAACCAATTTGTAACATTGCCATGTTTAGCTAGAGCGTGTCGTAAGTTTCATTTTGATATATGGATCACTTGGTTCCGATGTACGGTTTAAGAGAAATGACCGTTTTAAGTAACGGCGTTTCGCGAACGAACCTTTACCCCTCGCTTTACTTTGAGACCTTATTTAAGGCCCTTAAAAGACTAATTGGATTATGAAATAATTATGTAAGGTGGGTTAGGCAGTTGGTAGAGTATTCGCGAAAGAGTCGTCTTAAAATTCATAATGGTTAATTTATTAAAATTGGTGGAGCAGAGGGTACGCAAGCGATTAACGCAAATCGTTAAGCGTGTAAACGACCATAAGCGACCGTTAAGGTATGAGTGAGTTTTTACTAGTTTCTTAAGCGACCGTGGTCTAATTCCGAATTATGTTGTTGTTCATAGGTTACCGGACCCACTCTAAGCTTAAGTCTATCCTGGAACACTCATGCAAGTTTTCTACCCGTTATACTGTTGTTGTGATGTATATATTTATATATATATGCATTATCTTGTGATAAGTGCATGATTATTATTAGCAAAGTCTTGCGATATATTGGAGCATTTTGATATGATATATATATGCATGCCTGTTTCGTAATCTTGATATCTTGTTATCGATTCAATTATTTATAAACTGCATAATACATATACTAGAGATAAGCAGTACTTGCGTATACCCTTAATATAGGGGACCCAGAGTTGAACATTTTCCTAAACCGGGAGGCGATGTTCCCGAGTATATTATATATATATATATATAGTTTTCAAAACTATTAAACGAATAATATTTATTTGATAGTTTTATATTATAAATGAATATTATTTTGAATATTCATTCGAGGACTTATGACTACACTTATTTATTTAATGAATATTATTTTGAATATTCATTCGAGGACTTATGACTCCACTTATTTTATTAAATAATATTCTTTATTTTATTAAAGAATAATGTTTCGATATTTGCCAAGTATTCGGAAAATAATTGATACTATCAAATCATTCTTACTTTAAATATTTCCAGAGATTATTTTCAAACTTTATCAAAACTATTTTTGGAAGGTTAGAGCGGATCCTAAAACTCATTTTCAAATTTAAGATCTTCCTTTCGAAGGGGATTTAAATACTCGCTCAAAAATCTGAGGGATCCGGCTCCGTGATGTATTTTATATTCGCAATAAGGTTGCTGTTTTGATAAAAGAGTTTTTGATTACTTACCCAACACTCACGAAGTAAAATTCTTGGAATAAGTTAATCCACTAACAGGCATCGCCTGGGAAATATCAGTGAGTTTTCCTTTCCAACTAGATACGTCTTCTTGGTGGAGCCGTATCAACAAGTTTCTACTTGGGGAAATGGGGGACAAGCTTTATGTTTCAGAGTCATGGATTTCATTTGAACTAGGAGTGGCGTAAGTGGTCGAGTGGCGCCGGCCCAGCCTTATTATATTGGCCCAAATGGTCCGGAAGTTCCGCTAAGACGGTACATTCCTTAGGAGTCCAGTGTTCGGTTGACAAGTAAATCCGACTATTCTCCTCTACCTGTAGAAAATGGTGGGGTTGCACTACTGTGACTGATCATCGTGAGTAGTCTTCCTGACACGGCAAACTCCCGTAATGAGTTCATCATCCAGTTGGATATTTCTGCAACACTACCCAGAGCACTTTGATAGAAAGGCTATGGTTAGGTGATTGTTGAGTGTTGGCAGGGTCGAGTTTTCAAAATGATGTTTTCATCAAATGAAGTATCTCGTAACTTCATTTCATTTTGATGATATTTCAGAGATTGACTCTATACAAGTTTTGTCTTGTAACTTCATCTGTGGGATGAACTATTTATACCTTGAACGGCGGTAGTTCAAGTAGTATTCGAAAAAGATACAAGTATATTGGAGTATCTTGTAACTTCATCTTTCAACTTATATCTAGTAAATGATTATCTTATGCATGACAAAGAATTTTAGAAAAACGTTGAGACAAGATTAGATATATGAGATCACCTTGCAACGATATATTTATACAGTTATAAATTTGAACTCTGTGTATATTATACATGTCAGAGGATTTCAAAGATTTTGAGAAGTATATATGTATATATATACTGAATATTTTGCGACTTCGTCGCATTAAAATATCAAACTTGGTTCATTTCTGCTTGACCAAGAATTTCATGAGTACTATGAAGATGCTCATATATTGTTAATTATTATACATATTATTTCGGTGGGCTTGTTGCTCACCCTTGCTTTCTTTTTTCATCACACAACAACAGATAGACAAGATGAACATGACCAAGCTCCCAATTCGCGAGCGGATAGGAAACATTCTGCAGTTTCCTGTAGGCGTTGATGCCGCTGTAGCCGAGGTAGGAACTACCAATAGGCTAGGCTTTCAACTGTTGATGTACCAGACTTATGTATATTATGAATTGTAATAATGGCTAAGAATATGTAAATTTATTCAGAAACCCTTTTGAGGTGTAATGACTTATAATTGTGGAATAAAATGACTTGTGTTATTTTTGCTATTCATTTCTGAGAGTATAACTTGTGGTGGGTTTGTGTATATTGTGGTGTCACAGTACGCAGTAGTTGGTTGTTTATTAAGATTAAGTGTTATTAAGGGAAATGAAACTCGTGACAACCCGGCACAACTAGAAAAAGTAGAATAAACATTTCCTCTTAGATATCAGTTGCTTTTGGAGCAGATGTAAAAGGTATTTTCTATATCGGTTTTAACCAACCGATGTCTTTTGCTATTATAAGCATCGGTGTTTTAGCCCAAGCGATGTTAAACGTTTGTTTAAAAAAAATTAATCAGCGCACCTCTTCCTTGTTTCCCCCTTAACCTAATAATTCATTCCCTCTTTGTTCCCCCTCTTTTCACACAGATTTTGCCTTCGGAAGTTTTTCAAACTCTCTCCGCTTTTTCAACTTTATGCTTTAAAAATATCAAATATTTTCAAAATAAAAAATCTAAAAGATAATTCATTTTAGTCTCTCATCTCTCTTTCTCTCTCACTGAAACTCACCCCTCTATGAAGAACCCTAAATATCACCTATGCCTCTCGATTGTGCTCAACTGAAGATTCAGTTATCTCCCCCCACAGCTTTTTTGTGCTTTTTGTACTCTCTCTGCTCGCTCTCTTTGCTCTCTCTACTCCCGACAGCTCCCAACAATTTACAAAGTACAAATGTTTCTTTTCAATCATCTACAACAACGCAATACTGGATTGGTATAAATCAGTTTGTGAGAACTGGATGTGTTTTTTAAATTTTAGGGTTTAAATTTATGTTCTTGTTAAATTCTTTGATTTTGACTTTTAGGGTTTTTAATTGGGTACTTCTTCACTTGATGGGTCCGATTTCCTGAAGGCGGCTTGAGGTAATTCACTTGTTATTGTTATGATTTTTGTAGCATGTGTTAAAGATGTTTCTTTGTTAAACATAATCGACAAAGTTGTTAAAACATATATCAGGTTAACCAGAGTCTCAAGTGGCCAATGATAGAAAATGTCTATATCCAGCGGTGATGAAAGAGCATGTGCATTAGAAGAAGAAGAAGAAAGAAGAATCCATGTGTTTTGGGATGCGGGTATGCTTGAACATGACACAGGCAAAGGTGTATTTGACACTGGGATGGACCCTGGCTTTCTTGATGTTCTCGACAAACACCCTGAAAATGCTGACAGAGTCAAGAACATGCTTTCTATCTTGAAAAAGGGTCCTCTTTCACCCTTTCTTTCTTAGCATTCTGGAAGGCCTACTCTCCTTTCTCAATTGTACTCTTTTCATACTCCAGGTATGTAATGTATTCTACCTCATTTCTTTATTCTTTTTTCTGAATTTTATCACTCTCACTCTTAGCTGTCACTCACCATTTTATGTTTGTATCCATTGTTGTTGATAAATTGATTCCTTTTCCTATTTTTCCTTGTGCCCACTTGATCAAATTTTCTAAATTTTATTGTTGAAATTTTCAATTAGAGATTTATGGAATTGAGAGTGTTTTACTGCAGAGAATTAGAATCTGTTAGGCAAAGTATCCTCCTGTTAGAATTTGATTATGTTCATAAAGGTTGCAAGTAAATTATGTGATTGCGTAAGAATCCAAATTTAAGAAACAATTCAACATTATACTTAAATCAATTGTTACCGTTAAATCTTTAATCGGAGGTTGTGAATAATATAAAACAGTGGTTAAATAAATCTTGAAATCTTCTTAAACATGACTCTTGTTGGCGTATGGTTTTAAAATTTGAAGAAGTATCTCATATGACTGTCATGATTTCCAGAATATATAAATGAAATGGTTGAAGCAGATCGATATGGGGGGAAAAACTTCTGTTCTGGTACATTCTTAAATCCTGGATCTTGGCATGCTTCACTTCTAGATGCTGGTACTGCGATGTCAACAATGAAGCATATCCTTAACGGCCCTGGAAAAATTCTTGAAGTAAAAAAAACTTTATTTCCAGTTGTCCCTTTCATTTATAAACATTTATTTTCCAGTATTCTACTCATTTTTATAAATTTCAAAAACTATTAAAAGTAGTGATGGAAATCCGTGGCTCGGATTTCGCCTTTATATGTCCTAATTACAAAAGTTAGAAGAGAAATTAAGTTTATGAATACTCTCTTATGTAGAAACTATTCGTTACCCACTGTAAAGAATATAAACGTAGTACAACTAAAATTTTGTTGGCATAATTAAAGATGTTTCTTTGTTAAGCATAATCGACAAAGTTGTTAAAACATATATCATGTTAACCAGAGTCTCAAGTGGCCAAGGTAGTTTGAGTGTAAAAGTTGTTAAAACATAATCCTACAGTTGTTGAGAATGTACCCAGGCAAGGTTCATGATTTAGACCTTATGTTTGACTATGTTGACTGGCCAGGTGTCCGATAAGGTTCTACCGTGGGCCTATTGCCACAGCCCCACCTCCATTGGTTCGTTATTGTGCTGATGATTCCACATTGGAAATTGTTTTCCCGGACTGGTCCTTCTGGAGATGGTAAGTACTATGTTACCTTTTTTCTCTTGGGTATTGATAACACATTTTATTTTCCATCTGCACAAGCAATGACTTATCAGGAAAAAAACACCAGTTTTTCAGTGCTTGCCCATTTGCTAGTAAAATGATGCTTTAATCATAACGACTATATATATCTGTAAACTTTCCTCTTATTTAAACTTACTCAGGCCTGAGATCAATATAAAGCCATGGGATTCTTTGTTGAAGGACCTAAAATAAGGGAACACCAGGATTAGCTGGATGGACAGAGATCATTTTGCTTACCGGAAGGGGAATCCTGTTGTTACTGAAACCAGGATGGATCTCCTCAAATGCAATGTCTCTGAAAAGCAAGACTGGAATGCTCGTGTGTAGGCACAGGTCAGAACTGTTGATTTGTAAAACTTTTTTTGGGTTAACTACAGGGGCAGATGTCTAGAATCTATGATCATCTTTTATTTCAGTAACAAAAAACCAGGATTCATTAGTTATAGATATGTTATGTTTTAAATGTTATGATCGCTATGAATCATCTTTCAGAATATTTTCAATTGCTAAAGTACTCACCGAAGATTCTAGAGATCTATTGTTCATAACCTAAATTGATTACATTACATATAGTTTTGTAGCTTGTAGTGGAAAACGAATCCAAGCAAACAAGTTAAAAAAAATTCTTACAAACTTGCAGGATTGGGGTAGAGAATCACAACAAGGTTACAAGCAGTCAGACTTGGCAAGCCAGTGTATTCAGAGGTTGGCATATCAATCTAAATATTAATCCTTATAGTGGTGAAGCCACGATACTATGACTTTTACACAAGAGGTTTGATACCTATTGATCTATGAGAGTGTGTTAGGACCAGATCAGGCCTGATCATAGGCTACTTGCGTCGGTATATAGTAATGGTGAAGAGGGTGGATTGTTGCATTCCTCCCGTATGTGGGCGAGTATGTAGGACTAATGCAGAGGTTATGCCGCAAAGTTGCTGGGAGAAATTCAGCCTATTATATACATAACAACTTAACTAATTTATACTCATATTACATGATTAATTAAATACTTATAATGAGATAAGAAATTTATAATACGATCAATTACCTGAAATAAATGTAACTATTAATTGGTTTTGTTGGATGACTGTGATGATTCCCAAAGTTTCAGTTATTATCAAAGATAACTATACAATGCAATATGAACATAACAACAGTAGTAAGGCTACCATGCTTTGTTATATTTTAATTATTTCTTTGGGCTTGAATGCATATTCTGCGTTAAATACTAAGGTAGTAACCTTGCAAAAAAAACATTTTATTATATTTTCTCTGACTTCAACTACCTAATTTGCAGGAGAATTTCGACCCTATAGTTGATGTATTATCAGGATGTGATTATATCCCATCAATGGTTTATGGGTAAGCATCACAGTCACCATAACCTGGAAGGTTTATTTCATTCAGTACCTTGTTCCATTGTGTAATCTTCTTACCGTTTTTGTGGTTATGTTGAATCTTGTAGAAGGAATATAAGGGGCCAAGACTTGAGTGGAATGTACTGTGCAATCTTGACAGTCAAGTATTTAATTTTTGTATATTCCTTTTGTGTCTCCTATTAGTGCCATTAGTTTTTATTGAAGCTCTATTGTATCATGCAGCTCTACTGTGGTATCTGCTGGACTTCTTCGAATTTTTGGACGTGACTTAGCAGAACTCTCGTTGGTTGCAACTACCAAGGAAAACCAGGGCAAGGTTAGTTTGAAGATAGCCTAAACAAGATGTTGCATTTTGTTGTCAGATAAACCTTTTTTTATAGCTTGAAACAATCGCTGCTGATCAGTTGATTCTATTATATATTCTAGTATACACTTTGACTACTAGTGTTATTAAAAAAATTTATGAGTTGGAAGGCAATGATTTTCCTCCTTTTTTAAATATAGAGTTTCCGATACTTTAGTCCTATTTTAATGGCAAATACTGTTTCCCACTTTAAGTATATAACATTTGCACAGGGCTATTTTCAATTGTTGTTCTCATGCATCGAGAAATTGTTGGCTTTCATGAGTGTCCGAACTCTTGTTCTACCAGCTACTGAAGAAGCTGAAACTAGATGGACCAAAAAATTTGGTTTTGAGAAGATACCACAGGAACAGGTATTGCTGAACTATTAAGTTTTCTTATTATCAACTTATATGTAACCTTACTTTTTTGGTGTAGTAGTTTCTAACCTTCTATCTTGCCAGCTTAACAATTACAGGAAGAAGTGTTGGCAAAGTCTTGCTCAAGAAACCCGTAATCCTGACCATAGGCTACTTGCGTCGGTAAACAATCATAGGCGTCAACTAGCAACTAGTCTTGAGACAGTAAAGTGGCAGGTGAATGTCATGCTTTTTTGGTGTTTTTCTTTGTTTATGTTATTTTAGGATAGTTATGTGTTACCGTTTTAATAGCATGAAGTATTCTACAACAAAATTAATCCTCTCAGGTCTGTCAAAAACTTATTGTCATCATACGGAACCAGAGGCTACAGGAGCTTTACTAAGAAGTGGGAAGATGCAGAAGAACAAGGGCGTTCCTCAAATGATATTTTACATGCTATTATCGGTACCAAGTCAAATTCTTTGTATAGACAGTAGTAGAATATATGGATGGATATGTGTAGTACTTGATATTTGGATTAGATGAATTTGTTGTACCGGATGTTTGAATATTGTTTGTTAGATTTATGGATAACTGGTATTGTGCAACAATTGGTTTTGGTAGTTCATTGGTTTTGGAATCTATATTTTTAAAATGTGCATTAATAAAACAGGTACATAAATCATTACAATGGAAAATGATGTCAGTTAAAACTTAATACATTAGTTCTCGTTGAACATTGACATCAGTAAAAACTGATGTTAAATACTACAGCAAAAAAAATTTTAAAATAAAAAACTGATGTTACTGAGCATTATAGACATCAGTTTGTTACAAATAGATATCGGTTACCAATTCAGAACCGATGTCAAAGGTTCTGATGAAAATAGATATCGGTTTTTGATGAAAACTGTTGTTACTGGTACTAGTAACATCAGTTTATTGGTTAAATTGAAAGATTTTGCTTAGCTCACATATATTTAAATTGATAAAAATATCATATTATGATGATATATAAAGATTAGATATGCATGAAAAAATTAATATCAAGATACATAAATCGGTTTTAAACAAAGAACTGATGTTATACGCTGTATTTAACATCAGTTTAAAACCGATGTTAAATGGGGGGTCTTTAACATCATCCACGAAGACATCGGATTTTTGCATTCATAGACATTGGTTTTTAGCCGATGTCAATTGACGTTTTTCTAGTAGTGCGGATCCCTGACCCCGGATTTGGGGGTGTTATACTTAATATCAGGGGTCAACTGGAACGCAGCCCGGACCGCCTCATCCATCTCAACCGGGGGCGCCTCAGTATATAAGTCTTTCAGTTGATAATGATCCCGGCTTATAGGGAACTCAGCGAACATCCTCTCAAGAGCCTCCTGGTTATACACCCCGGGGTGGCCATTATGCTGCCTATCATACCTAACCCTCCCATAATACACTTTATTATCAATATCTGCGGGTTTCTCAAGGAAGTGGTACTTTACATCTGTCCAATAGCCCTCGGGGGTGAAGGGAACCGAATTCCCTGGAAGCTTTTTCTACCTGAACTTCGAGATTATCTCAGTGGAAGGAGAAGCTATCTTAACCATCTCTACCCGGATCTGCGTCCTCTCGGTCGAATCCGGATCACTCTCCTCGCTAGAAAAACTCGGGTAACAATTAAAAGCTCTTCTGGGAAGCCTCTTGATCTGGACCATATACCTATTGAAATCAAGGTGAGTTAGTCTGGATTCCTATAATTTTTAAAAATTTTGCTAAGCGGTCCGGATCAAGGACGTTATGTTGATCTTTCCATAACCTAATGATCTGGGCCGCTAATGAAAGTCCAACCCGGAAAAACATCAACGCTCCGGATCACATATACTACGAAAATGAAAAAACCTCAAACGGACCCACAATCCCAGATTCAGCAGAAACCCGGGTAACAGCAAACATATAGGAATCTGGATCCAACAGCTTAGTATAAATTCGGATCTGAACAACAAATATGAAGGTTTTAAACATCCTAAAGCATGCAATCTTATCAGAGTAAACTACCCTTATCCGGATTATAACCCCTTACCCGGATCAAATCGAAAAACTTAACCACAAACAGATCGACCGAAAATCAAAACAGCAAAACATACAATTTTCACATATACATACATATATTTCAGACAAGAAAATGAAGAACAGCCCAAAAAACCCAGAAAATTGATAAAAAAACCCAACCCAAATCAAACCGAAAAACCCCAAAATCTACAGATCTGAACATACACGAACACAAAAACACATACCCACTACAAAAACGAAGCCAAAAAACATGATTTCTACCACTAATTCACGAATGAAGGAGCAAAATATAGCATGCAAACTCGAAGAAAATGGAAAAAAACTCGAAGGGAAAGAAACTTAAAAAGGGAAGAGAGAACTTACAAGCGTTGCAACGGAGAAGAAGAACAGCGACACAGCGGCGAAGAACTCCAACCAAGAAGGCAGCACTTCGAAAAACAATTTGTGAGAAAAAGAGAGATGTGACTGTTGGTTTTCATTTTTGTGAGAGAATAAAATAGAAAAGAAGAAGATGGGGGGTGCAGCTTTTTATAGGCCGGGTGAGTAAAGAGCCACAGCCACGTGGCACGTGGAGACTGGTCCAGGAGACGGTTACAAAAAATGAAAATCAAATGTATATATATATATGCGAAGTTATATATATACATAAACAAAAGTGCATTAAATCCCATAATGATTATGGGGTGATTTTTAGGGAATAACTGCCGAAATTTCAAATTCATGGGAGGGAAAAATCTAAAAAATATTACAAATTCCACAATTTATGCAGAACCTGCAGCCTCCTACCCGGATCATTGACACCTACCCGGATACAAGTGAATCCAGACCTAGAGGCAACAAATAAGCAAAAAAATTCTTCAAGCAACCAGTTTCAACAACTTCAATCCGGATCGGTATCCCTTACAACAGATCCGGATTGGAGGACAACCAGGGAGCAGAAATTATTTCTAAAGCAGCCAAATTCTTCTACCTTAATCCGAATTGGCATCTACTACACCAGATCCGGATTGGGGGGCAACCAGGGAGCATAAACTTTTTCTAATGCAGCCAAATTCTTCTACCTTAATCCAGACTGACATCTACTACACCATATCCGGATAGGGGGCAACCAGGGATCAATTTTTTTTTCAAAAACAGCAAAGTTCTTCTACCTTAATCCGGATTGGTATCTATTAAACCAGATCCGGATTGGGGGCAACTAGGGATCATAATTTTTTTCTAAAGTAGCCAATTTTTTTCTAAAGCAGCCAAGTTCTTCTACCTTAATCTGGATTAGTATCTATTATACCAGATGCGGATTGGGGGGCAACCTGGGAGCATAAATCTTTTCTAAAGCAGCTAATATATTCCACCTTAATCCAGATTGGTATCTACTACACCAAATCCGGATTGGGGACAACAAATATCAGAATTTTTTCTAAGGCAACAAAAGTCCACCTATCTTAATCCGGATCTATCCCTTCAACACCAGACCCAGATTGGGGGCAACAGAGAAGCATAATTTTTTCTCCTAAAGCAACAACTATGTGATACTACTCTACTCCCTCATCCAGAAAATCTGCATAAGTGAGTGGGGGGCAAATGATAGGGTATAAGCAACTTGGCTAGGGCACAACCTGGATCTAAGGGGTATCAGGCTCAATTGATGAACCAAGTCCCCCCTCACCCAGCGCAATCGAGGGGAGAGACCCAGGGCCAACCTAGGACCTAGATCATCTCCCAGCCAGGATCCAACCCAGGACCTGGATCATCTTCTACCAGGGTCCATCCCATGACCTGGATCACTTGCCTACCCGGATCCGGCCCAGAACCAGGATTACCCTGAGGGGGGTCCCAGCAAGCACATGCACATTCCACAACCCACCAAGGAAGGGTACGTGGGCAAGTGACGATGACAGCTATCAACAACCAATATATCAGACAAACACGACGCGTGTCAGAAGGCCGTTAGGACACCCCGAAGGTGGTCCTCCCTTGGACACGTGTATGCGATCCACCCAAGCCAGGCGCCCTCCGCCTCCAAGAACCAACGACCCTGATCTAGAGGTACCAACCCCTAAACCCTACCTTGGGGCTATATATACCCCCAAGGATGAAGGGTTTGGGGGTTAGAAAACACTTTCATTACACACACTCTCATATACTCAGCCTACAAACACAGCAACCTTAGTCCTCTCTATCTTCATCTTCCCCAACCAGCTTCTTATTCTTATACCGGAGGCGCCACGGGGACAAAACCCCCCCCTCCAGTGTTGTTTTGTAGGCGCCCAACAACAGTTGCACCTCATTCGCACCCAGAAGGTTCAGGAACGACGTCGGAAGGAGCTGCCCCACTCACCGAAGTTATCATATATATATATATACAATAACAGTTGGGAGGATTTGTTTTAAGAATGATAACCGTTTTCTCAAATAATTATTCTCGTCTTTTTTCTACCTTGAGCCTACTCTAAATTCTCTACCCGCAGCTTTTATTCATACATTCACATATAATCAAACAGATCAAATCTCTATCTTAAATATGAAATATACGGAGATCAAGGATTGTTTGTTTGCGGGATAAAATAATTAGCCGAGAAACTAATGATATAATTTGGTTATCGATTTGTGTTATAAGCAATTTGGATTTACGAGTTCACAGTCTCTCTTTATGATGTGCATTCGATTTGGGATACTATGCACACAGAGGGGCACGGAGTGTTCATAGTTCGGGTGGAAGGTCATTGGGAGGGAGCATGATATGATTATTGAATATAGAAATTTTGAACGGTAGTCGAGCAATGTTAAAAGCATTTGAATTTATGTATGTCTAAAGCCATAAATTTAGGTTTGTCTCAACCTCTTTTTATATTATGTCATCAAATTTTATATTTTTAGTTGAAATTGCGACACTTTTTATATATTGTACACATACACACACAAGTCGTAATCTTTCGATAAACATCCTATTCATTCTTTTGAATGAAGAGAAGGACGCATACATTTTACCTTCACCAGACCCTGCGAAAGCGGGGTATACTGGTTTGGTTTGGTTATATAATAAACGTCTTATAAGTTAAAAGGCAGATAATAAAAGCTGATAAATTACTTATAAGACATGTTAAATAGACCTTGAACCCTCTTAATCTGTCTGTATTTGTGAGTACACAACAATTAAAGTTACCAACACGTTCTTAAACATATAAAAAATTTGTGCAAACAGAAGGCTAGAAAAGCCTATTTTCAAACTAGAAATGCTGATTTAAAATACTGGTTGGATTTAAATAGTTATCGAAAAGTATGATAAGCCTCATATATTATTTAATATCCAAGACTAATTTTTAAAGAAATACTTTCTTTATTCAATTAGCCAACCTCTTGAAATGAGGTTGCGATTTTATGTTTATAGGGAGTCCCAAATGGGCTCTTCTTTACAAATGGACATCTTGGGCCTTTACATAAAATGATACATAATTTATTACAATTAAGCCTTCCTAGGCTTTCCCTTCTGGTCCAAGGTCCAACATTTGTCCCCTCCTCTCTTTTGTGCAATATCTTTAGATTTTATTTGTAACACCCCCAAATCCGGGGTTGGGGATCCGGGTTGTCACGAGTTCCATTTCCCTTAATAACACTTAACCTTAATAAACAACCAACTACTGCGTACTGTGACCCCACAATATACACACACACACCACAAGTTATAGTCTCAGAGATGAATACCAAAAATAACACAAGTCATTTTATTCCACAATTATAAACCGTTACACCTTAAAAGGGTTTCTGAACAAATTTACATTTCTTTGCCATTATTACATTTCATATAGATACATAAGTATGATACATCATAAGTTGAAAGCCTAGCCTATTGGTAATTTCTACCTCAGCTACAGCGGCATCAACGCCTACAGGAAACTGCGGAACGTTTCCTATCCGCTCGCAAATTGGGAGCTTGGTCTTGTTCATCTTGTCTATCTGTTGTTGTGTGATGAAAGAAGAAAGCAAGGGTGAGCAACAAGCCCACCGAAATAATATGTATAATAATTAACAATATATAAGCATTATCATAGTACTCATGAAAGTCTTGGTCAAGAAGAAATGAACCAAGTTGATATCTTAACGCGACAAGTCGCAAAATATTCAGTATATATATATATACATATATACTTTTCACAGTCTTAGAAATCCACTGACATGTATAATATACACAGAGTTCCAGTTTATAACTGTATAAAAATATCGTTGCAAGGGGATCTCATATATCTAACCTTGTCTCAACGTTTTTCTGAAAATCTTTGATATGCATAAGATAATCATTTACTAGATATAAGTTTAAAAGATGAAGTTACAAGATACTCCAATATACTTATATCTTTTCCGAATACTACTTGAACTACCACCGTTCAAGGTATAATTAGTTTAAAAAGTTCATCACATAGATGAGACTACAAGATAAGATTTGAATAGATTCAATCTTTGAAATATCATTGAAAAGAAATAAAGTTACGAGATACTTCATTAATTCCCGATATATATATCCATATATATCTCTCATACATTTCCTGAAAACCTCTATCATATAAAGTCTGAACAGAGTTGTGATATCCAATGAATTTGGAAAGAAAAGAATTTTGGCATAAACCTGATATCTTGCTGATCAGGCAAAGATACCCATTAAGTAACCTTTTCTACCGTAGATGGATGAATTCCTCGCCGATCATCACCCTGGCCGCATTAGGACCTCGCGCTAGACCGTTACCCGGCCACAAACGCGTGGATGGACTATCACCCAGCCTCTTACACCTTCATAGACCGTACCCCGGCCTGTCGCTTATGCCGACTCAATTATATGGACTTACTTCCCGAACATTGGGCAAGTAATCAAATTGTTTTCTCAAAACAGCAACCACGTTGCGAATATAAAATATACCACAGGGCCGGATCCCTTAGATTTTTGAGCGAGTATTCAAGTCCCCTTCAAAAGGAAAATCTTAAATTTGAAAACGAGTTTTGGGATCCGCCCTAACTTTTAAAATCATTTTGAAGACTCGAAAACATTTTTGAGAATGTTTGGAGTAATGCTGATTTAATGAAATAAATCAGTCCCGATATATTAGAAAATATCTAAATATTATTATTTTAATAATATTCCCATAAGGATAATCCTTATAAAATAATTGAAGTAGAAGTTTTAAAACTTATACTTGAAATGAATAATAAATAATCAAAGATATACTTATACGAAAGTACGATCTTTATTTGAATAATCGAAAATAAGTTTGATTATCGAAACATTATTCTTTAATAAAATAAAGAATATTATTTAATAAAATAAGCGGAGCCATAAGTCCTCGAATGAGTATTCAAAATAATATTCATTAAATAAAATAAACCGAGTCATAATCCTCGAATGAATATTCAAAGTAATATTCATTAAATAAAATAAACCGAGTCATAAGTCCTCGAATGAATATTCAAAGTAATATTCATTAAATAAAATAAACCGAGTCATAAGTCCTCGAATTAATATTCAAAGTAATTTTCATTAAATAAAATAAACCGAGTCATAAGTCCTCGAATGAATATTCAAAGTAATATTCATTAAATAAAATAAACCGAGTCATAAGTCTCGAATGAATATTCAAAGTAATATTCATTAAATAAAATAAACTGATTCATAAGTCCTCGAATGAATATTCAAAGTAATATTCATTAAATAAAATAAACTGAGTCATAAGTCCTCGAATGAATATTCAAAGTAATATTCATTAAATAAAATAAACTGAGTCATAAGTCCTCGAATGAATATTCAAAGTAATATTCATTAATAAAAATAAAGTTATCGAATAAACCTTATTCGATTAATAGTTTTGAAAACTATATTTATATATATATATAAATATATATATAATATACTCGGGAACATCGACTCCCGGTTTTAGAAAATGTTCGCCTTTAGGTCCCCTATACTAAGGGTATACGCAACTACTGCTTATCTCTAGCATAGGTATTATGCAATTATAAGCAATTGAATCAACAATTACATATCAAGATTACGAAACAGACATGCATATAAACCATATCAGCATGCTCCAATATATCGCAAGATTTGCAAATTAACCAACATGCATGTATCACAAGATAATGCATATACATATATACATCACAACAACAGTATAACGGGTAGAAAACTTGCCTGAGTGTTCCCGGATAGACTTAAGCTTAGAGTGGGTCCGATAACCTATGAAAAACAACATAAGTTGGAATTAAACCCCGGTCTCTTAAGAAACTAGACTTTAACCAATTGAACCTTAACGTTCGTTTATGGTCACTTCTACGCTTAACGAATCACATAAGTTGTTCGAGTACCCTTGGCTCCATCATTTTTAATAAATTAACCATTAAGAATTTTAAGACGATTCTTTCACGAGTACCCTACCAACTGCCTAATACACTTTACATAATTGTTTCATACTCCAATTAGTCGTTTAAGGACCTTAACCAAGGTTTCAAAGTAAGGCGAGGGGTAATGGTTCGGTCGCGAAACGCCGTTACTTAAAACGGTCGTTTCTCCTAAACCGTACATCGGATTCAAGCGAACCACATATCAAAACGAAGCTCGTAACATGAACTATCTAATCATGGCAATGGTAAAAACCTAACAGTGAGTTCATGGGTCCTGATATTAAGAACAGGACAGTTAAGGAAAATCGGGCATTATGACGTTTATGTTTACGCGATTTCCAATTTAATTAACACTCTAAATTATCATCAATTCACTCACAACCACCAATACAACAATATTCAACCATCATACTACAAACTCAGTCCCCAACTCCAAATTTTACCAATTTATCCAACCAATCAAAGACCCAATATTTAAAACCAATACAAATCCACCAAAACTACTTATAATCAAAGATCAAGCCTTAATACTAACAATGCTTCAATAAAACTTAATGGAATCATAAAATCAAAGCTAGGGTTTGAAGTTGATACCTTCCTTGGTAGGTGTTAAGTTGCTAGGAAGCTTTAGGGAACCTTAATCTAACCTCCTACAAGCTTGATCTTTCCAAAGAAATCAAGAACACAAAGTTAGGTTTTGAAGTTTCTAAAAGTCAGATTGAAAGAACTGTCAAAACGAGGGTCTAACCATGCTTATTTGGACGAGACTTGTGAACAAGAGTTGTAGGCCATCTCAATATCTTTCCAAAGAGCTATAGAACATACTATTTGAGTGAGTATTAAAGGAGATATGGTAGTTTGAAGTTGCTGCTCTGGTTTTGGCCGAGAGCTTTTGTTCTTGGAAAGCAAAAGTCAACTTCTAATTTGTGTTTTGTGATTTGTTTTGCCTTGGATTGGTTGTTTTGTTTTGTTTTGATTAATTAACCTTTTAACCATGGTAAATTTTGTGTGGTTTATAATCAACCAACACTTCCTTCCCTTTTTGGTCATGCTTATGTCATCTGCTTATGTCATCTTGTTACACTTGTCTTCCTCTTGTTGGTGTGATGACATCATCGTCCATTAACCTCTTTGATTAACCCCTAATTACTTGGCTAATGACCGCTGATCTGTTATACGGTTCGCTTAACTTTTGTTCTTGTTTATTATTTGAGGGATCATACCCGGGATCTTATTACTTGGGTTCCCCTAAACCTTTCTTAATATTTTATATTCCTTTTATGATCCTCTCTTATAATCCTTGAATTAAATCCTTTTAATCATGTTACCTTATACTCAATTCTTTCGGTATCTGGTGGATTTTCGGGAAAAATCAAAGTGTTCGAATTTGGATTCTGACGATCTTTACATACACTTATTTACTTTATGGAATACTAATACGATCTTAGAATTTCCATAACAGTACTCCTATATAGCGTGGTCTGATAATTTTCCTTAATCAGCATCATCAGCAAAAGTTACTATTCATCTGTGTTTCAAAAATTCCGAAAAATTGGGGTTATTACAGTCTCCCCTTCTTAAAAGGATTCCGTCCCGGAATCAGATAGAAAATGAATAGGGATACTCTCTTAGCATTGCACTCTCTAACTCTCAAGTAAATTTTCCCACATTGTGGTTCTACCATCAAACTCTGACTAGTTTGATAACCCTTCTCCTAAGCACTTGTTCCTTTTCAATCTATAACCCTGCCTGGTTGCTCCATATTGGTTACGTCTGGTTGCATGTCTATGCGCTCATATGCTAACTTCCCAATATGACTTAATATGTCCAAGGGTCCAACAATTCGTGGGCCTAGCTTTCCTTTCTTTCCGGACCACATCCCTCCTTTCCAAGGGAATACCTATAACAGCACTAGGTCCCCTACTTCCTACTTTTTTCATTTCGTGTCAAATCAATATACTTCTTATGTCCATCTTGGGCTATTACCAGCCGTCCTCTGATTAGATCTATTATATCCTTGGTCCTTTGGACTACCGCGGGTCCGAGCATCTTGCGCTCTACAACTTTATCCTAACATAAGGGAGATCAACATTGTCTTCCCTCAAGGATCTCATAAGGCGATATCTCAATACTGACATATGATCTATTATCGTAAGGAAACTCAATCCGTGTTAAGTGATCGTTCCAATTTCTCTCAAGTCTATTGCACAGACTCTCATCATAGCTTCTAGCATTATAGCTTTTGCTTCTCAATACCCATTCTTTTCCAGTTCATAGTCATTACTATCTTCCGTACATAATACTATACTGGTTACACTGTTGCTCGTTAGCATTCTATAACCTTTTAATAATTGCGTCAACCTTAGTATCACGAACGCGTTAGAATCGGAATACCACCGTACTTGGTACCACTTCATCTCTAGCTGCCTCCATCTTCGAAAGCTTGGTCCTTCGTATAGAAGTAAAAGAATTTTTTGAGAGATCACTATGATCATGAACACTTGTTCTATTGCATAGTTAGTACAGAAGGTGGCCAGCCTTTAGTACTTGACAAGCAATTAAACAACATGTGGTATCCTACTAGGCTTCTATCACACAGATAAATAGTCATTCGGCAATACCTCCCCTCTGGAAGGGTTGTTCTTCTCAGCTTACATGAAATGAAAAGAAGAAAAAAGAACGAATTGAAGAGAATTGTATATGAAAAAATACTGCCACAAATATCTGGCTTGGAATCTACCTCTGAACTATAGAGGTTTGTCATAGGAGAATAAAACATATACGTATATATATCAACATCAGGTATTATAGCATCGTATTTCACATGCCTAAATATTTTTGATATTTTGTCCATCATTCTATGGACCCATGCTCTTGCTCGAGCTTATACACAATCACCTTTAAAACTCCCTCGACATTGAAACTCGAATAAGGGATTTCATTCTAGACATCATCGTTATTAGAATTCTATTCTTGCACCGCAACCTTCCTCGTATAGTAATACGACTCTCTATTGATAAGAAGGAAATAAGTATTCAATAGGTAAATAATCGACTTAATTAGTCTATTAATGATAACTTATACATCACCACAACCCGATTAGTGGTACTCAATCTCAACATCCATTCCAATACAACTCTCACGGTTGTAAGTAATCGGCTCATTACTCGTAAAATCATTCCTGCATTACTATGGTCCACCGTTGACCTACTGTAGTCATTCGTTTTCCATGAAGTCTTAATAGCTAACCATACGGAGTCCGTTCCTGCCGTATCGAAATCATCTAGAGAGGAAACATAATCGCCATTCCATGATTCATGAAGAACACTCCTGAACTTGGCGTACATATGCCATGAAGCTGATAAAATTGCAGAAGAGTTTCAATAAAAACAACGAAAACAGGTTAATACCATTCTTAAATATATGTCTATATTAGGAGACATGAAGCTTAAAGGTTTATTTAGTCATTTCGTAACATGGTCCTGGCTTATCTCAAGATAGTACCTTCTAAGATAGATAGCCCGCTTATGGCGATTACACGAATTAAACCTTTACCAAACTGCTATTACGGCTGGGTATTGCAAAGTCATCAGAAGAAATGTCAATCTTCCAAACCATAATACAACCTTCACGGTTTCAACCATCATCTCTGTATTCCTCTGGCACGAGCGCCTATAATTATCCTCTTACATTTAAAGTGTCGGCCACCTCTTTGGCCTTTCCTGATAGTAAAATTCCCTTACAATCAATGTCATTTTAACCACCTCCAACTAAATTTTCTACCTCATTTCAATCACTGCTTATGTGAAAATGCTTTTCTTAAGTCCTGGTGAGAAAAGAAAAAAACACCATTTTTCCATAAGTCATTGCCTTAGTCTTTAGATGTGAATATTGTCACGACTGACTCTCGATCGTACTTAGGACGTCTCTTATCTTGGGTCCTTCTCGTTTTCACCAATCTCGACCTTCATTGGGTTGATCTATACTTCTTATGGTTTAACACGTGCCCACCTAGCATTATTATAATTACGCCATTTTTCCTTTATCAAATTTCTATTCTTGAGAACTTCGAATAATACCTTTCTCCTTATAAAACCTCTAAGGTTATCCTTGAATCGTTCCTCCTGTATTCCCTAGATACAGGGCATATCAAAATACCATTTACTAATACTAGAACCATTGTCTATTTACTTCTGAAAAATTTCTCTGCTGATCTTTAAAGGTTGTTGTTACTTTAGTCCTTCATTCCATACTACCCAAACTCATAATATTCCTATTAAGGGTGAAATGCCAACCTTTATGCATTCCCCTAGGGTTCATCTCAAGTTATCGAAGTTATATCCTCAATTCCACCTTTAAAATGGTACTTGCATCCTTCCATGGATAAATCAAGTCATATATCCTTGATAGATTATCTTATTCAATCATTCCCACCTCGATAGTCTATCCCAATTTCACGATAACATCCTTATTCAAAATAAGTTCAATCCATATGGCCTCCAAAAGATAACAACGGTTATCCACTTTTCTTGCCTGATTTGGTAATGATAACAGGGATGTTCTAGAAGATATTGGTCGTGTTCAACATGAACTTCTTCTTAATAAATCCTTATTTACTTTTGTTGTTTATCTCAACAGTCATCTCAATGTTGGGATATCTTTCATACTTGGCGTCTCCTTTTCTGGGTATCATGCCCCCGGTCTTACACTTCACTTTCTTGAAGGTCACTTCCTTCATCCAATTTTCCTAATTTCTTACTTTCTTGTCTCCTCAGTCTATCCGCGTCTCCTTGTTTATCCTTCGGACTATCTCAAGGTTTTCTCGAATCATCCCAACTTAAATGGGATAAAATATATGTATCTTTCATGCCTTCATCCATCAGCTTTAACTCATGGTGAATCACTCTCATCCTGACGATTACTTACTTTTCTATTTCTATTGCTACGAGTCTTTAGGGTTTCCTCATATCTAACTCCCTTATCATTCCTTCAACTCTATTGTCTTTATATTCCTTTCCACTTTAGTTTCTTTTTATTTTCTTTTCTATTACAATCATTTCATGAACCCACTACTCATTGACTTCAAACATCACGTCGTTCTGGGATTATTGTCATCAGAACGAATCTTGACAACTTTTATAACTTAGATTCATAATTCATCATACTCGTCCGCCTTTGTTCTGGCTCTAAAACTTTTACAGTATCTCCATAATCTTGGGAATTACTTTCTCGAAAACAATTGACTGAACTTTAATCAGTTTATCATAACCTCTGGCTCCGTGCCTTTCTTGGTCTTTCACCAGCGGGTGGCCTCTCTCTTAGGAAGGTAAGTGACAAAAATAGTCTTTTGTGATTCGTCTATCATTTAGAATCTCAAATGATTCCTATATTTCCTTTAGCCAGGCTCTTGCCTCGACTGGGTCAACCTGTTCCTTGGAACTCTGAGAGCTTAGCGACTTAAAGGTCCTGAAAGAATTTCCTACCGCACTGTTTCCTCAGGGTGGTGGTTGGGGATAATAGTCTAAGTTCTGTCTAGAAAGGTCCATAAATTGTCATATAGGAGTACCGTCTCGGGTCTCCTTTCCTTACTCGACTTCTGTTTCCTTAGTCTGAACGTTCCCTCCTCCTCCCCATAATTGGGGTCATCCTACATATTTTAAATCCTCATTTTCCACTTCATTATGTTATGGGTTCCTTCTATCTTGATGGCGACCTCCCTGACTATCACGTTCAGGGTTTGCTATAAATCTTATTCCTCAAACTAGCTTTCATCTAAGATCTCATCTTTAAGCTCTTGAAGATTTGGAACCCAAATTCTGTAGGAATACCTCATTATTCCCTTATCATCTTTCTCGGTATTAATCTCTTATCTATTTGTTGGCTCTCTGCCTTCATTCATTACTTTTTCTGGCACAATATGTTCTTTTCCAATAATTCAGGCTGTATTGCAATCTCAAATAGCTTTTCGGTACCGGCTCCAGTTACCTTCACTTCTATTTCCATTTTCTCAAAATCTCTTATAAACTCTCCCAAAGACATTATCATCTTGAGTCTCTCCTTTTTACTAAGGGCATCAGCCACCACATTGGCTTACCCCGAATGATAAAGAATCTCCCAATCATAATTATTGATTAGCTCTAACCACCTCCTCTGGCGCATGTTGAGCTCTTTCTGCGTGAAAATGCACTAGAGCACTTATGGCTTGTGTAAAACTCGCACTTCTCTCCATACAAGTAGTGCCTCCAATCTTTAGGGCAAAGCTATTGCCACGAGCCCAAGCTCATGGGTGGGGATATCGAATTTTATATTCCCTTAATTGTCTTAACGCGTACGTGATTACCTTGTTGTGTTGTATAAGAGCACCCTAATTCCTTATGCGAAGTGTCAATACAATTCACAAAATCTCCTTTTTCCATCCGGCAATGCCAACACAGGGGCCGTCACCAATCTTTGTTTCAGTTCTTGAAAGTTGTTCTCGCATTTCTCTGTCCATTCAAACTTCTCAGTCTTATGAGTAAGCCGCGTTAAAGGGGCTACTATCTTTACAAACTTGAACGAACCTCCGGTAGTGACCGGCCAATCCTACCTCTGGTAGTTTTCCTAACCATGGCCATCAATTCCTCAGTGGTCCTTTATTCATTCTTGTCAAGATCCTCCACGAGATTCTTCTCAGCAACAATCCCTTCTAGGACAACATCCTCAACCGCTACATCCTCAATATAAACATCATCCAGTCCCGCGTTAGGATGCTCTATCGGATCCATAATCTGATCTCCAATAAGTAATAAAACATCATCGCGTTGTTGCTCCTCAACCTCAGGGTTTGGAGTCCCACTACCATATACGATAACGAACTACGCTTCTATCACGATATTTATAAGGGTTCCCATAAGGGTTTTAACTGTCAGTATTACGTTAGGTAGTCCAACTATGAAGTTGGCAAGAGTTCTTATTATCTTAGTGAACTTATTATTTTAATGTCACATCATCTCTGAGGTTTATAACGCTTAGCTCTGATATCATTTCTGTAACACCCCCAAATCCGGGGTCGGAGATCCGGGTTGTCACGAGTTCCATTTCCCTTAATAACACTTAACCTTAATAAACAACCAACTACTGCGTACTGTGACCCCACAATATACACGCACACACACCACAAGTTATAGTCTCAGAGATGAATACCAACTAAGTATGATACATCATAAGTTGAAAGCCTAGCCTATTGGTAATTTCTACCTCAGCTACAGCGGCATCAACGCCTACAGGAAACTGCGGAACGTTTCCTATTCGCTCGCAAATTGGGAGCTTGGTCTTGTTCATCTTGTCTATCTGTTGTTGTGTGATGAAAGAAGAAAGCAAGGGTGAGCAACAAGCCCACCGAAATAATATGTATAATAATTAACAATATATGAGCATTATCATAGTACTCATGAAAGTCTTGGTCAAGAAGAAATGAACCAAGTTGATATCTTAACGCGACAAGTCGCAAAATATTCAGTATATATATACATATATACTTTTCACAGTCTTAGAAATCCTCTGACATGTATAATATACACAGAGTTTCAGTTTATAACTGTATAAAAATATCGTTGCAAGGGGATCTCATATATCTAACCTTGTCTCAACGTTTTTCTAAAAATCTTTGATATGCATAAGATAATCATTTACTAGATATAAGTTTAAAAGATGAAGTTACAAGATACTCCAATATACTTATATCTTTTCCGAATACTACTTGAACTACCACCGTTCAAGGTATAATCAGTTTAAAAAGTTCATCACATAGATGAGACTACAAGATAAGATTTGAATAGATTCAATCTTTGAAATATCATTCAAAAGAAATGAAGTTACGAGATACTTCATTAAGTCCCGATATATATATCCATATATATCTCTCATACATTTCCTGAAAACCTCTATCATATAAAGTATGAACAGAGTTGTGATATCCAATAAATTTGGAAAGAAAAGAATTTTGGCATAAACCTGATATCTTGCTGATCAGGCAAAGATACCCATTAAGTAACCTTTTCTACCGTAGATGGATGAATTCCTCGCCGGTCATCACCCTGGCCGCATTAGGACCTCACGCTAGACCGTTACCCGGCCACTCACGCATAGATGGACTGTCACCCAGCCTCTTACACCTTCATAGACCGTACCCCGGCCTGTCGCTTATGCCGACTCAATTAGGTGGACTTACTTCCCAAACATTGGGCAAGTAATCAAATTGTTTTCTCAAAACAGCAACCACGTTGCGAATATAAAATACACCACAAGGTCGGATCCCTTAGATTTTTGAGCGAGTATTCAAGTCCCCTTCAAAAGGAAGATCTTAAATTTGAAAACGAGTTTTGGGATCCGCCCTAACTTTTAAAATCATTTTGAAGACTCGAAAACATTTTTGAGAATGTTTGGAGTAATGCTGATTTAATGAAATAAATCAGTCCCGATATATTAGAAAATATCTGAATATTATTATTTAAATAATATTCCCATAAGGATAATCCTAATAAAAATAATTGAAGTAGAAGTTTTAAAACTTATACTTGAAATGAATAATAAATAATCAAAGATATACTTATACGATTCACTTTCAGACGACCCCAAATAAATGGGGTATGGAGGCAGTGGTACACGAGGTATGGAGGAAAAATTGAGGCGTTCCATTTTTTGGATATCTTTTTATAATTTGTCCCTATGGATTTGTGAAATTGCATTCGCATTTATTTAGGATCGTCCGAAAGTGAATCGGGGCTGAAACCAATGAAACTAGGTTTCTAAATAATTCTCGTAGGCAGTGGTACACGAGGTATGGAGCAAAAATTGAGGTGTCCCATTTTTTGGATATCTTTTCATAATTTGTCCCTATGGATTTATGAAATTGCATTCGCATTTATTTAGGATCGTCCGAAAGTGAATCGGGGCTGAAACCAATGAAACTAGGTTTCTAAATAATTCTCGTAGGTAGTGGTACACGAGGTATGGAGCAAAAATTGAGGCATCCCATTTTTTGGATATCTTTTCATAATTTGTCCCTATGGATTTATGAAATTGCATTCGCATTTATTTGGGGTCTTTCGAAAGTGAATCGGGGCTGAAACCAATGAAACTATGTTTCTAAATAAATCTCGTAGGCAGTGGTACACGAGGTATGGAGCAAAAATTGAGGCATCCCATTTTTTGGATATATTTTCATAATTTGTCCCTACGGATTTATGAAATTGCATTCGCATTTATTTGGGGTCGTCCGAAAGTGAATCGGGGCTGAAACCAATGAAACTAGGTTTCTAAATAATTCTCGTAGGCAGTGGTACACGAGGTATGGAGCAAAAATTGAGGCGTCCCATTTTTTGGATATCTTTTTATAATTTGTCCCTATGGATTTATGAAATGAATAATTGAAGTAGAAGTTTTAAAACTTATACTCGAATGAATATTCAAAGTAATATTCATTAAATAAAATAAACCGAGTCATAAGTCCTCGAATGAATATTCAAAGTAATATTCATTAAATAAAATAAACCGAGTCATAAGTCCTCGAATGAATATTCAAAGTAATATTCATTAAATAAAATAAACGGAGTCATAAGTCCTCGAATGAATATTCAAAGTAATATTTATTAAATAAAATAAACTGAGTCATAAGTCCTCGAATGAATATTCAAAGTAATATTCATTAATAAAAATAAAGTTATCGAATAAACCTTATTCGATTAATAGTTTTGAAAACTATATTTATATATATATATATAATATACTCGGGAACATCGACTCCCGGTTTTAGAAAATGTTCGCCTTTAGGTCCCCTATACTAAGGGTATACGCAACTACTGCTTATCTCTAGCATAGGTATTATGCAATTATAAGCAATTGAATCAACAATTACATATCAAGATTACGAAACAGACATGCATATAAAACATATCAGCATGCTCCAATATATCGCAAGATTTGCTAATTAACCAACATGCATCTATCACAAGATAATGCATATACATATATACATCACAACAACAGTATAACGGGTAGAAAACTTGCCTGAGTGTTCCCGGATAGACTTAAGCTTAGAGTGGGTCCGATAACCTATGAACAACAACATAAGTCGGAATTAAACCTCGGTCTCTTAAGAAACTAGACTTTAACCAATTGAACCTTAACGTTCGCTTATGGTCACTTCTACGCTTAACGAATCACATAAGTCGTTCGAGTACCCTTAGCTCCATCATTTTTAATAAATTAACCATTAATAATTTTAAGGCGATTCTTTCGCGAGTACCCTAACAACTGCCTAATACACTTTACATAATTGTTTCATACTCCAATTAGTCATTTAAGGACCTTAACCAAGGTTTCAAAGTAAGGCGAGGGGTAATAGTTCGGTCACGAAACGCCGTTACTTAAAACGGTCGTTTCTCCTAAACCGTACATCGGATTCAAGCGAACCACATATCAAAACGAAGCTCGTAACATGAACTATCTAATCATGGCAATGGTCAAAACCTAACAGTGAGTACACGGGTCCTGATGTTAAGAACAGGACAGTTAAGGAAAATCGGGCATTATGACGTTTATGTTTACGCGATTTCCTATTTAATTAACACTCTAAATTATCATCAATTCACTCACAACCACAAATACAACAATATTCAACCATCATACTACAAACTCAGTCCCCAACTCCAAATTTTACCAATTTATCCAACCAATCAAAGACCATATATTCAAAACCAATACAAATCCACCAAAACTACTTATAATCAAAGATCAAGCCTTAATACTAACAATACTTCAATAAAACTTAATGGAATCATAAAATCAAAGCTAGGGTTTGAAGTTGATACCTTCCTTGGTAGATGTTAAGTTGATAGGAAGCTTTAGGGAGCCTTAATCTAACCTCCTACAAGCTTGATCTTTCTAAAGAAATCAAGAACACAAAGTTAGGTTTTGAAGTTTCTAAAAGTTAGATTGAAAGAACTGTCAAAACGAGGGTCTAACCATGCTTATTTGGACGATACTTGTGAACAAGAGTTGTAGGCCATCTCAATATCTTTCCAAAGAGCTATAGAACATACTATTTGAGTGAGTATTAAAGGAGATATGGTAGTTTGAAGTTGCTGCTCTGGTTTTGCCGAGAGCTTTTGTTCTTGGAAAGCAAAAGTCAACTTCTAATTTGTGTTTTGTGATTTGTTTTGCCTTGGATTGGTTGTTTTGTTTTGTTTTGATTAATTAACCTTTTAACCATGGTAAATTTTGTGTGGTTTATAATCAACCAACACTTCCTTCCCTTTTTGGTCATGCTTATGTCATCTGCTTATGTCATCTTGTTACACTTGTCTTCCTCTTGTTGGTGTGATGACATCATCGTCCATTAACCTCTTTGATTAACCCCTAATTACTTGGCTAATGACCGCTGATCTGTTATACGGTTCGCTTAACTTTCGTTCTCGTTTATTGTTTGAGGGATCATACCCGGGATCTTATTACTTGGGTTCCCCTAAACCTTTCTTAATATTTTATATTCCTTTTATGATCCTCTCTTATAATCCTTGAATTAAATCCTTTTAATCATGTTACCTTATACTCAATTCTTTCGGTATTTGGTGGATTTTCGGGAAAAATCAAAGTGTACGAATTTGGATTCTGACGATCTTTACATACACTTATTTACTTTATGGAATACTAATACGATCTTAGAATTTCCATAACAGTACTCCTATATAGCGTGGTCTGATAATTTTGCTTAATCAGCATCATCAACAAAAGTTACTATTCATCCGTGTTTCAAAAATTCCAAAAAATTGGGGTTATTACATTATTCGTGTATTTTTGTTTCCTGTATGTAAGACAATGAAGAGTTAAAATGTGATCATAATTAAGGTTAGTACATCAATAGAAAGTAATAAGGAAGAATAAAAAGAAATAAAAGAAAATAAAATAATAAATAAATAATGGTAAGTGTGGGGTGTAGGGACAAGTCATTTTATTATACTTTTACTTTCTTTTTTACTTTCTCTTCTTTTTTTAAGTATATATTCTACAGTTTTTGTTTTTCTGTCCCCATTCAGTTGATTTCCCATTCAGTTTCCTTTCTTGTTTAATAAAAGGAGTTCGCCGGCTGCCTCTAGAGTTCATTTAATCTCCTCTCCTGTTCCTGTAAGTTTTCTTTTCCTTCTATTTTTAAAGTTAGTCGGTACTTAAGGTCTGGTTAGGGTAAAAAACTTGTTTTTTGTTTGTAATCTTCTTTGTAAAGTATTGTTTATCTATTCATGGCCGCCAATAGTTCATCTTCTTCCGTGCAAACCATTTTTGATCGCAACTCCGAGAAGAATCTTGGTTAAACTTAGATAGGTTAGAGATTCCTGATTTGGAGCAGTATAAGTCTTTTGACTTTATGAATGAAGATGAGCTTTTGTCGGGGGATCCTGAGGGCGTGTCTCATCCTCCTCCTCCCTTGAGCCCCTGTACTTTGGCGTTTAGGGTGAAGGTGGTTGATGATAGTTTGTGTTTTGGTCGTGAGGAGTTCGTCGATAAGACTAGCCCTAATTATATTAGCCATTATGTCAATCATGAACCGCCGTGGGGCAAGTTAAAAAGTTATGTTGATTTTAGTAATGGGTATCGGTGTCGGATTCCATCGGCTACTAATCGGGTTTGGATGATGCTGGAATATGGAATGCACGACATTCCATTGATTTTGTTTCACTATGGCCTTTGATTACCCATGCATCCATTTTTTTGGTAATGTATGAGGCGATATGATGTGGCGTTGATCAGATGGCCCCGAATTTGATTGCGCGGCGAAGTGGCTTCATTGCTCTGTGTTATGATAAGTATAGGATATTGTCTGTCAAGTTATTCTTTTCTATTTATGGGGTCCGGTACCACGAGGGGAAGGTTTATTTCGATACTCGACATAGGAGAATGAAGATAGTTAGTGTCATGTCTTCAAACTCCGGTTATCACTCTAAGTAGTTATACATAGGTGGGCCCGATTTGGAGTTTGTTAAGCCGTGTCCAATGATTAGTAGCGTAACTATCGAATAACATAATGGTTTGGATAAGTATGATTCTGATTATTTAGATAGGTTTCATGGCTCGAGGTCTATTTATACTCATTTGCAGTTAAAAAAAACTCAAAGTTTTTGGAGGAGCATAATCGTAAGGCTTATATTTTTGAATGATTGTTTATATTTTCACTTATCTATTTTTGTATTATTTGTCATTCAATCATTTATCTTCATTTGTTATTATTATTATTGTGCTGTTTTGAAGCCTTTAATTTTTCTCTTTTCAATGGTGGGATATACCTTGAAGGAAGTTTTAAATAGTGGCGTTTGAGCTGATATGGACAAGGCAATGTTGCTTTTGGTTCAGAGGGCATCTTCAGGCACAATTGATTCTGCGAGGGTCGGGCCTTCAATGGTTAATCATTCAGTGTCCATAGAGCTTCTAAATGAGCAAGGGGAAAAGATTGTTGAGGAGCCAAAGAAGGCGGTTGTTCCCGATGATCCCGCGGGGGTTATCCCTCACAAAAGACATCTCCTCAAAGTGGATCAGGGCGATACTGCTGGTGTGAATGAGGTTGCTGAATGCGTTAACAAGACTTTAACTTTGGTTAGCAACCGGGTTTTGATGACTAACACAGTTAATCCTCAGATTCGTTAAGAGGCGGTTCGTGTAGAGATTAAGTCGTTAGAGCGCTGGACTGGGAGCGCGACCGTGCCTTTGCGAGCATTTAAGATTTTCAACCTCCCTCAAGCGCATGTGGCTTACGAGGGTCGAAGGCGAGACAAGTTAGTTGACCATTGTAAATGTCGAGCTGTCCGGGTGAGAGTAATTTATATCAGAAATTATTGTAGTTTTTTCTTGTAGCTTATGCTCTTTCTTTCATTTGACTATTAGTTTCTTGCGGACTTTGCTCATATTCTCGAGTAGTTCAAAGCAGATGCTGAGGGCGAAGGTCGATTGAAGTTAGAGGCCGATATCAAAAGTCTTAAGGAGGAGAGGAAGAGGCTCATTGCGAGTCAAAATGAGGCTGAGAAACGTGCAGGGGACTTAGCTACTAGAAATTCTGATTTGCTAAAGCAATTAAAAGAGAAAGATGATGCTGGAAGTTCACTTTTGACAAGGGTTCAAGAGCTCGAGGGTAAGTTGCTCGCAGTGAAGAAGGATAGGGTTGCCGAGAAAATAAGGTGCGAGGGTCTAAAGCGTCAAGTTGATGGCATGAACGAGTCATATAAGTTAATTGTTGAAGAAAATGGGAAGTTGAAGTCGAACGTGCAGAAGGCGATAGAGGATATCGCGGACGCATTGGGCGATGGTTATGGTCGGTGTGTCCGTCGTATGGAGAGTGCTGGATTTAATATCGAGGGTCATGCCTTCAAAGATTATCTTTGTGATTTCGCGGCTTTGCGCCCTGACGATCAAACTGGTGGACTCTGAAGGCGGGGTATGCCCCGTGATTGATGTAAAATTTTAAGTTTCGTCTGGTGTCCTTTGGATTGTGGTTTTCGTGTTTTTTCGTACTTTGATTTTCTGTTGATGGATGATGTCTGACGTTGTTTTTATGAGTCATTTTGACGTCCGAAATTTGAAATATATGTTCTATTTCAATAAATTTGAACTGATTATGTTATCTTATAATAATTTCCGTAACTTTTCGAGAAGTGTGTTATATTGTGGTGTAATGTTTATATTAGTTGTACTGCTTCATGTTCTTACCATAAGGTTAAATTTTCTATAATAGACAAGGTTTCTTCTTAGTGTGTTTTACTTGATATTATAAGAAAGTTTTTATCTCTACCTATTTGCTTTGTTGCGTTTTCGTTGTGTTTAGCTTTTTTCTTTTGTAGTTGTGTCTATAGGCGATTTTCCACAGTTTTGTAGAGGGATATGTCATGCCGCGACGTGATTGTTGTGGAAACTCTTGCTAATTTTTACGTTATCCTGAAACTTTTGATCGTAATAGTTAAGTTGTGTTCGGATGATTTGGGAGGTTTTATGTATTATTGAACATGCAGAATTATTCGCAATCACAACGAGTATTTGTCAAATTTGATAGTCGCTATGAAGTTGAGTTTTCCATAGTAATTGGCCCTTTACTTGGATAGGATACATAACTTCACTTGAAAAATAAGAGATGTTTCAAAGGCTTGAATTGTCATAAATTAAAAGATCCCTCGATGGGGATCTAATAACGACCCTCATTACATCAAGGATTAATCATTGTCTTCAGGCTTCGAATATTACAGACAAAAGCAAATTACTGATAAAATTTCTTGAGATGAAAGTCATTTCAGGCATTTTTAATTGATCGGCCATCGAGATATGCGAGCTCGTAAGTCCCCGCGCTAACCACCTTCGACACCCGATACGGGCCTTCCCATGTCAGTTTGAACTTTCATGATACTATGGGCTGCGATGCAGCAGAGTCTCGAAGCACGAGGTCGTTGACTTTAAGGTTCTTGGCTTTGACTTTTTTGTTGAAGTATTTTGTCGTCTTTTCCTGTTATGCGATCATCCGGAGCCGAGACTCTTCTCTTGTTTCCTCGAGTAAGTCATTATGAAAGAGAATGCCCTCGAGAGAGAGTGAAGGATCGAATATCTCGACCCGTGGGAAGATTAGGCTTACTTCGACATATAGGACAGCATCGACGCCATATGTGAGGCGGAATAGAGTTTCAACTGTTGCGCTACAAGGTGTCGTCCTGTAGGATCATAACACATTCGGGAGTTCATCAACCCATCAACGGGGGATTTCTTTAATTCTTTTCTTTTGGCCTTGTAGAATGGTTCTATTATTTACTTCTGCGAGCCCATTGGCCTGTGGGTGTGCGAATGAGGCCTTGATGTGTTGGATTTTCAGGTCCTCTAGGGCTTTCTCAAACTGAGCACCCACAAATTACATGCCATTATTGGAAAATAAAATTCTTGGGACTCCAAACCGAAATACAATATATTCCATAAATAACTCGATCATCTCTTTCTCTCTGATCTTAGAAAGGGGCTTCGCCTCAACCCATTTGGTTGCGTAATCCACCACGATCACTATATATTGGCACTGATTTTTGGATTTTGGAAAGGGCCCTACGATATCTATCCCCCACTGGTAAAAGGGGCACGGGGCGAGTATCGATTTGAGCTTAGTCGTGGGTCGATGGCTTACATTCCCATGTAGCTGACATGTTTGACAATTTCTAACATATTCCTCACAGTCTTTGCGGATTGTGGGCCAGTATAGTCCCTGTCTGATGATTTTAAGAGCCAGATTCTTTCCTCCGAGGTGTTCGCCGCAAATGCCAGTGTGTACCTCGATAATCACTTGATGAGCTTCCTTCGAACTCAAGCAGCGAAGTAGTGGTTCAGATAAGGCACGTCGATACAGCGATGAGCCAATAACACGGTAGTTTCTTGCCTTAAATATGACTGAACATGCCTCGTTCTTTCCCTCGGAGAGTTTGTTCTCGAGGATATAATTGAGGAATGGTCTTCGCCAATCAAAGCTATTCTGAATCTGATTAATGGACAGTTCATCGATGGCTGGAGATGTCAGGACAACGACATATATTGGGTCGAGATTGACGGGTAGATTGGAGGATGCAAATTTGGCAAGGGAGTATGCCCATTGATTTTCCTCTTTATTCACATTTGAGAGCTTCCATGAAGGGAATTTTTTAAGCAGATCTTGCGCCTGCGCAAGGTACCGAGCCATTCTCTCATTGTATATTTTGAACTCTCCGCTTATTTGCTTTGCTACTAGTTGAGAATCTCCGAATATGTCAATAACTTCAGCCTCGAGGTCCGCTGCCAACTATAAGCCGGCGATCAAAGCCTCGTATCCAGCCATACTGTTTATAGCTGTGAACTCAAACTTGAGGGCCTGTTGGATTTTGAATCCTTCTCGGCTGATTAGGATTATTCCGACTCCACCTGAGTCGGCAGTCGAGGATCCATCGACGAACAACGGCCATGACCTTAACTGGCCTTCTTCTAGTTTGGGAGCTTTGGCTTTGAATTGACACTTTGCAATAAAGTCTGAGAGAACCTGAGCTTTAATTGCCTTCGAGGTTTATATTTAATATAGAATTGGCTCACCTCAATGGTCCAATCGGCGAGTCTGCCCGTCATGTCGGGCTTATACAGGATTTTCTTGAGAGGTTGATTCGTGAGTATCTGAATTTCCCTCTCCTGGAAGTAGTGTCGCAATTTTCGGCTGGTGATGACCAGTGCGTAGCTAATTTCTCGACCTATGGGTATCTAGTTTCTGCATCTCGTAATGAATGGCTAATGTAGTATATCGGGACTTTTTTCCTTCGTCGAGTCGAACTAAAACTGCCGTGATGGTTTCATCGGAAGCTGAGAGATAAACCCGCAATGGTTCTCCTGGTATAGGCCGAGTTAGGATGGGAGGATTTGTTAAGAATGTTTTTAGCTCAGAGAAACTTTTTTCACAGTCATCGTTCCACTCAAAACGCGAGAATTTGGAAGCTTTTTTCATTGCGGAGAAAAATAGGATGCATCTTTTTGACGACTGGGGAATAAACCTTCGGAGTGCGGCAATACAGCCTTTTAGTTTTTGTAAATCTTTAACGGACCTTGGTTTCTCCATTTCTAAGATTGCTTTTATCTGCGAAGGATCTGCTTCGATACCTCTTTGTGTGACTAAAAATCCGAGAAATTTACCCGCGGTGAGACCGAATGAGCATTTGGTTGGGTTTAGACGCATATTGTTGCTTCTCGCGTTCTCAAATGTTTCACAGAGGTCAGACATATGGTCAGAGGAAATTTTTAATTTTGTAATCATGTCATCGACGTAGATCATCATATTTCTCCCGATCTGTGAGGCAAATATCCTATCCATCATCTGTTGGAATGTGGCCCCTGCGTTGATTAAGCCGAAAGGCATTACTCGGTATCCAAAGACCCCTTTGTGCGTGATGAATACAATTTGTTTCCAATCTTGAGAATCCATCTTAATCTGATTGTACCCTGAGAAAACATCCATGAATAATAGGAGTTCATTTCCCGCTGTCGCATCAATGAGCTGATCAATATTCGGCAGAGGGTAGAAATCTTTGGGGCAAGCCCTATACACATCCGAGTAATCGATACACATTCTCCACTTTTCATTACTTTTCTTGACCAAGAACATATTCGAGATCCATGTGGGGAATTGTACCGGTTCAATGAATACGACCTCCAGTAACCTGTCAGTCACCTAAACTGGAAAAAGCGTTGATTACATGAAATTTTATCATTTTCCATATTTGGCACGGGGTGAACTAAAGAGCACTGGCATGTCGACGGTTCCTACAACATGGACCTCATTTCCGGTAAAGCCATACAATGGAGTGCGAGAGTTTTCAAGTCTCCGATCACCGAGGTCCATTCTTGCAAAAACATGGTGATATAACACGTCAACAGAACTTCCATTGTCGACGAGAATTTTCTTGACACTATTATTTCCTACCCTTGTGGTGATGACTAAGGCGTCTTGGTGTCCCTCGATGAGGCCAGGACGATAGTCGTCGTCGGAGAAAGAAATGATGGGGGATGGATTTGTCCGTGGACGTTTCACAGTTGATGGATTGATATTGAATACCTCTCTTGCATAGTTTTTGCGGGCGTTGTTGGAGAGACCGCTTGCTACTACCCCTCCGAAAATGACGCCAATAACACGATCGTCATCGACTCTATAATCTCGGTGATGTGACTCATCGTGTTGCACATAATGGATAAGTTGTCCTCGGTGAATCTTGCTTTCAATGAGGTTGCTTAATTGGAAACATTGTTCATAGTTTTTGCGGGCGTTGTTGGAGAGACCTCCTACTGCTACCCCGCCGAAAATGACGTCAATAACACGAACTTCATCGACTCTATAATCTCGGTGATGTGACTCGTCGTGTTGCCCATAATGGACAAGTTGTCCTCAGCGAATCTTGCTTTCAATGAGGTTGCTTAATTGGAAACATTGTTCTGTTGTGTGGCCTGTATCTTCATGATAATCGCAATATCGGGAACTTGGAGGTCGACTTGGTTTTATTGGCCTCGGGGGCCGATAATCTGGTTCGGTTTTCAACAAAGCTAGTATGGTTGTTTTTTCAGCATTTTGCTTAGTGAATTCTCTTTTATTTTTGGGGCAAGGTTGTCATTCTCTTTCGCGCCTTTCGCATGGTGGAATGTCATTATCTTGTCGCATGTCATTTTCTACTTTCCTTGTGGGACATAGGTATTCTCGAGGTCTGTCATTTCTTGGAGACCGTGGGCTATAACTTCGGCGACGTTCATACCTCGACGAGCGTCGCGGTGACTGAATACAACTGACCGCCTCCTGTAGCATCATACGATGTTCGATGATTTGGAATGCGGTTTGGAGATTTTTTGGTCTTTTCCCAAATATTTCTTCTAAAAGGAGACCGTGTATCGATTTGTTAATTCCTACGGTGAGAAAGTTCACCGCCATCTATTCTATAAGGTTGGGGATTTCTACAATCTCTTCCCGAAAGCGGGTGAGAAAGCTTCAGAGACTTTCATTGGATCTTTGATGCATTGTTATAAGAGAGGCAGTAACCTTGATTCCTTTACAATTATTTGAGAAAAGGGCTTGAAATTTTGACTTCAAAGTTGCCCAATAATCAATAGAACGTGGGGGTAAGTTGATGTACCATCGGAGGGCAGTTCCCTGTAAACAAGCGGAGAAAAATTGGCATCGAGCAATTTCTGAGTGACCAAAGGCCATGTGGCTGTCGAAGGTCTTGGGGAATGCCAAGGATCAGACGACCCATCGAAATGATCGAGGGCATGTGTTTTCAATATTCTGTCAATGCGTGCTTTCTCAAGGACCAATGTTATAGGACTCTCACTAACAGCCTCGAACCCCGACTGATTGCACATCATGGTACGCATCTGAGCTATTTCCTCTTGCATTTTCGCAAATTCTTCGTGGGAGATAGATTCTGTGGACTCGGTTCATTGAGAGACGTCGGTAGATGACACTGTGCGCTATCGACGCTCGTGCGGCAGTGAGTACGTCGATTCTGATGATGGTTCATACTAATATTCGGCGTCATCATCTTCGTCATAAAGCTCACCCCCTGGCCCTTGGTTCTCTATCGTAGTTTGCTGGAGCTCTCGGCGAAGGCATGAATTTCGCGCTGTTGTTCGAGCTTGGCTTGGAGAAGCCGAGTCTCCCTTTCCAGAAGTTTAAGTTCCTCATCGGAGTAAGATAAATCTCCCGGATCTTCAGTGTTTTGAGCCTTTAACCTCTCGACCTTTTCAAGGTGAAGTCGCATGTCACTAGAAATCACCTTTTTACCCTTGGATGTTTGAATCCTTAGTCGCCGGTCTGATTTGAACTTTCTTTTCTTGTCTTGTTGTTTTGTGCTGGTTAAGTTTAGTGGCTGATCATGAGAGGCTCCATCCGGTGGGGGAATAAACACTTCGGCTGTAGCGTCGGTTGTTTAGGCGGCGCATGATCGCCGTGGCCTTTTGGAACGGTGGAAATCTCTACCATATGTTCCTTTACATGAGTTGGTCCGGCTGTTGTCGGATCAATCTCTTCTACAATCATCTCTTGGTTGGATCTTCAGAATAAAACTCCTTCGAGCGTCAAATGATAAGCCTCGTATATTATTTATTATCTAAGACTAATTTTTAAGGGGATACTTTCTTTATTCAATTAGCCAACCTCTTAAAATGATATTGTGGCTTTATATTTATAGGGAGTCCCAAATGGGCTCTTCTTTACAAATGGGCCTCTTAGGCCTTTACATAAAATGTTACATAATTTATTAGAATTAAGCCTTCCTGGGTCTTCCCTTCTGGTCCAGGGTTCAACAAGTATCATTATAATTAAGTTAAGATGAGTTCCATCATGGCATAATGAAAGTATTACCAAGCCTAGAGAGTTTGTTTGTTCCACAAAACTATCTTAATCGTGCTTACAGAAATCATTTATTCATGTATTGACTTGTTTGAGATTTGGCCTAATCTATCTGGTCTCAGTGTCTGAACAGTTAACAGATGGATCTCTATGAAATCCACGCAACCGCTGATAATTGTGAGTAGTAAATCAGAAACTATCCGTACCAAAGTCATCAATATATATAGTCTAGTCGCATATAAAATTGTATACACATACCACCTAGCGCCCTCGCACATCCTTCAAACATCATTTCTACTTATCATATATTAAAAGCAATCTATAGTTTTTGTATAATTTGAAAGCAAGTGAAGCCATGAAAGTATCAGTTAGATTGGTTATAAGTGCGATATCTGTTTTGTTCATGGTGCTTATGGTGACATTTTTTACGCAGCTTACAACATATGTTACACTCTCCCAAGTTCCACTTATTTCGAGCCTTGTGTCCTCTTGGCTTCAGCCTCTGTATCTCTATCTCATTATAAATTTTATCATCATCACCATCTTCATCTCCTCAAAACTGCAACAACATCACGGTCACTCCAAGCCAATCAAAAAATTCCCATCAGAAAATAACTATGACCGTGAAGAGCAGAGCAAGTTGGCAGACGTAATGCAGCTAGAGTCTTTAACAGAGATTGAGGGTATGGAAGTTTCGAATGAATTGTATGAAAATGGAAACCATTGTGTTCCTACGCTAAAGCCTAAGACTACAGTACTTGCTAATAATCTACAGCTTGATTATTCTAATAATGCTAATATAAGTTACTCTGATGACGGAACTAAGGAGAGTGCATATTTTGAGCCATGGAAGTTTCAGGGTTCAGCTAGATTCGTTCACCCAAAAGTTGTGGAAGCAAACACTCAAGGTGCGTGCTACTACTACAATCAAGATTATATATTACCCTATATATTAATTGTAGTAAATTTATGAAAAACAAGCGGGGTTATGAAAGACATAGAAATGAAGAAGTCTATCCTTGCCATATATCTATATAAAGACGAGTTTTATTTCTTTTCTGATGAATGTTTGTCCAAGGAAACATCTCTGTCCCCTGAATTGGTCAAAAGGCAAACCACTTTCGTGTAATTTGTAAATTAATTTTAAGTATTTTTTTTTGCTAAGTAAACTAATTTTAAGCATGTAGACAAAATTACTATAGTATAAATATTTAATATCTAAATAATACATTTTCATGATCTAAGGATGACATTTGAACTACTACTAATTACTTGAGTCTCATATCAGAAACGTTACTTAACTCTAGTCAGTAACTAAGCATATAAAGTTGCATAAAAAATACTTGATAACTAAGTTTTATGCTTAGAAGAGAAACTCGTACGTATTCAAGTCCAAAAACTACTAGTACAAGAAGTAATGTTGGAAGTGGTTTTCAATACTTTTTTCTTTTTCAGGGAAAAAGAAATTGGGAGTTCCAAAGCCCGAGCAGGAATTAGAGACACTGGAGAGTACTTGGAAGGCCATTACAGATGGCCGTCCAATGCCAATTACTCACCAACACACTGGCGGTGGAAACTTGCAAAATAGTCACAAGATGATCACATCTGAGACATTTAGCCGGCAACAGGGAACCAACCGGAATAACATATCAAGGACACTGGCAGGATCACCCAGCTCGGGCAAACTTAAAAGAGATCCATCTCCAGGCCAGGACGAGTTGAACAAGCGAGTTGAAGCGTTTATTAGTAGGTTTAAAGAGGATATGAGACTACAGAGAAAGGAGTCACTGAGACAGTATGTGGAGATGATCAACAGCAGTGCATATTAAAAATACTTTTCTGAATAATTTGCAGTGTGCAACAGAGAAGAGTATCACAAGCTGGATTAGATCAATCGTTTGCATACCGATATTAGAGTTTACTTGGATGATAATTGTTTAATAACAGTATTATTAATTGCATATATAAGAATTGTAATATGTTGGAAGATATAACACCTACTCGTCACATTTATCTGCATTATATCGCCATGAGGCGGTCACTATTGGAATACTAAGTCGTTTTATACTTATGGTCTATGTTGCTAGAGAGTCAAACTCGGATTATGGTAGATATAGAAAACAATTAGAAGGAACCCAACCTTAACGTACTCCAAATGTATCAAGCCTTTTTATCGGTCAACTCTTTGCGATACAACATTACATCCTCTTGTAAAGTCTTTCTCTTTCTACAGTAAAAAAGACATCTTATAACTATAAAGAGAATTTATTTGAGAATTTGGGTCTCGGAGAAAATGACTGTTGCAACATTACTATCCGCGCTTATTATCCACGAAAAGGTATAATACTGTTTTTTTGTAATTGGGGCGGGGCAATTCCATCTTTTCATGCTTATTATCCTTGGAACTTATGGTACGACATACATTTGATAGGGACCTGTCCTGTTCAATTAATCTTAACAGAGGCTAGTTGGATATATAACTAAGTTGTACTGCATAGTGTGTATCCAATTCTCTGCAGGCATCATCAAATAGCTCAAGTTACAAACACACTGCTCTTAAAAATGTTAAAGATACAAACCAAATTTGTGTTCTGAATTCAATGAGTAAAGAGGTTGTCAAGAAATAAATTCCGAACTCACTCAGTCATATAGCTTTTTGGCAGATTGAATTCGCCGTGTCTTGCTTTGTAATTTCAAAATTTTAGTAGCTTTCTTCTCAGTTTTAGCAACAGCTCTTGCTATGGCTTTCATCTTCCGGACATTCTTCTTTCTTTTCATTTGTACCCCTTTGTTAATTTTTCTGGATTAAAAACGTTGCATACTGAGACGAATAAGTATCAACTGAAAGCTAATCATTTGTTAGAAAATGTTACTTTTAACTTATTATATTGTAACAATAACATAAACCATCAAGATGCAGCATAAATTTCGTAAATTATGCTTGATACTCAAGTTACAGCTACATCACTACATGCACTCTCTAGGGAATTTTTTTTTAAAATAAATAATTGCACAACAAAACAAAGCCTTAGATTAGATGGACTGAGGGCTGACCTGATGGAAATATCATAATGCGATTGATTGTCAGCTACAGTTTCTGATGTATCCATAGCTGAAAATCATAAAAATACCAGTATGAAATTGTTTCAGAAAAATAAAATAAATTTGACAATATTTTTAAATACATGTATTTATGTATAGGCAACCTTGAGGTACAACTGGAGGGGTAATAATAATATCCATAGACGTGGGACCATTATTTTTATCCTTGTTCTTTTTCCTGTTCTTCGCCATTCCAAATCACACACAAACAAAACAGAATTAAAATTAATGAATGCGGTTTGTTAATCAAGGGTTTTGTTTTCTCGCAACCAGAACCCTAATGAATCTATTGTTAGGTTTGTTTAGACGATAAGCATCAGGCCCAAGCAAAAATTCTAATTCAAGCCCAAATTACTCTCGGGCTTCAGCTTTATAACTTTGCTAGTATAATTTTTAAAATTTCATTACTAATCAGTATTGGCCCCAATAATATTTCGGAGTCTTATCATGCTTTTATATTTAGCGATGATAATCCTATATCTTTGCCTTTATTTTCGTAATAATAATTTAAATTAAAAAAATTAAACATCATCAAAATGAATTATATTTGCGTTCAGATTAATATATTACTGTAATTTCAGAATCATAATATATCATTTAATATATGAGTTAGCTTTGAATTTCAGGTCTACATCCATGTAATAATTGTAAATTTTAAAAGAGCAAATTACAATTTATACACTCTAACTTTTGTTCAAAAATAAATGTGTATCACAAGTTTGATAAAAATAAATTGTACCTTTAACTTAAATTTGGACATTTCATTATTCGCCCCTTTTCATAATTTATTGAATTAGACGGGGCAAAACTGAAATTTCAATATAATCAATTTCATATTTTTCGAATAATATAAAATTTTGAATTTTCCTTAAACCAACTATAAAATAATAAATTATCAAATTTCAAATCATACTATTAATTTCAGTTTTGAATTTCATTTTATAGTATTAATTTCAAAATTTTATAACTCTACGAAAATAAATTTAAGTATGTAATTAAAATTAATTGTTAAATTTTTTTAGAAGAATTATAAAATATTGACACTATTACTATATAATGAAAATCGAAACTAAAATTTTAGTATTATTTTAAAAAAATTAAATTTACTATTTTGTATCAAAATTCAATTTTTAATATTATTTCAAAAAATATAATTTATTTTAAATATTTTTTTGCTAAGTTCCAATTTTACCCTCTTCAATTAAATGATTCTCTCACATACTAAATGCTTAAATATAAATTATGGGGCATAATTTTCTTTCACCAATTTTTTATTACATACTTATTTTTAACCAAAATTGAAAAGTACAAATTATAATTACCTCGTTTCAAAAAGAAAAGAGGGGGATGGGACATTCTCATTGTTTAAACTGGAGGCAGGACATGTCCTGGTGTTTCTATTTTTTATGCACATTGCAAAGTGATCCACTACAATTAAAAGGGGAGACTGGCACATGGGATCATAAATAACAAAGTAGCATACACATGATTCATGAACAAGGTTGGTGTTTTAAAAGTTGGTAAAACTGACACTCCTTCTCAAGTGTTTAACCATTAAGCTGATTTACAATAATGGATTCCGTCATTTTTTAGGAATTATTTCTATATAACTAAAAATTAAAATAGTGATATATTTTAAGTATTAAAATTTATCAATATCAAATCTATCATTAAAATATTATTACAAATGAATGATTGCCGGTTATAAAAATGTGTACCTGAGATGTTTGGGAACACGTTCCAATTAGTTTTTGGGAGTAAAAATTAGTTTTCAACTTATGAACATTGTTCGGGTAATATTTGAAAAGGGGCATCCACCGATATATTTCACTTTTCATTTTCATTCTTAGCAAAAAGTGGTTTTCAACTTATGAACAATATTCGGGCAATATTTGAAAATGGGCATAGTGTTCCTCTTTTACATGTTACTAACAAATATGTTGCCTTTCTATTGTGGATGATATATGATGAACTTGAGTTTAAATAAATCATATAAAATAGTAATAATTTTAAATGAATTTAAAATACATAGTTAAATGGTTTAAAATTACGTGTACAAAAGTAAAATTTTGCAACTAAATGCAATCAGATGCAAATTTAAATGAAACCACGTGCCAACTCGAATGCAAAAAGAACTTCAATAATTTTTCGAAAATTGTAAAAAAAGTTGCACATCTAGTTGTTTTTTGTTACATATCGTATATCTACAAAAAAAATCAAAATATAGTAAAATTGTAAACAAACATAAAAAGTAGTATTTTCGTAATTTCTAAAATTATTTGATTACAATGTAGAAAAAAATTGAATATGTATATAATATAATATAAGTTATAATTTATCAAACACATCGTCAACTTATAATATAAGTTTTGTCTTTTTGAATTTTCTATTCATTTATTTAATTATTATTTTAATTTTTTTATTTTTTTTAGAAAATGGTAATTTATAAATTATTATTTACTAAATACTTTAACGAATTTAACGAACTTATAAGTAATTTATACGTAAGAATATCAAAACACCTAAATAATTTATAAGTTACAATGTACTTTTCAATTAACAAACGCCAAACATGCACTAACATTTGCCAATCTTTCTGATTGGTTTTTCACCCAACACCTTTTTACTTTTGATAAAGTAGCTTTTATATTTTCACCTTGCTCTTGTTCAATCATTCAAATTTCAAAGAGCCATAAGTCATGATAACTCCGGTGAGCGGGGTGACTCCGTCCGACGCCGTTCCTGGACCTTCTGAGTGTAAATAAGGTGTAGTTGATGTCCGACGCCGTTCCTGGACCTTCTGAGTGTAAATAAGGTGTAGTTGCTGTTGGGCGCCTGCAAAACAACACCGGAGGGGGGTTTTGTCTCCGCGGCGCCTCCGGTGTAAGAATAAGAAGCTGGTTGGGGAAGATGAATATAGAGGACTAAGGTTGCTGTGTGTGTATAGGCTGAGTATATGAGTGTGTAATGAAAGTATTTTTTCTAACCCCTAAACCCTTCATCTTTGGGGGTATATATAGCCCAAAGGTAGGGTTTAGGGGTTTTTACCTCTAGATCAGGGCCATTGGTTCTTGGGGGCGGAGGATGCCTGACTTGGGTGGGTTGCCTACACGTGTCCAGGGGAGGACCACCTCCAGGGTGTCCTAACGGCCTTCTGACACGCGCCGTGTTTGTCTGATATGTTGGTTGTTGATAGCTGTCGTCGTCACGTGCCCACGTACCCTTCCTTGGCGGGTCATGGAATGTGCATGTGCTTGCTGGGACCTCCCTCATGGTGACCTTGGTCCTGGGTTGGATCCAGGTAGGCAGATGATCCGGGTCATGGGCTGGACCCTGGTAGACAGGTGATCCAGGTCCCGGGCCGGATCCGGGTTGGGAGATGATCCAGGTCATAGGTTGGCCCTGGGACTGGTCTCTCCACTTGATTGTGTTGGGTGAGGGGCTCTTGGTTCATCAATTGAGCCTGATACCCCTTAGATCCAGGTTGGGCCCTAGCCAGGTTGCTTATACCCTATCATTTGCCCTCCACTCCCTTATGCAGATTTTCTGGATGAGGGAGTAGAGTAGTATCACATAGCTGTTGCTTTAGGAGAAAAATTTCTGCTTTCTTGGTTGCCCCCCAATCTGGATTAAGGTAGAAGAATTTGGCTGCTTTAGAAAAAAATTCTGCATCCGGGTTGCCCCCCTATCCGGATTCGATGTAGTAGATACCAATCCAGATTAAGGTAGAAGGGTTTTGCTGCTGTAGATAAAATTTTTGCTCCCTGGTTGCCCCCCAATCCGGATCTGGTGTAGTAGATGTCAATCCGGATTAAGATAGAAGAATTTGGTTGTTTTAGAAAAATTTTCTGCAACCGGGTTGCCCCCAATTCGGATCTGGTGTAGTAGATACCAATTCGGATTAAGGTAGAAGGGTTTTGCTGCTATAGATAAAATTTCTACTCCCTGGTTGCCCCCCCCAATCCGGATCTGGTGTAGTAGATATCAATCCGGATTAAGGTAGAAGAATTTGGCTGCTTTAGAAAAAATTTCTGCACCCGGGTTTCCCCCCAATCCGTATCTAGAGTAGTAGATAAAGATTCGGATTGACCTTGAAGAATTTCCGCTCCCAAAACTATACCCGGTTCACATTGATCCGGATTAGGTCCTTTGGTCCGGGTAGTGGGCTATGGAATCTGAAAAGTCGGGGATTCGTAACGATTTTCAGATTTTTCCCTCCCATGAATTTTAAATTTCAGCAGTTACTCCCTAGAAAACCGGCCCATAATCATTATGGGGTGTAAATGCAGTTTTTAATGTGCATATATATACATGTATGTATATTTGTTCGTTTTTTTATTTTTTATAACTGCTCCCTAGGCCAATCACCGCCTGTCACGTGGCAGGGGCTCTTTACTCTCCCACGCTTATAAGCGGCTGCACCCTTTTTTCTTTTTTCTTTTATTATTCACCAAGAGAACCCAACGGTCACTTGTTATATTCTTCATTTTCTCTCGCTTTTCTGTGGCGTGCCGTGCTCGTGGTGGATCTTTGCCGTTGTGCCTCGTTTGTTTGGCCCTGCATCTCCAATTACTTGTAAGATCTTCATTCCCTTATTTTTCGGTTTGTTCTTCGATCTTTCTCTCTCGAATTTTTGCATCTTTACATTCGAGTTTTGCATGCTTCGAATTAATGGAAGATTTGTTTGGTTTTTGGGTTGTTTTTGTTGTTGGATGCTGTTTTATCGACTTTGTGTTGTACTTTTGTTGTTAGAATTATAGATTTTGGGGTTTATTTGGTTCGATTTTGGTTATTTTTGGTTGGATTTTTCTGGGTTTTCTATGTTGTTCTTCGTGTTCTTGATGTGAATAAGTGTATATATATGTAAAAAGTGTACAATCTATTTTTTGATTCTCAATTTGACTGTTTGTGTGTTAGGGCTTTCTATATGATCCGGGTAGTGGGGTTATAACCCGGATCTAGGGTATTTTCCTGGGTAGGGTTGTATGGTTCGGGGTTTTCAAGTTACTTTTGGTTGTTTTGGATCCGGATCTGGGTGTTTGGTGTTAGGATTCGGGTTTATGGCTTGTAGTTAACATGATCCGGATCGTTAATGTTTTTCCGGGTTGGACTTGCATTGGTGGTCCGGATCATTAGGTTATGGTAAAACTAACATAACGTACTTGATCCGGACCGCTTAGCAAGACAAATAAAATCTGTAGGGCTCAGGCTAACTGACCTTCATTTTAATAGGTATATGGTCTGTACCAAGAAGCGGGCTAGGAGAGTCTTTAACTGCTACCCAACCTTTTCTGGAGACGAGAGTGATCCGGATTCTTCTGGAAGAGAACAGATTCGGGTCGAGATGGTTAGGAAAGCCTCCCCTTCCACTGAGATAATTTCAAAGTTCCAGTACAAGAAGATTCCAGGGAATTCAGTCCCCTTCACACCTGAGGGTTATTGGATAGATGTGAAGTACCATTTTATTAAGAAGCCCGATGAGATTGACAACAAAGTCAATTATAGTAGGGTTAGGTATGACAGACAGCCAAATGGTCACCTCGGGGTGTACAACCAGGAAGCTCTCGAGAGGATGTTTTCCGAGTATCCTATAAGCCGGGACCATTATCAGCTGAAAGATTCATTTTTCGAGGCGGATCCAGCAGAGATGGATGAAGCGGTCCGGGTTGCGTTCCAATTGACCCCGATGTTGAGTGGAGGTGGCCGGAACCTCACGAAAGGATCTATCACCGCCCGGAAGATGGCTTCGTTCCGGTCTGGATGGAGCACCTCAGATCCGGGTGAAGCCCTCGCTGCCATATGTTTATAAAGCACCTCTACAAGCATGTGTATAAGATATCCCCAATGCAGATTACTCTGAACGGGATAAAGTCTATGACCTGGTTCGTTGCATGTTGTAACAAGTCCGGGTTCTTGCCAACTTTGAAGCTCTTTCACCAGATTTTTTATCTTTCCAAATCCAGCCATAAGCCTTTTTACGAGATTAGGTTCCGAGCCTCGGAGTGTGGTTATGGTCCGGGTAGAGCTAAGCCTATTATGCACCAGACCTCTTTGAAATTTTGGAAGGGGGAGATGATTCTGCTGAAGGGATATGGCCTGGCTTACCTCCCCTATTTTACAAACGAGGGTGTTCAGACCAAGTTCAATTCGGCTGTGCTTGAAGGCCGGACATTGTCCCAGATGAGGTGTTTCTGTGACTCCCTCGGATTCCAGCCGACCCGGGACACGTTTATGAACCACAAGCTGCTTTTTAAACTCGACTTTAAGTCTTCTCAATATGAGGACCCGGGTCCTTTTCCCTTAGAATCTTTCTTGCTTTGCTATTTGTTTAATCTAGATTATAAGATCCCTTTAGTTTTTCCTTCTTGGTTGCCTGATCCGGATCTCCTACTTCGGTTGTTGATCCGAATCTTTGTCCTTTTTGCCTTGTAGTATAATTTCTTGCTGGCTCTTGATCCGGATTGCCTGCTCCGTTCTTTGGTCCAGATCCTGGTTCCATTTTTATAATCTATAGTTTATTTTTATGCTCATGACCCGGATTGTGTGTTCTGCTTAGACTTGTTTTTTCTATTTGCATTTGAATTGTAGTTTGTTTAGAGAGCATGCTGACCTTTGATCCGGGTCTCTTGTTTCGCTTGCTGATTCGGATCCAAATCCTGTTTACTTCTTTGTACTACGAATTTTGTTTTGTCTAGATCCGGGTCTCTTATCATGCATTTAGATCCGGATCCCTTTATCCCAGAATTTAACCTCCTTTTCTTTTGTTTCTACAGGTCTGCCTCATTTCAACAGTGACTTTCTCAGGATCATGTCTTCTTCAGCTGATGTCGCAGCTTTTAATACCCTTGGGCTGGCTTTCAAGACCTCTAAGGGGACCCCAGGACCTGGATCTGGGTCTGTTAACCTCGAAGGCGGGGCCGAATCTTCTGTCCCTCAGAATGTCCCGAATTTGGGTCCTGGTGTAGGGGACTCTGAGCCCGAGGTTCAGGAGATTCCGGATGGAGAGAACCCCCCAAGGAAGAAAAGCAAATCAGTTCCAACCAAACCTCCCTGGGGCAAAGCTGCCATTTCTAGCCGGGTCGCCTGTGACTCGGAAGGGAAGGGCCTTGATGGAGATGCTGTGAAGATAGGGACCAAATCTTTGGTTGACCTTGCCGGGTTCATGTCTAGCATCCCCTTCTGAGGACGACTGGGAGGAGGTTGAGGGATACAGCATGGTCGCTGCTTTGAAGAGGGTAACCGGGCAATGGGGGCAGGTAATTATTAAATTTCTGTGATTTTAATTTCGGATTGTGTCCCCCAACTTGGTTTCTGTACTTAGTTTTTACCTTGTCTTTTTCCAGCTTGGGAGCGCCATATCCAATGGCTCGGATGTCGCTTTTACAGAGATCCGTGAGGCCGAAAACCGGACCAGAGCTGAGAAGTTGCGAGCTGATAATTTAAAGGATGAGCTGGACGAGGCCCGGGAGGGCTTCCGGACTGTCGAATCCGGATTGAATGAGAAGCTGAAGGAAAAGTGGGACCGGGCTGATGGTTTTGCCAAAGAGGTGGAGAAGCTGAAGGCGGACCTGGCTGCTAAGGAGGATTTAAACAAGGAAGCTATAATTGTTGAGTTCAAGGCTAGTGATGTGTATAACTTTGAGGTTGCCCAAGCCGGGGTGCTTGAGGTTCGCAGATCCTGGATTATTGTTGAACGGAATATCAAAATCGATCCCTTAGCTTCCTGGGACAGCTTTATCCAAGAATTCCTGGCGGCCAAGGCAGTTGTTGAACATGTAAGGGGGAACCGAAACCTTATGACGGTCCTAGCCCCAACTTCCTTTAGACTTGTTGCAGCTTTGTTAAGCTTTTCGGGCCTTGCCCATGTAATTTCCGTTTCTCAGGATCTCTGATTCCCATATTTTAATTTGAACTATTTGTAATATTTTGGATTTGTTCCGGATTGATGGCAATCCGGATTCTACTTTAAATTTTACTTCCGTTGCCTTGTACTTTCCTTCCATTTTAGAAAATATTTTCTTGTCTTCCGGTCCAGGTAGGACACTCCATCCGGTAGTTTTTACTTTCATGAGCAATACGGATCCTGGATTTAGTGCACAAATGATTCTAATCCGGGCTGTGGTTATGGCCCCCAACCCAGATTGGGTTTATAGCCGGGTGGTTCCGAGTATGAAGCCTTATCAGGGTTGATTTTTCTTTTCGTATGGTATATCAATCCGGGTATATCAATTCGTATGGTTGCTTTTGACCCGGATTTGGATTATTATCCGGGTTTATTTCGGTTTTTATATTGGCTTTCAATCCGGGTATGCTACCATTCTGGGTTGATGATTGCTTATTTTGCTTTATGTACTTAGAAAACAATCTGAGTACATAATGGTTGTGGCAACCCGGATCTGGCTTCTTATCCGGATTATTTTTTGCTTATAATATTGCTTTCAATCCGGGTATGCTACCAATCCGGATTGATGTTTGCTTATTTTGCTTTATGTACTTAGAAAACAGTCTGAGTACATTATGGTTGTTTTCAACCTGGATCTGGATGCTTGTCCGGGTTGTTTTTTGCTTGTAATATTGCTTTCAATCCGGGTATGACACCATATCCGGATTGATGATTGCTCTATTTACTTAGAAATTTTCTAAGTAAATAGTGGTTGCTTTTATTTTTTGCTTCCAATCCGGTTGTGAGACTATATCCGGATTGTTTTTTGCTTTCTTTACTAGTAACTTAAAAGAAGTAATAACTTTCTGGGAAAGGAAAATTCTTTTCATTGACTTGAAATTTTCTTCATACAAAATATAGGATCATAGATTGGTTGCTTGTCATAGGCTACAAGTTTTTGGTTGCTTTTTCTACTGGTAGAATTTTCTGATCCTGAGTCCATGTCAAGTGTTTGGGATCTCGGATTCATCCATGTTCATGAGCTTGTATGTTCTTGACCTTAGAACTTCCTTGATTTTATAAGGGCCTTCCCATCTTGGCATTAACTTCCCAGTGCTGGTAGGATCTGAAGCTTCCGTGTCTCGAAGTACCAGGTCTCCAACTTGAAAGTTTTTGACCCAGGACTTCTTGCTGAAGTGCTCTTTAGTTTTTTCCTTGTACTTCTCCATCCTTGCCACAGCCTGGTGTCGGACTTCATCAATCAGCTTAATATTTGTTCTGAGCCCCTCCTCATTTGCTATTTCATCAAAGTTGATTGCTCGATGGGAGGGGGATCCTACTTCAATTGGTAGCATTGCTTCAGTTCCGTAAGCCAGTTTGAAGGGTGTTTCTCCTGTGCTTGTCCGGGGGCTGGTCCTATAAGCCCATAGTACATTAGGCAATTCTTCTGGCCATTTAGTTTTGCTTTCCCTGAGCCTCTTCTCGATCCCCCGGAGAAGGATTCGATTGGTTACTTCTACTTGGACATTCCCTTGAGGGTAGGCTATAGATGATTTCTTGTGCCGGATACCCCGTTCTTGAAGGTAGAATTCAAATTTTGCTCCAATAAACTGCGGCCCATTATCCGAGACCAGTACTCTCGAGATCCCGAACCTCATCAAGATGGTGTCCATGTACTTGATCCAATCTTGTTGGTTTATTGTTCTCATGGCCTTTGCCTCTACCCATTTGGTCATATAATCAATTGAGACTAGCAAGTACCTGAGGTCTCCTCTGGCCCTGGGGAAAGGTCCCATGATGTCAATGCCCAATACAACAAAGGGGATTGGTGACAAGACTGAAGAGGGTAGGACTGGGCTCATCCGGGTGACATTGCTGAAGAGCTAACATTCCTTGATTTTTTTCACAAAATCTATTGCATCTTGGTGAATAGTTGGCCAGTAGTACCCCTTTCTTATGATCTTGTGAGCTAGGGCCTTTACGGATATATGATCCCCGCATATCCCTTTGTGAACTTCCATCAGACAGTACTGTGCCTCCCCTGGGCCGATGTACTTTAGGATTGGAGATGAGAAGGTCCGGCGATAGAGTATCCCCTCTTCAATGAAGAATTTTGCTGCCTTGGCTTTTAACCTTTGAGCCTTCCCTTTGTCTTGCGGGAGCTCTCCCTTCTCCAAGTAGTTAATAAATGGAGTCATCCAATTTGGGCTGTTGTCTATTTCCATTACCTCTTCAGATTCTATGTTTGGTCTCTGTAACTCTTCGAAGTAGACGGAGCAATCCAGATCTGATGAGTTTTGAACCAGTTTAGATAGCGTATCAACCTTTGAATTCTCTTCTCTCCAGATTTGAATGACTTGTGTTTTTGGTATTGAGGCGAGGTAGCTTTGGACCAGAGCCTGGTACTTGGCTAAAACTGGATCCTTGGCTATGTACTCGCCATTTATTTGCTTTACTACGATCTAGGAGTCACTGTAGATTTTGAGGTTCTTGATCCCGAGTGCCTTGGCTAGCTTCAATCCTGCTATTAGGGCCTCGTACTCTGCTTGGTTGTTTGTTGCTGAAAAGCCAAAGGAGATTGTTGTTTGAATTGTGAATCCTTCTGGGCTCTTTAGGATGAGCCCGGATCCTGACCTTTCGTTTGTTGAAGAACCATCAACTTTGAGAGCCCGGGCTCCTATGTCTTGATCAGTGTTTCTCTCAAGGTCAATGCTCATGGGCACAGGCTTTTCTTCCGGGAAATTACATTCTATGATGAAATCAGCTAGAGCCTGGGTTTTGATTGCTGTTCTTGGGATGAAACTCAAATTGAATTGGCTTAGCTCGACCGCCCAATTTACCAACCTTCCTGAGATATCTGGTTTGTGTATTATCTTCCTTAAGGGTTGGTTAGTTACCACCCGTATCTCCCTTCCCTGGAATTAGTACCTGAGCTTTCTGGATATTGTGACCAAGGCAAAAGCAAACTTTTCTAGCCTTGGGTGTCGGGTCTCCGCATCTTTTAGCACTTGTCTCACATAATAAACTGGTTATTTTTTACCGTTCTCTTCCCTGATCAGGGCTGCTCCAACTGTCAGGGCCCCCCGCTGATAGGTAAAGGGATACGGGCTCCCCGGGTTGGGCTTTGGTTAACACAGGGGGTTGAGAAAGGTACCTTTAATTTCATCAAATGCACTTTGGCATTCTGGGCTCCAATTAACTTCTTTCTTGTTGGTTGCTCCTTTTAACAGGTCAAAGAATGGTATGTATCTCTCGGCTAGCTTTGAGATGAATCTTCCAAGTGCTGCCAGTGACCCTGCTAGCTTCTGCACATCCTTTTGTGTTCTGGGAGGTTTCATCTCCTGGATTGCCTTTATCTTTTCTGGGTTGGCTTCAATTCCCCGGTTGCTTATCATGAATCCAAGAAATTTTCTTGCCCCTACTCCGAATGTGCACTTTTCTGGATTGAGCCTGAGTGAGTGTTTTCTCAAGTTATCAAAGCATACTCTTAGGTCTCCTATTTGACCGGGGATGCTTGTGGACTTTACAATCATATCGTCAACATAGGATTACACGTTCCTTCCAATCTGGTTTTTGAAGATTTTGTTCATTGCTCTCTGGTAGGTTGTTCCCGTATTAGTCAATCCGAAAGGCAGCATTATATAGGCATAGACCGCCATGTGGGTAATGAAGGCTGTCTTTAGGATATCCTTAGGATCCATCTTGATCTGGTTGTACCCCGAGTAGGCGTCCATAAAACTCAGCATGACGTGCCCGGATGTTGCGTCAATTAATTGATCAATATTTGGCAATGGGTAAGGATCTTTGGGGCATGCACTGTTTAAGTCCGTGTAGTCAATACACATTCTCCATTTCCCGTTTGCCCTTTTTACCATCACAACATTTTCCAACCATTCCGGGTACTTGACTTCGCATATGATCCCAACTTTGAGTAGTTTCTCAATTTCTTCATCTATTGCTTTCTGCCTTTCTGGTGCAAAATTCCTCCTCTTCTGCCTAACTGGCTTCCTCTCGGGGTTGACGTCCAAGCTATGCATTGCTATGGATTCATCCAACCCAGGCATGTCTCTTGGGCTCCAGGAAAATATATCAGAGTACCCTTGGAGTACTAATACCGGTTCTTCTTTGAAGGTAGCCTCGAGTCCGGATCTTATCTTTACTTTCTTGGAAGGATCATTTGCACTGATCAGAATTATTTCCATTTCTACATCGGCCTCAATCTTGGAATGATCCATATTTGACACCAACTGCTGGATTCGGGCATCTGCATTCTTCTTCATGTAGACCTGACCCTGGGCTGTCATTTCTTTTTGGTTGCTTTCATCTACTTAATTTTTTTCTGGGTTGGTTGCTTGCACAGCAGGATTGCCTTGGTCGAGGCCTGAGCTCAATTCAATCTCTGCTATGACTTGGTTGCTTTTTTGCTCTTTCAAACTTGGCTTGGTTGCGTTTGGATCTGGGAGGGATTCTATGATCTGGACTTCTTTTCTCGCATCATCTCTTGAGTGAGGGCGATGTTTCTTAATGCTTTGCTGTTTGCGAAGGACTGTGGCCTTCCTCTTGTTGTCTTGATGAGTTTCAGCCATGATCAGGGCTTGGCTATAGCATCTTTCAGCGATCTCATAATCTCCCTTGACCTCTCCTATCCCGGTTGGGGTTGGGAACTTTGTTTTCAAGTATGATATAGAGGTGATTGCTTGGATCCTAGTCAGGGCTGAGCGCCCGATTATGCCATTGTAGGATGAGGGGGTGTTGATCACATAGAATTTTATCACATGGGTGACTTGGTTCGGGGCTGATCCAAATATCACTGGCAAGTATAAGGTTCCCTGGATCGGGACCAAGTTATTCCCGAACCCATAGAGAGGGTCCTCTCGGCATTCATTGGAGCGGACGCTCCCTAGCTTCATCTGGTCCACAGTATGCTTGAAGAGTATGTTTACTGAAGATCCATTGTCTATCAACATTCTCCTTACTTCATTATCAATAATTTCAAGTGTTACTACCAAAGCTACATTGTGATTCGGGTTGACCCCTTCAAAATCCTTGCTGCTGAATGAGATCACCATCTCTGGGTAGGATTGGATGGAGAATACTTCATCTCCCGAGCCCGGCTCCTGGTGGGAGAGTGTGACCCTCCTAGGACCACATTCACTACATTATTTCCTCTCCTTTGCCTTTCTTCTTTCTGATTTGTCTCCCGGGAGATGTACTGATTTAGGTTACCCTTCTTGACTTGATCTTCAATGAAGTACTTGAGGGAGAGACAATTTTCAGTTTTGTGCCCATGGGTTTCATGATAGTCGTATTGCCTGTTGTAAGGCCTGCTCTCTGGGGGAGTCTGCATGGGCTTCGGTGGGTAATAGAATGGCTTTCCCTTGATCTCCTTCAGTATTTCTTCCCGGGTCCTGTTCAGTGGTGTCCAGTCTGGCTCTTGCTTAGGCTCTCTAACTTGCCTAGGTGGACCGGGATCACTTTTAAATTCTGTCTTAGGACCCAGTCTTTGAAATATTGGAGTATTTTGCACAACATTGGTCTGCTGGGCTTGTTGACTTTACTTGAACTTCTTCTCCTGATGGTATCCCCCTTTCAGTCGGTCATTAGAATTTTTGTTCCTGGATCCTCCATTCCGAGTCATTCTCATCGCCTGGAGAACGTTTGTTTCCTTTATGAACCTGACTGCCATAGAGTAGGCAGCGGCTAGGCTTTGTGGCTCTTTGTTTATCAACTCTACAATATACCTCTCATTGTGTTCCGGATCCAGGTTCTTCCGGAATATGCTTAAAGCCTTCCCCCTGAACTCCTTCCAGGAGTGAATGCTTCGTGACGGGATCCTGCTGAACCATCTTTGAGCCCCCCCTTTGAGGGTCGAGGCGAAGAATCTAGACATGGTTAGGTCGTTGTAGTAATATGTTAGTCCCTAACAATGCAACAAGAATTACAGAAGGGGGGTTGAATGGAATTCTTGAACCTTTTTCAAAAAAATATAAAATGTTCTATCGTAATAATATATAAGTGTTTGATTTGCAAAGTGCGGAATAAGAAGTTAGTAAGATCAAAATACAAGTAATTAAAAATACAAGTCTTTAAAAATTTTCTGGTGGATTTGAATGTATCCACCAGAGATATATATTATATCAAGAGAACTCTGTGTAGCAAGATTAGCTCACAGCTGCTTACAAATATGAGCAACTAAGTTTACAGAGAAATGCTAAGGATGCGGCTTACAATTGTTTCTCTGAGATAATGTTCTTAGTCTTATTCTTGTTGTTCTATTTGGTACTTCTTGGTTTATATATTACCAAGATTACAAAGTAATAAGACAAGGTAATAAAACAAAACCTATCAAGTCTAATACTATGCTGCTTCAATAATCTATTCCATCATCTTTAAATATCGTCATAATAACATGGAAATGGCAATGCTTCTTTATTCTCTAAAACCCAGTTGAATAGGCTTCCACATTCCTTTTACATACACTCGATGCATGTGACTGTGTTGTCACTGTCAACAGATGTTTGAATTGATTATCCGTCGGGTACATGATCATCTGTCGGGTTGCCTTGTTGATCATCCGTCGAGTAGCATTATTGTTTATCTATCGGGTAGCTATTTGGCACTTGACTTCATTTATATGCAGAATTATAAGACATCATCTATGTACAATTAATCAACCTATTCTGCATATCTAATTAAAGTCAATATGACTTGAGTGCTACTACAGAATCTAAACAAGGTGTATGCAGAAATGTGCTATAGACTCATTATTATACAAGCTACTCACTCGACGGATAATAAATTATCATCCGTCGGGACTATATTGAGTCATCCGTCGGGACTATATTCCTTATCAGTCGAGTGCTATATTTTTCACTAAGTAGAATCCTTTAAGGTGTTTTGTTAATGAAATCATCAAGTTCACAACATATCCATAACAATCTCCCCCAATTTATGTCTACTAGAATTGTAGCCATAAATTAAGATAAACTTGATGATGACAAAACACCCTAAAAATACAACTTTAAAAGTAAGTAGATAAAACTGTAAAGTGCTTCAAATAACAAAATGCACAAAGATTGGCTCACAATCATTTTTAAGGTGCTCCTATAGCCTGAACAGATTAATCTAATTTCTTGAAGATCTGGATCTCTTTCCAAACTTTCTGTTGTTTTCTTCAATCTGATTTTGGAGCTGTCTGTGGAATTCCAGTTCATCAGATTCTGAGAGATTTAGCTTTTCTTGCATTTTCAAAAGAGTCTCATTGCTAGAGATGCTCAATTGGTTTTTTAATCTGAAAAATCTTCTAACTCCTTTGTCATCCATGAACTTCATCAGCCAGTAGGGCCTTACATGCACTCTACTCCCTATGTAAGGAATAGTTAGAGTTTTTGGGAGTGCATCTTTAGCTCTAATACTCCTCATTTCTTCAATCTTCTTTAGAACAAGTATTCTTGCAGTTACATTAAATCCAAAGTTCTTCTTGAATGATGAATAAACCTTTATCAGCACAGATCGGCTTTATTGAAGGATCATGTGAAGTGGCCATTGAATCTCCTTTCCTCCCTTGTATTTGAAAACTAACCTTTCAGGTAGATTCCTGTAGGCATCAATCCCTCTAACTTCTTCCAGTTCATCTAGATAGAGGTTTAGATCAGAGAATTCCTTGATGTCACATAAGTACATGTAATCTCCATTATTGACTTTGGATTGAGCTTTGGTTAGAGATTTGGATTTGAGAGGTGACAGCTTCACTTTCTTGACTGCTCTTGACTTTGTTCTCTTTGGCTTGTTAAGGATTGGCAAATTGAAGTCAGGAATTGGTAGATTTTCCCAGTCTATTGGTTCATCCTTAGGCACAATAGGTTCACCATGAATGTTCCTGTGATGATCCACCACCTTAATGTCTTCAAATATCACTGAGGGTTTTGATGCTTGAGTTGTAGTTGGAATGGATTCCTTGGGAAACTGATCCTCCAATTCCTTACCAACAAAGTTCAATTTCCTTTTGGTTCTTTTGGCCAATTCCTTGTATCTATGAGATTTCTTCTGTTGTGGTTTAACTTGCTTCTTTGGATCTTGAGATTCAGTGATTTCAGATGGCTGAGCAGGAATTTGTTGTGTTGGTTTCACAGCCTGTAGCTTGGCCAAGATAGCAGCTTGCTCTTTTTTTTATTTAACCTTTTTAGCATCTAGAGAAGCTTGCTTCTTTTCTTGCTTCAATCTTGCCTTTTCTTCTCTCTTTACTTCAGCAAATTGAGGATGTCCAGCCACCACACAAATTTCTTTACCATTCCTGAAAACTTTAGCAATTCTCCTTTTCAAAGCTGAATCAGCTGGATCCTTGTAGAAGGCAATGGATCTTGACAACAGTTTCTTCTCATCAGGGTTTGGTGTCTCATACACTGTATCCAAAGGGTTCTTTAGTGATGATTTTGGATAGTTCACCCTTGGCTTCAAAAGTACTTCAGCCTTTGGAGATTTGATACAGGATGGTTGTCCTCTTTCCAGATAGTTCATGCTCATTTTATTCACAGAGATTTTCCTGACTTGAGAGTGATGAATGGCTGACTTTTCTGGCTTCTTTGCTAGCCCAAAATTCTTTTGAATATCCTCATCAATTTTCTCCCAGTTGATTGGATTCAACTGCTCCTCTTTAGCTACTTATAAAGTAGTTGCTGCTTCCTTTATCAGATCAATACTGTCCTTAGCTGGTGGCTTTGAGATAGTAATTGTAGGCACAATTACTTTGTTAAATTGAATGTTGAGCATTTTTTCTCCCCCTCACTCCTAGAACTCTCTTTCTCCTCCTTTTTGTTATCATCAAGCTGAGTAGAGGAGGAGGTTTATGCATCCACTAGTTTCTGAAGCAAGTCTATTTATTGAGCTTGGTGTAGATGAATTGTTGTAAGAGATGCTTCCATTGCTGTCATTCTTGTATCCAAGGCATCTATCTTTGTGGCAAGATTAGAATTTTTCCTGAGTTGTCTCTTAATGTCAAGCATTGTAGCTTCTGGAAGTCTAGAGTCCATCTTGTCAGAAATGGCCTTTTTCATCTCATCAATATCACCTTTGATAGTGTTGAAAACTTGAGCATGTTGAAAACCTTGGATTTATTGTAGTTGCAGAGAAGCAAGATGTGTTTGAAGGAGCTTTTTGGTGCTGGCATTTGTGGTGGTTTGAAGAGCAGAATTTGTCTAATTTATGAGTTGAATCAGGGTTGTCTTGAAGTAGTGTTCATCACATTGCTTTGAAAATGCCCAAGATGGCATGCCTGATTTTGAACTAGAGCCTATTTCTCCCCTATGTCCAATGGCTCTTCTTCACTATCTCCACCTTCACCTCCAAAGAATTCTTCTGAACCACCAGTCTCCTAATCAACATCAGCAGCTGTAAAAGGCAAAGCTGTGATGACATCCTTAGCTTTTTGCATGGACTGTGTGGTGTGCACCAAGTTTAGCATCCTTTCTGCATTGTCATTGCCCTGTCCAGCTAGAAGTTGGTAAGCTGGAACAGGGTGAGTAAATGTCTCAGCATCTAAGGAGGTGGAATCTATAACAACTTGAGTTTGCTGAGATAGTCCCTCCCTGTCTCCATCCTGGACATTCATTAACTCATTTACAATAACATCCACCCTTATATCTTCAGTACCTGCTTTTCTCTCATTTTCTCTCTTTTCTTGCATCAAGGTCTCACCTTGGCTCACCACCCTCTCACCCTCACCTTCACCATCTAAGGTGGGACTCCTCACACTCTCTTTTGCCAATCCTGAAGAACAGGATTGCATATTTTCACTCTTTTCCTTTCCTTTTTCCTAGGAGCAACCCAGACTCTTACTCAGTTCACTCCCTTCCCTCAATCCTAGGAGTGATTGTACTACCACTAAGTCTTCTACACTTAAGATAATTGATGAAATTTGAAGCTGTGCAGACACACTCGACAGATAAGGGATATCCATCGGGTTAGCAGTTTGACTATCCGACGGATAACTGATGTTAAGCTTATCCGTCGGGATATAGTCACTACTCGACGGATGAGCAGTGTCCATCGAGTGAGTAGAAATGAATGTGTTTGGAGTGGAAACTATTGTGGACTCTGTGCAGATTGATGAGAATTTTGGCACAGATGTCTCAACAGTTCCTGAAAGAACTGGCAAGTGAGCCAACAAATCATCCAAAAGATGATTCTCACTTGCACTAGATTTTGGCTTCCCCAACAGAGTTAAAGAAGGGGAATCAGGAATTGATGGGTTGATCATATCCACATCCATAAAGTTTGTGGGAGAATTTGGTGTTTGAGGTGCTTCTATAACTAAAGATTTTGGCTGTGACTCCACATTTATTGGAGCCACATCAAACTGACTTTGAAAAGGTGCAGTGATTGTGTCTTCAGCACCAGTTTGCACAGTGTGTGAACCCTGTGCATCCCCAAGGGTTTTTGGTTTCTTCTTTCTAGTATAGGTTTGGGGTGAGCTTGTGTCCCTTACCCTTTTGGCCTGTGCTCTTGGATGAGAGCTTTGTTTAATAGTCACATCCTTTTGGGAGGATGCAACTAGCAATGAGCTTATGTCCTTATTAAGCACTGCAGTTTGTTGGGAAACTGCAGTTTGGCTAGGCTGGGAAACACTCACCTCTTCAACCTTATCCTTAGGGTTTCTTTGATGTTCACCCTGTCCCTCACCTTTCTTACCTACCTTCACACTCCCCTCTTTTGGTTTGGTGGATTTTGCAACTGGCATCTTTCGAGAGATACCAGAGGGGGCTTTCTTTGACTTGGATTTAGAAATTTTTGATGGTTTGATAGCTTGGGTAGGCAACTGTTGGGTCATTGACACAGTTTCCAGAGCTACACTATAAGGCAAAGAAATTTGTGAGGCTGGAAGAGTAGGGACAACTGAATTTACCTCACTTACCTGAGGTGCCTTCATAACAGGAAAATAGAAGAGTGGTACCTCTTTGTGATGGTTTGCCCTATTCAAATATGCAATAATCCTTCTCTCTTGAACCCAATAATCTAATTTGTTGGTTGGGTTCTCAAGCACAATATCCTCAGAGAGGTGGTTAGCAATCATCATTAAAAATCTAGCATAATTAACATTTTTACCCCTCTTATTTAACTCCCTTAACTTAAACCCCAACTCAATTATGATAAGATCACTAAAGTTGAAAAATTTATCAGTAACAAGCATGTAGAGCATGTTAAGCATAGAGATATTGACAGAATCAAAATTACTGATTTTACTGGAAAAGACCTTGGTAACTACATCACACAGATAACTCTATTCCTTTCTAAGACCCAACCTCCTAATTTCACTTAATTTAGAAGTAGAGAGTGCATAATTCATGGAGTTAAGCATGTTAATAATGTCAGTGTCTGTGTGTGGTGAAGTTACAGTATTATCAGGAATCTTGAAACATGCTTTAACAATGTCACTATTAACACAAAATTCCTTACATTTAATAGTGAAAGTGATAGTCTTATCAGCTGAATTGTATGTAGCAGTTGTCCGCATCTCTTCAACAACCTCACAGTAGATGGTGGGTGATTCCAGCATGGCATAGTTGAGTTTGCAGTTCTTCACAAAATCCATCATCTTGTGGTAGTCACCAGACTGTTGAATCCCCTTGTTCACAAGTGTAGTGAAGTTGTTCTTCTCATAGATAAATCCAGTTTGAGACATTATCTTGATGATTGGTGCCATTGTTAGAGAGTAAAATCTTGCAGAGAGAGAGTAAATGTTTTTGAGAAAGAAAGAAATTAGAGCAGATGATTTGAGAAATGATAAAAGAAAAGTAATGAAAATGAATTAAGCTTTTATACTATCTCAAAAATAACTGTCAAAAATAATAAAGTAATATAAAGTAACCAATAAGAATTGCCCAAAGTAGCCGTTTAAAAAATAAACTGTAAATATACCATCAATTATCCATCGTGTTATGCTTACAAACTGTAAGTATACTCGACGGATAATGTTCAGAGAATCAACGGCTAAGAATAAGATAATTCGATGGATGAGGATAAATCAGTTATCCGTCGAGTCATAAAATATTCCAGAAAAGTAATTGATTTTATTAACAAATAGTATACCGACGGATGATCAAACTCGATGGATAGTGATCATCCGTCGAGATGTAAATTTTGACTTAGCCAAAATTTCATCCAAGACTGAAAAATCAATTAAATTTCTGGCTGCATTACAACTTGCAAACAATCTATAAAGATTCAAGAGTAATTCAGCATACCTAACTCACTTACCAACCTTGAAAAGGTGGATTCATCCAGTGGCTTGGTAAATATATCTGCAAGCTACTTTTCACTTGGAACAAAATATAGTTCCACAGTACCATTCATTACATGTTCCCTTATGAAGTGGTACTTGATGTCTATGTGCTTTGTCCTTGAATGCTGTACTGAATTTTCAGTGATGGCAATTGCACTTGTGTTATCACAGAAAATGGGAATCCTTTCAAATTACAAACCATAGTCTAGCAATTGGTTTTTCATCCATAAAATATGTGCACAACAACTGCCAGCAGCAATATGTTCAGCTTCAGCTGTAGAAGTAGAAACTGAATTTTTCTTTTTACTGAACCAGGACACAAGCTTGTTTCCTAGAAATTGACAGGTTCCTGTTGTACTTTTTCTATCAATTCTACAACCTGCATAATCTGCATCTGAATAACCAGTTAGATCAAAACCAGAATCTCTAGGGTACCAAACAGTGTTCTAAAAGACAGTCTAGGCAGCCACCTAGGCGGCGCCTAGGCGCTAGGCGAGCCCTCACCGCCCCGATTTAGAGGTAATCGAATGTTTAGGCGTTTTATGACGAAAACAGTCAAAATCGGTGTTCGGCGGCCAAATCGGTCAAAGACAGCGGGATAAATTTACTCGCCTGAAACGAAAATGAAGGATTGAAGGTTGTTTTGCTTTCCTCCGGCGGTGTTCTTCGACGAGCAAGATGAAAAAACTGTTATGTATATCTAACAATAGATACAGAGGTAATGCACGAATACCAAGATACCAAAATAGACAATTATTATCATACTAATTAGGTCGTTGGATAATGGTTGGTAGTAGTATTTTAAATTAGTTTACTACCTTCACTCTCACAAGTTACCCAAACTACGTAGAGTAGATTCATGGCTATATCCTGTAATTTTATATCTTATTTTAATTCATTTTAATATTTTTATCATATATAATTGATATCTTAACATGAAATTCATTCTTTAAAATAATAAAATTTTAAATTTATTGGACAATGTGTATACTATAATTAATGATAATAATTTATATATAAAATTTTCATTTAAATAAATATTAATATTTAAATACAGCCGATTAATAATCCGATTAATAATTCTGATTAATCTCCGCCTGGCTGATTAAGCGCTAGGCAGTACCCCAACCGCCCTAGTCCGCCTAGCGATTTTTACAACATTGGTATCAAATGCCAAGTTTTGGTGTTCCCTTGAGATATCTGAAAATTCTCTTAATAGCTACTAAGTGAGATTCTCTAGGATCAGCCTGAAATCTAGCACACAAACATGTAGCAAACATTATATATAAGAACCCAAATTTTTGACGTCGGTAAAAGACCTTTATGAATGATAATATAATAACTTGAATTTCTCAGACCTTGAAAAACATTTAATGAATAGTTACCCTGACGGACGGGAAAAACTTTTGAGCCCACACTATATAGTGCATGAGAAAATGAGTTTCAGAGTTGATATTATGATTATACGTACCAAATGAGTGTATGTAAATATTATTAGTTTTCGAAGAAAATGAACTTTGAAAAATGACCATATTTACGAATCATCGAGGATTACGGGAATCACGAGATAATTACAAGATTAAAACCCTACGGATTTATATTCAAGTATGATAATTAAAAATATAAGGAATAAATACTTAAGGAATTACGTCGCGAACCATTTACGAATAAGTATTACGAAAACGTTTAAGCGACCGAGCGAACGCGTAAACGATTAAATAAACGTAACGCACTAACTAAACCATGGTAAGAGAGTAACCATGGTTACTTTATCAAATAGTAAGCTGACCATAGGATTATCAAGCAAGCTATCCAAATAATGTGCTAAGGAAGCTAACATAAGTAGTTTCTAGGAAGCTACCAAAGATTTGTCCCTAAGATTTGCAACAAGAATAAACCTAGGATTCAACCTAGGAGAATAAAAATCAAGTGCAAGATCTTCCACCCCATTTCCTAGATGTTACCTAGCAAATCAACCAAGCTAAGCAACCAAGAGGAGTATAAATACCCCCTTGATGGGTGATGGGTGAAATAAATTCAAGAAACTCACTAGTGAATAGTATGAATAATAACCTCTCTTTGGTTTCTTGATTTCAATGGTGGTTTTAGGTTTCAAAAATCATACCAAGCACTTCTAAGCCTCCACCATCCTCAAGAAAACATCTCAAGATTTCAAGAAAGGTAAAAATATTTGGCCCAAATTTATTTAAGATTCATTTTTAAGATCCATTTAGTATGTGGTAGAAAACTTAGTTTAAGAGGTGTTATTGTTTAGATCTTGAAGTTTAAGTTGAGTAGATTTAAGGTTGGTTGTTGTTGCCTCAAGAACATGATGTTCTTAAGATGAGTGTGTGTGTTGATGATGAAATGATGATTGTTGGTGGTTGTTTTAAGAGTTAGGGTGTAAACGAAACTCCGATCGTAAACACAACTCCGTTAAAATCAACGAATCGTAACTTTAAGTTTCTGCAGAAAATCCCGAAGTTGTAAACTGTATTTTCTTGAAAACTAACCCTTGATTATTATAGGAAATATTATAAGGATCTTTTAGGCACTTTAATCGCTTGATTCCGATTTACGGATCAAAGGTTATGGTCGTTTTAGTAAAAGTAATTTACGCGACAAAAACTGCTACAAATCACGAACTTTGAAAATATAAAGGATCGATTTAAAGTATTCATAAATCATGAAATTTTTATAGAGAGTAACATATTGAGTGTCCTAACTTCCATAAAAATTTCAAGTCAAAATAATAGTTTTTCAATTTTATAAAAATATCAGAGCCAAGATCGCGCGAGTAGAAACCGTAAGAATCCATAAGCGGAGCCGACGACGATAAAGAGAATGAACCTAAGATACTTAGAAAAATGAAGCGACCATAATGTGAATAAGAACTTGAAGGAATAATAAGGGTAGTATAAGTTGAGAGGGTGCATAATAAGTAGCGCATAAGTGCGAGTCGTTGTAAATTAGGACGGGACCTAACAAAATGAATTGTGTTTATGATTTAGATTTCCGAGAAGAACCTAGAGCATCCTCCACCTCGAGATACCCATGCAAGTTTTCAAACCCTACCTTTTAAGAACTGTTGTATTGTGAATATTTTACAAGACTGTGATATATGCATAAGATTGCTTTAAACTGTTTTATGAAGTTTGAGATGTATTATATTACTCAATTGTTGATAATTTCTAATATATGTTCATACCAAGTTCGATATATTATATTTAGACTGAGAGTCGGTCGGTGTAAGCTTATAAAAACCCGGAGGTATCCCGAAGGAGTTTATAATTGAGAACGTTAACGCTAGCAAATAGCGTGGCGTGTATATATTTTAGATCGAGGATCGGTCAGTTAAATTGATGAAAATCCGGAAGTATTATGGAGGTGCTTATTTAAGAATATTAACGCTACAGTAGAGCGTGATGTATAAGTCGTAAGACCGAAAGTCGGTCAGTTTGGTTTTATAAAGTATAAACCTGGAAATCATCCTGGAGATGTTTTGGACGATTATAAGTCCATAGTAGTACGTTTTAAAGGGACTCATCGTCCACTTACGAAACATTAAAACACTTCAAAATTTTATTAAAACTATTTCCCAACGATCATATTCCCGCAACTATATTTTATTGTTCGAATATTAAATACTATATACTTATTCCTTATTATGGGAGTATTATCACTAGTATAAAAAGTACTTTCTGCAACGTAGTTTTATCTTCGGTTCTTTAAAGAACCGACGCCTAAAGGTATTTCATGTGTCGGTTGCAAGATTGACCGACGCAAATAGGTATATGTGCACGACATTTGGTGTCGGTTATTAATTTAACCGACGCTAAAAGTGTTAATAGCGTCGGTTCTGTAAGTAACCGTCGCTTAAAAGTATTTATGGCGTCGCCGTTTACAACCGATGCTAAAAAGTATGCTTTGTGCTACGGGCTTCTAGTTGGTTGACGCTATAAATTTCTGCTTTATGCTACGGGCTTTAATTTAACCGACGCTAAAAGTATTAGAGTAAAAAATTAATTGGACCAGGGATGTCACGACACTGAAGGTGTTCTTTTAAATTTTTTATTTTGTATAATTATTTTTTAATCACATATTTATTTATTTATCATATGTATCTCACAATCTTTTTTAATTTGAGTTATGATATATTTGCTAAAGTTAAAAGACTTCCAAAAATATTTATTTTTTTTGTTTTTTTATATCGAAATGTTAAATAAAATAAAAGTAATAATATTTCTATGTTGTTGATATTCATACAATATTGAATTTTATTTACTCCATTTCAAAAATAAATGTCCACTTTTATGAAAAAAATGTGTTTCAAATTAGTTGGCTACTTCAACTTTTCAATTAATTTTCAAACACTAATCTCTAGTTTTATTTTCCAAAATCTATTCCATGTCACACATCTTCAATTTATATTATTTATATTTTTAATATCAACTTTGTTTCACAAAATATATTTTTTTAAAACATTTTTTTATTGGGTATTTAATACAATTAAAATATATTATTATTAAAATCAAACCATCAATTTTTTACCTTATAAATCTATATGGCAGCTTTTATTAATTTAAAAAACATTAAATTAAAAAAATATACTCATTACATCATGTGGTTTACAATCCGTCCTATAGTTAGTAGTTCATCCCTAAATTAGTTTCTCTCCACGGTGCCCTACATCTACATCTTCTCTGTGATAGTTCCCGATTGAAGAGCTTGAAACTTCCGCACTCCTTCTCAGGTCTCTCTCTCCCGCACTCTCCCTCTCTCTCGCACTCTCCCTCTCTGGCACTCCCCTATATATACGTATATACACGCTCATATTACGTTTTTGTTCATTTTTACAGCCTATTTACCTAATTGAATTCGTATCTTCTCCTGTGTTAGCCCTGCTTCAATGTAATCGGTAATCTCCTCCCTCTCTCCCGGTCTGACCCTATCGGTATCATTTCCAACACCGCCTGCAGAAACTGAATTTGACAAGGGGCTTCCTTGTGGTGCCACAGAAGCTATAAAAGAAGCTTATGGTGACGTGGTTGAATCTTTTGTTCCTCCAAATGAGGGCTTTAATCTCACACTTGAACTAAATTTGCCAAAACTTCCTCAAGATAAAGGTTCAAGTAGTTCCTTTACGATCTTGTTGTGGTTGTACTTGTGACCTTTAGTCTATAATAAAACTCAAACATGTTTTTTTTCATTTCTTGTTTAATTTAATTAGAGAAGAGATATGAATCTTGGTGAAGATTGCAGCTGTGAGAGATTTGGTACTAGGTGCTCCGTTAAGAATGATTCTAGAGCGTCTTGCTTCCAGGACTCTTGGCCTGGTCAAAGATAAGCTCATTGCACTTGTTCATCGGCCAAAAGAGTGCTTTTTCCTAATTCCCCGGGTGATTTTCTTGCTCTAATATAGTACTCTTGTCCAGTGACATCAATTGTCAATGCACGATATGTGCTTAATAAATATCTGCTGTTTTTTGCATGACTAATGTAGGTCTTTGTTGTGCTGTCTAATATTTTCAATCTTCTCTATCTCCAGCCTGCTCATAATTCTAGTGATTTATAATATTCGACATAAGACTACTATTTCTTCTATTCTTTATTTTTGCATTTTTGGTGTTATTTTCAAATGGAGAAGAACGTTTCTGTATTTTGATGTTTTCAGACTTCTGTTAACGTTTACTATACATTTCCTTTGATGTTAAAGGCTGTAAGCAACTGCAGTTCATGTAATTGAAATTACCAGTCCCTGATTTTTTTATTTCTACATTGCTTCATACAGTGTCTGAGGAAGTACTTCTATTAACAATTAAGTAAGATCTTGCGGTTGAATTTGACAGGAAGAGAAGGTTACTGTGATTTATCCTATGAAATTCGAAGATTCGATAGATACAGTGCTTGCGACATCTTTCCTACAGGTACTGGAACTATAAATAAGAATCCTATCACATAGCATATGTTAATCACATAACATTTCACCTGTCCCTTTTTGCAAATCTTCAGTAAAAACATCAAAATATTTGATTTACTGTCATTGTTTTTTACAGTATTCCAAGTGACGTGTCAAGGATGCAGGTCTGCCATTTAGTTTGTTATCTTATCTTGAGTCTCTGTTATGAATTTCAGGCCACAGTCTTAGGTTGGGCTTACCAGGTCATATTGTTGTAGTCTGGGGAACTAGTCTGTGTAATCAAACTGATTTCGCTATCCTCCTCTGTCACATTGTACTATTGTTAGGAATATCAGTACTTTTTGTTAAACCCTGTCACCAGATATACTTTCAAGTTTTTAAGGACTTCATAAGTATCAATCAATGAGCTTGGAATACTTTCCTGTACATGGTCTTCTACTCCTCCTGCTGAACTGGACAATGCTACCGCTGAATCATTGTCTGTAAATACGGGATTTTTTACCTTTGGTAATACCCTAATTTTTGGGGGTCTTGTTCTTTTTAACTCTTTACTGGTTTTCATATTGTACCTTGACTGCTGCAGTTATTCTCCCACGATATGTAGAAGGCAAAAAACTAGATAGAACTATTTGGATTTTATCGACATTTCATGCTTAAGTCAGCTATCATGTTAAGGTTAGGTTTCTCTGCTCTTACATTAGTGTTGTAAGCTTAATTAATTTATTCAACAAAATTTCTACATATGCAATCATAAGAATTCTACTATTGCGGTCTTGAAGGACAAGAAGTGCTTAGATAATGGTGGGTGGTTCGATGTTATAAACTAAGTAGAAATTTAGGAGAATCAGACCAAGACCAGAGAAACATGATGAAATACCTGGAAAGCTGTACTTCTTTCTATTTAGACAATAAGGTGTTACAGACCGCATTACATTTAAATGGGTAAATGCCTTGCTAATTTTGCTTTCAATCATATTTCTCGCACTCATAGGTATTGAAGTGCCTTCTGGATGTGCTGACTACCATAAATGGGAATATAAGTGTATAACTTTGATCTACTGCAAAATGTAGAGAGCTTCATGTGTACGAAATAGCAACTTGACCACCGTTTATTCTAGTTACTAAAGAGAGATTGTTCATACGTAAAATATTTCGATCTTTGTATTTTTGTATAGTCATATCACAGATGGTAGATGTGTTTTTGTTTTAATTTTAAAAATGTACAAATTCAGACTTCAGTTTATGGTAATCATATAATGGTCTTCCAAACAGGGTGCTGAAGGTTTTATGCATACAAGGATGAGACGTCGTGTGGACCGTTTGATTCAGGTTATGCTTTGATTTTTCTTTTTTGGTTTAGTGCAGATCTTAAATTTTTTTTTATAACATTGGTATCTCTCTATATTCTATTGATGTTCCTGACACTATGCATATCTTCGTCTTTTACATCTTAAACTCCTCCTTTTCATAATTTTTTCTGTATCCACATCATTTCGAAATGACAATTTTATGTTTTGCCTTAGGCCCTGGATCATGCGAAACCAGAATCAGAATAATCAGAAGAATGTGCAGAAAACAGGTCCTTTAAGGGAAAGGTATGCAACACAAAAAATGACTCTTTACTTTTTTTAACACATTATTTAAAGATAAATTGACCTAACAATGGTTTTTTATGTGCCGTAATTTTCAGAGCTTCAAGAACATAGACCCTAATTTTCACAGCTTCAAGAACATAGACTGAATCACGAAAACTTGGAACTGCTTGCTCCTGGTGAAGACCTCAAGATAAGTTATATTTCAGCTGGAGGATCAAAGAAGAGGAACTTGGATCGCCTCTACGGAGTAGTGATCATCAACCTTCATTTTTTTTATATATTACTTTTGTTTCCTTCGCAAACTTAATTGATTACAGGTTAATTTGATTCCTAGCTAAATTGATTCCTAGTTAATTTGATTATTCAGTTATATTTGTGGGAATGCTGGTATTTGTAAAAAGCAGGTTCAGGATATCAATAAAAACGAAAAAGAATATTTATTTTTTTACAGTACTTTAGGCGTCGGTTTTATTGAACAACCGACGCCTATAACATACACATATAGCGTCGGCTTTTTCAACGACCGGCGCCTTTAACATAAACATATAGCGTCAGCAATTTTAACAACTGACGCCTTTAATATTAACATTCAGCGTCGGTTTTTTGATAAACCGACGAATTTAATTACAACTTCCAGCATCGGCACTTTATGGGACCGACGCAATTGTCCAAGCAAGAGCTTCGGTTAATGGCAGTTTTGAGCTGGTCATCTAACCGACGCTAAAAACTTTTAGTGTCGCCTAATTACCCGACGCAAAAAGAATATACCTTTAGCGTCCCCTGCATATACCACGCTGAAAAACCGACGCTAAAGGCCTATTTTGACCATGGCTAAAAGTCATTTTTGTACTAGTGTATACTCCAACGATTATTTATTTCAAACCCGATTAATCATTGTAGATTATTAATTATGTAGATACAAACTAGTTGAGGAATATTATTTTAAATATTCTTTTAGAGAGTAAACTCATTCGAGGTTTAATTATTTATCGACTATTATTTAATTAATTATCATTTATTAAAGGGTTTATTATTGATGTAAAAATTATAGATCCTGATTTTAAACATACTTTCTGACTTTAGAATATCATTCGAATAATTTCAGATCGTCGGTGAATATTATCCCAACATATTTAATATGTTCCATATAGTTTCGAGAAGAAACTTTTCCCCCTTATTAATTATCTGTTGACAACGGTCAACTCACATCCTTAGTACTTCCTCCGAAATTCTCGGAAGTACGTATATAGATATATATACACTTATATCTTAGAGAGATAAGCTATTTCTATCAACAAGCAAAATGCTTGGGGAACTTTGATGTGGTTCGAGTTCTCAAGATTGATAGAATTCTTTTAAAGGACAAAGGAGGGGTAGACTCTGGTACTATGTGTGCTAGATGGACTACCAAAGGTACCGCAGGCGAAGGTACTCAATGTACTCAGGAACTTGTGAAGTATGTGTATACCCGAAAATGGGACACGTAGCCCGAATGCGGTAAGGGTGATACCCGAGAGATGACGGTTTCATCCTTCTACTAGTAGAAAAGGTTACTTTATCACAGTACGACTGATCATCGTATGCGGTGGCTCCAGTGAATGTCCAGATCCTTCCAATTGGAATTGTGATGCAATACCGTATCCCAAGCCTAGGTGCTGGGATTACTATTAAGGTATTCGCAGGTTATTAAAATCCCCCTTAATGAATTGTTTTCATAAAAAGGTGTGTATCACCAAGGAAAACTATTTTCGAATAAAACGTAACTATCAAATATGATGTTGTACGTGAGTTTATCATACAATCATTTTCATATTGTACATTATTATGTTGGGCATTATAGCTCACTCTTGCTTTCTTTTAAATGACACAACACAACAGATAACCAGTATGCCGGTGTGGGACCTAGTCGCTTGCAGTCATGAGGAGGATCCCTGGCAGCTTTCTCTCAGGTGTGCTAGAGTATCAGATATATATAAGATATCAGTCGTAATTATTGTAACTTCATGTAGAGTTTATAAATAATTGTTTGAGATCCTGTAAAATACATTCGAGTGTAATAAAAGAAGATTACATCTTATATGTCATTTCTAAAACTATAACTTGTGTGTGTGAGTATGAGATTGGGGTCTATGGACTATTGAATCAATACCAGGTTACACATGAGTGAAGGATGGCGTGACGACCCAGATTCCTGACCCCGGATTTTGGGGCGTTACAGAAATGGTATCAGAGCATTAAGTTATAGTACTCAGAAACGAGAGTGTTAAGAGTCTTTCTAGACGCGAGATTTCGTAAGAGCTCATATAGAGTTCATCATTGGACTATCGGATGTAGCCTCAATGTGTAGGTTAGGATAAGTGTATATTTGAGGTATTAAGGTATGACTAATGAGACCATTAGAGATTATCGGAATGATAAGGAGAAAAATTAGAATCATATTTGATTTGGCAAAGATATGGATGTAGAACTTGGAGCTGAGTCTCCAAAGCATTTGGGGTAAAGACGATATTACCAACACCATATGTAAATTTTGATAACACAAGCCTTGCTACCTGTAGTTCTGTGTAGGTTGCCCAAGAAGGGGCATCACATGTGAGAACCATAAAGTCTAATTATTAATATACAGTTGAGGTTATTGACTCAGACTAGTTGAAGGTGTCATTTTACCAATAAGAAGGTGAATATCGTATTAATAACGAATTCAGCAGAGATAGTGTCTGATATACCCTTGAGGATTTTTTTATTTCCATTAAGGAAGATTTGGATATGATATACAAATGTCATTGTAAGACAAGTACATTACATAATATTATTAGTGCGCTTAACATGAAGGGTTATGATGGTTTAGCTCAGAGATCAAGAGCATCAAGAATTGATGGCATGTCTATAAATAAATGGCGTAAGATTACAACGAGCGATGGTTTGATATTAGAATATTTTAAAAGGATAGACCAGTGAGTCTAGAGCGGAATTTTTTGGTAGAAATGATGTCAGAGGCAATGTATATATACACGTAGACCTCCAATATATTTGGTAACGTATGATTCCATTATACACACATGCCACCGAACTTATGGACTGCATTGAGATCCCTGAGAGATCTCTTTGATCTGTTCTCAGGGGGAACTGGCCACTTATAGTTGGTAACGGATGTGTGTAGCAGGCAACTATCGGCTTAACAGATGTTTTTGGAATATTTCTGAGTAAAGTCTTCGAGGTAAAACACCGGAATGACAGATGTACGTGCGAAAGTCAATGTAGTGAGCGATTTTAAAATGATGTTGAAAGAGAAACTATTTGAAACATGGATTTACGAAGAAGAAAAGGTGGGATCATCCTCAGAGGGATAATGATGAGAGTTAGGATAATCAGTGAAATCTTTTGGCACCTACTCACTGTCCCGTTACTCCCTCCAAATTGTTGATCATTCGTATTGCCTTGATAAGTTATATCAGGCAATCCTTTTCGTTCCCTACTTTGAACTTCTGATGTGACCATCTTGAATAGTCTTTCTCCGCATCAGACTTGTTCAATTATTTTAGTTAATCCATGAACTTTCATTCATAGATTATGATCTTCTTGATCAACTCAGAGATATTTATACTTCACTTCAATTTTCCAATAGATTTTTTATATATATATAAATTTTCCTCAATTCATCGATGAATATTCATAATGAGTATCTTCTTTTGATTCTTCTTTCATACTTACTCTTCTCAATCGAGATTATAAATATCTAACAAATTGTTAAAAAACATGGATGATCTAATATCCATATATTCCTCAGGAATCCTTTTCCTCTAATCGGGATGAAATTATATATTGAACTTTGAAATCATAGTAAGGGTATCGATTGTTCTGATGCCAAGACCACTCGACTCAGAGTTATAATTGTCTTTCTCGACCCAAATTTAAAAACTCTTTATTTCAAAATCATCATCCAAGTAGCCACAACTTTTTCAGTGGTTAGGATGTTGAGATTTTTACAAACAAACTGAAATATGCCTAGTTGCATATGTTCTCATGAATGACTAGTTAATTGTCCTAACTAGTCAAAAATTTAATAAATATGACAAAAGCCTAGCTAATCGTCCTAGCTAGTTGCTATGGGCCAAACCAATTGTGCTGGCCATTTTGTTAGCCGGTTGATAATATTGCTTGATATGGACTAGTTATTATTTTTCTAGTTCCACTTCCAATAAAATTTTTATTATTCCATAGTGCATTATATATGCCAGATTTAATTGTTGATGAAATTTTCAAAGAATGATTTAATTGAGACCTAACTAGGTCGCCCACTCAAACGAGAATTCATATTCAATTTTATGAAATAGTTTGTTCATGAAATATTTTATTCTTTCGTTTGTATAACGAATATCCAATTAAAATTACAAAGTGATTGTAGAACAATATACTTCCTTATTTATTAATCATTGGGTAAAATTCCTTCTTTCAAAATAGCACCTCTTTGAGACCTCAATGGTTAACCTTTGGTTGAGGATGTTATTCGATATTTCTTTCATTATTCGAGAAGAAAAGTATTCTTTCAATGGGAAAATCTTACAAGTATCATTCGTATGACGTTATTATTCAGCAATCATTGCTTTCAGTGGATATTCTCCATAATATCGCAATATAAAATTCTAAGGACATGGAAGGATAATCTTTGTTACATTCTTCCTTCCAAGTTATAAATCTTCTGAGTATTGCGACTCTTTTTTTCGGAGCTCATTATTTGTTCAGATGTTAGATTTTGAAATCTTGTTAAGATTGTCTAAATTTCATCGATATCGTGAAAATCATTTTCCAAGGCTAATTGCCTTCCCGACAAAGAGAGGTATAGTTGAGAACCGATTGTTGAAATATGAGACTGAAAGCTCAGTGCTATGATGGTGCAATCGGAGCATCGTGATGAGTAAGTTGTTTTAAAGAGAAGAATACCATGTTTAGTTATTATCATAAGTATCTTTAATATGCTTATAGAAGAACGAAAATAGGGATACGATGTGATTAGTAAGGTACACTTCTATGAAACATTATCAGGAGAGGTGCTAATAAATTCGGGGAAAACCAAGCATGTATGAATTTGAGGAATAAGATTTTCAAGAATTGAAGGTAAGGTTAGTAGCAATCCCGTGCTAGAAATACTCAATGATAAAAATAGGATGTTGCGTAAAGTCTAATGATATGTCTACGCAGCTTAAGGACCGTGACATAAGGCTTTCTAATAATGATCTAGAATAATTGCGATAAGGTTCGGAATGAAAGGGACAAGGAGTTTACTTATGAGAAAATTTTGGAATTTTTTTTACACTGAACACGAGATAGAGGATATAGTCAAATTGATCAAAGGCCATGATTGAGGAATCTATTATCATCAAGGAAAGGCCAATGTGGTGGTCGATACTTTAAGTGAGAAAAGATATATGGAGGATGACAAGTCTCAGAATAACTGATGAGAAGGATCGCATGAGAAGAACGCTTTATTACTTAACAAGAAGACTTAAAGGTTCCTAAAAATGTAAACGGATATTAGTCATGACAGAATATGAAAAGGGATGTCATTGAGTAGGTAAGTAAGTATTTGACATGGTTGAAAAGGAAAACGGAAAGGCGAGGGTTAAAATTTTGGCGATTTCGAATTGTAGATGACCCAAATAGGGTTAAGAGTTAATTATAATAAATTTTGAAGGAGGATTATCAAGAACCAAGTTAACCGTCGTGCTATTTGAGGATTTTGAGTGATAGATTAAATAGGACCGCTTACTTTATTATGCAAACGATAGATGTCCACTCTACAAAATTTTTATGAACGCGGAAGAGATAATTGGGATAGAGAGACCCTGTGACGACTGCGCCAAGCAAGGACCCAAGATTTAATAATCGGGACTATTTCCCAAGATATTTGCGAAAGAGGACGGACAGAAGAATGACTTAGAGTTCTCAAATCGACAAGTAGAATGAAAGGACTATCCTGACCATTGAAAATGCAACTAGCGGCTTACCTTTTATTTGGAACGGTTTGGGAAATCGCCTATTATTGACAGATAACTCGTGTAGATGTACTTACCACGCTAGCATACGAAAAATAGTCGCCGATATCCCTTACGAAGGGCAACGTGAAAGAATGAAGGATGTCATTGTCAGAACTGATAGAAGGCAAAGAAGATCGTACACGCCCTATAAAGCCCAATAGTAGCAGGTACCAATAAACGTGAATACGTCTAAGACGCTAGAGAGAATAACAAGTACGACCCAGAAGGTGTCGTAGTACTGTAGATATTATACGGGAAATGATTAAAGAAGTCCGACCGATGACAAAAGCTGAACGTTGCACGATCCTAAAATGTGTCAATAAATTGCGTATGAAATGGTGCTTCCTTCAAGATGGCAACAGGATGATGACGTGCCTTACGTTACCACGGAAAGAAATGTTAAATCCGGCGCTAAGCATGTAGCAGGAGACGAGCATGTAGTATTGCGACGAGAACTTCTTACATAGAATAATCGACAGAGATGATGCGCCCAAAATCGGAAAACGTTAAGGAATGATACTCTAGCACTAGTAGGAGCGATGTAGGGGGAAACAAATAAGTTGAAGGATGATTCCAAACCCTAGAAGATACGCTAATCGTCCATATTATCAATTTTTAAGGAGAATGAAGTGGCCAGTTGACGTTAATCGAATTACCAACAATAACGAGTTATCATGCGTGCATTGGAACGGCTACAAATCTTGTATGGAAGAAAGAATCGTTCTCTCTTAGGTTGGGAAGAAATTGGTAAGCGGAGGGTACTGCACTGTAGCTGAGTCCACAAACCAAAGGAATTCCTAGAACTGATCAGAACCCGGCTAGTGGCAGCCCATGATGAACAATAGAGAAATGCGGACCAGAACTATAAAGACGAAAAGTACGAAGTAGCGGACCAAGTAATGTTTAAAGTACCTCCCGAGGAGGGAGTGATGAGATTCGAAAGGGAAAGGAATGTTGAACCCAAGATTTATTGGACCAGTTGAAGAATTAAAGGACTAAATAAGTTTACTTATAAATTAGCACCATCATCGAACGGTCACCAAGTTTATAACGAGTACCACGAATCAAGGTTAGGAAATTTAATTGTCAAAACCAATTATATCATTGAAAATGAACTAATAAACTCATAGCCAGACTTAGCGTATGTCGAGTAACGTGTAGTGGTCATAAGACTACAAGGACGAGTAACCGGAAATATATTGGAAGGACGAGTGGAAATTTTATGAAGAGATCAAATATAACAAGGTCAACGTGAGAACTCGAGGTTGCCATATGAGAGGCATATCCCTACCTATTTCTGAACTGATTCCGGGACGGAATCCTTTTAAGGGGGGCAGACTGTAACAACCCAAATTTTTGACATCGGTAAAAGACCTTTATGAATGATAATATAATAACTTGAATTTCTGAGACCTTGAAAAACGTTTAATGAATAGTAACCCTGACGGACGGGAAAAACTTTTGAGCCCACACTATGTAGTGCATGAGAAAATGAGTTCAGAGTTGATATTATGATTATATGTACCAAATGAGTGTATGTAAACGCTATTAGTTTTCGAAGAAAACGAACTTTGAAAAATGACCATATTTACGAATCATCGAGGATTACGGGAATCACGATATAATTACAAGATTAAAACCCTATGGATTTATATTCAAGTATGATAATTAAAAATATAAGGAATAAATACTAAAGGAATTACGTCGCGAACCATTTACGAATAAGTATTACGAAAACGTTTAAGCGACCGAGCGAACGCGTAAACGATTAAATAAACGTAACGCACTAACTAAACCATGGTAAGAGAGTAACCATGGTTACTTTATCAAATAGTAAGCTAACCATAGGATTATCAAGCAAGCTATCCAAATAATGTGCTAAGGAAGCTAACATAAGTAGTTTCTAGGAAGCTACCAAAGATTTGTCCCTAAGATTTGCAACAAGAATAAACCTAGGATTCAACCTAGGAGAATAAAAATCAATTACAAGATCTTCCACCCCATTTCCTATAATTTACCTATCAAATCAACCAAGCTAAGCAACCCAGAGGAGTATAAATACCCCCTTGATGCTTCCATTCGGCCCTAATGCAAAAGAAGGGGAAATCCAATTCAAAATCTCAAGTTCTAGCCATGGTAAAATCATCCCATTAATTCTCAAGCCTCCTAGCAATTAAACTAAGGTAATAAAATTCTTTCATCTCTTTTTATCAACGTTTGATGGGTGAAATAAATTCAAAAAACTCACCAGTGAATAGTATAAATAGTAACCTCTCTTTGGTTTCTTGATTTCAATGGTGGTTTTAGGTTTCAAAAATCATACCAAGCACTTCCAAGCCTCCACCATCATGAAGAACACATCTCCAGCTTTCAAGAAAGGTAAAAATATTTGGCCCAACTTTATTTAAGATTCATTTTTAAGATCCATTTAGTATGTGGTAGAAAACTTAGTTTAAGAGGTGGTATTGTTTAGATCTTGAAGTTTAAGTTGAGTAGATTTAAGATTGGTTGTTGTTTCCTCAAGAACATGATGTTCTTAAGAGGAGTTTATGTGTTGATGATGAAATGATTATTTTTGGTGGTTGTGTTAAGAGTTAGGGCGTAAACGAAACCCCGATCGTAAACGTCACTCCGTTAAAACCAATGAATCGTAACTTTAAGTTTTTGCAGAAAAACCCGGAGTTTTAAACTATAGTTTCTTGAAAAATAACCCTTGATTATGATAGGAAATGTTATAAGGATCGTTTAGGCGCTTTAATCGCTTGATTCCGATTTACGGATCAAAAGTTATGGTCATTTTAGTAAAAGTAATTTACGTGACAAAAATTGCTACAAATCACGAACTTTGAAAATATAAAGGATCGACTTAAAAGTATTCATAAATCATGAAATTTTTACAGAGAGTAACATATTGAGTTTCCTAACTGCCATAAAATTTCAAGTGAAAATAATGATATTTCAATTTTATAAAAATATCGGAGCCGAGATCGCGCGAGTAGAAACCGTAAGAATCTATAATCGGAGCCGACAGCGATAAAGAGAATGAACCTAAGATACTTAGAAAAATGAAGCGACCATAATGTGAATAAGAACTTGAAGGAATAATAAGGGTAGTATAAGTTGAGAGGGTGCATAATAAGTAGCGCATAAGTGCGAGTCGCCGTAAATTAGGACGGGACCTAACAAAACGAATTGTGTTTATGATTATAGATTTCCGAGAAGAACCTAGAGCATCCTCCACCTCGAGATACCCAGGCAAGTTTTCAAACCCTACCTTTTAAGAACTGTTGTGTTTTGAATATTTTAAAAGACTGTGAAATATGCATAAGATTGCTTTAAACTGTTTTACGAAGTTTGAGATGTATTACATTACTCAATTGTTGATAATTTCTAATATATGTTCATACCAAGTTCGATATATTATATTTAGACTGAGAGTCGGTTGGTGTAAGCTTATAAAAACCCGGAGGTATCCCGGAGGAGTTTATAATTGAGAACGTTAACGCTAGCGAATAGCGTGGCGTGTATATATTTTAGACCGAGGATCGGTCAGTTAAATTGATGAAAACCCGGAAGTATTCCGGAGGTGCTTATTTAAGAATATTAACGCTACAGTAGAGCGTGATGTATAAGTTGTAAGACCGAGAGTCGGTCAGTTTGGTTTTATAAAGTATAAACCTGGGAATCATCCCGGAGATGTTTTGGACGATTATAAGTCCATAGTAGTACATTTTAAAGGGACTCATCGTCCACTTACGAAATATTAAAACACCTCGAACTTTTATTAAAACGATTTCCCAACGATCATATTCCCTCAACTATATTTTATTGTTCGAATAATAAATACTATATACTTATTCCTTATTATGGGAGTAGTATACTCCAATGATTATTTATTTCAAACCCGATTAATCATTGTAGATTATTAATTATGTAGACACAAACTAGTTGAGGAATATTATTTTAAAAATTCTTTTAGAGAGTAAACTCATTCGAGGTTTAATTATTTATCGACTATTATTTAATTAATTATCATTTATTAAAGGGTTTATTATTGATGTAAAAATTATAGATCCTGATTTAAAATATACTTTCTAATTTCGGAATATCATTCGAATAATTTCAGATCGTCGGTAAATATTATCCCGACATATTTAATATGTTGAATATAGTTTCGAGAAGAAACTTTTCCCCTTATTAGTTATCTGTTGACAACGGTCAACTCACATCCTTAGTACTTTCTCTGAAATTCTCGGAAGTACGTATATACATATATATACACTTATATCTTAGAGAGATAAGTTATTTATATCAACAAGCAAAACGCTTGGGGAACTTCGATGGGTTCGAGTTCTCGAGATTGAGAGAATTCTTTTAAAGGACAAGGGAGGGGTAGACTCTGGTACTATGTGTGCTAGATGGGCTACCAAAGGTACCGCAGGCGAAGGTACTCAGTGTACTCAGGAACTTGTGAAGTATGTGTATACTTGAAAATGGGACACGTAGCTCGAATGCGGCAAGGGTGATACCCGAGAGATGACGGTTTCGTCCTTCTACTAGTATAAAAGGTTACTTTATCGCAGTATGACTGATCATCGTATATGGTGGCTCCAGTGAATGTCCAAACCCTTCCAATTAGAATTGTGATGTAATACCGTAACCCAAGCCTAGGTGCTGGGATTACTATTAAGGTATTCGCAGGTTATTAAAACCCCCCTTAATGAATTATTTTTATAAAAAGGTGTGTATCACCAAGGAAAACTATTTTCGAATAAAACATAACTATCAAATATGATGTTCTACGTGAGTTTATCATACAGTCATTTTGCATACTGTACATTATTATGATGGGCATTATAGCTCACTCTTGCTTTCTTTTAAATGACACAACACAACAGATAAAAGTATGTCGGTGTGGGACCTAGTCGCTTGCAGTCATGGGGAGGATCCCTGGCAGCTTTGTCTCAGGTGTGCTAGAGTATCAGATAGATATAAGATATCAGTCGTAAGTATTGTAACTTCATGTAGAGGTTATAAATAATTGTTTGAGATCATGTAAAGTACATTCGAGTGTAATAAAAGAAGATTACATCTTGTATGTCATTTCTAAGACTATAACTTGAGTGTGTGAGTATGAGATTGGGGTCTGTGGACTATTGAATCAATACCAAGTTACACATGAGCGAAGTGAAAGGAATATGTCCTAAGTCCAATCATGTATTAGGATTTAGGAATAACTTCCTGTGTAATCTGTTTTGATTTCATTGATATTAATAAAAGACTTGTTTTGTTTTTATTACGGGCTTTATCTATTTAAGTGTTTAAATAAGATATACCATAGTTTAGAGTAAAGCTTTTTATGGATTATGATGAGATCATAATAGTGAGACCTAAAAGATGATAACTCTAAACTTAAATAGTTCATGGTCGTAGGATTACTAACTGGTAATTAATAATCCGCAGAGATCGGTACATACTATGATTGCTTCATTATGAAGGATGTCTGTTCTCATAGACATTTGTGTGGTGACACTATAGCTAGTATGTAGGTGCTTATTATAGAATAAGTTCACTGAACATGACTCGCCCAGCTGAACAACTGATGGAGTTCACTCACGTGTCAGCAGTTGTTCACATAGTGATAGTTGTACAAGTATCCTTATACTTGAGGTCATCATAGTCATCTTGTGTATACTGAACTATGCTTTGGTTTAGTTCTTAGTCTCCAGGGACAATTATTAGGGCTCTACTGGGTATAGGAATTTGTACACGAAGATAGTGTATCATCAATAAAGGATCTACCCCTTCCAGTGAAGGAAGCGAATGTTCAAGGCTGATCCACTTATGCTAGTTCAGGAATCTCTGGCCAGAGTGAATGAAATTAGAAAGGAGTTTCTAATTTGCATAGAACTAAGCATAGTAAATGGTAAGCAAGTGATTAAATTAGATAGGCTTGACACGAGATCCATGCCTTGTATTTAATCGGGACATTGTAGGGTAGAAGGAGTTTATTGTACGGTAACTATCCACTGAATAGGTTCTTGGCATTCTAAGCAGTGAATTCATATTATCCGGATAGTCGCGATATGCTGAGAAGTATCCCTCACGATGTAGAATAAATGTGATTAATTAATTAATCATTTTTAATAAATTAGAGAATTTATATAAATAATGATAAAATAGTTTTATTATTATTTATTTCTACTACCGGCTTAATATTGAACCTACAGGGTCACACCATAAAAAGAGAATGATTTAATGGTGGAGGAATTAATTAATAATGGCTAATAATTATTTATTTATGAAATAAATAATTAATTGGCAAATTTAATAATTGATTAAATGAGATTTAATTGATTATAAATTAATTAAGAAAAGTTCTTAATATTATTAATTTAAAGGATTTAATTTTTGGAAATTAAATCAAGAGAGAGAATTATTTCTAAAGTGTTTAGAAAAAGGATTAATAATTAAAAGGTGTTTTAATTATTAATAAGAATAATAAATGGGTTAATAATAATAATATTTTATGGGAAAATTTCAGCTGAAAATTTTGCCTATAAATATACTATTATAAACCCTATTTTTATTCCAACCCCAATTTTTATAAAAACCTAATTCTCTCCACCTCCTCCTCCTCCTAAACGTCATTTTCTTGGTGGATACCGGTGGAGTGCTTCACGTTTGAGGAGCAGCTGCTAAGGATCTCCGATCGTTGCTTTTGGATCGCTATTAAAGGTTAGTAATCGATCCATATGTTTTTACCATGATTTATATGCTTTTATTTGGATTTTGTATGTGTAAAAGTGTTTTACCATGCCTCCGCTGCGATTAAAATCCAACAATGGTATCAGAGCATAGGTTGTATGCATATAGATCTGTGGTAAAAATTTCAGAATTTTATGTGCTTGTATGAATTAATTATGATTTTTACAAGTTATATTATGGATTAATTTTGTCTGATGAGAAATCGTTTCTCATAATAATTTTGAATGTTGATCTGGGTTCTACAAGTGTTGTAGATCGTCTGGGTATTTTTTTCATAATTTTATGATGTATAGATTTTTTATTATGAATTTTTGAAGTTCTTGTAATTAAATTCGTAATTAAATAATCATATATATATATATAAATTGAAAGTATGTATATATATATCTGCTGATGCTGCTTGTCTGACTGATGGCACGGGAAGCAAAGCAAGGGACAGAACTGTCAGGCGCGGCGATCGAGGAAAAGCACGGCTGCTGCTGCAGGCGCGTGTGGCGCACGCGCGCGCGAATGGGTGTCACGCATTCCGGGAATGCGTTACACCATGTGGCGCATTCGCGGAATGCGTTACAACTTTTAATGGCTTAAAAGGGTTGTAACGCATCACCGGAATGCGTTACAGAGCTTGTAACGCGTTCCTGTAATGCGTTGTAGCCCGACTGTCCACATTAAATTTGATTTTTTGGGAGTTTCGTAACTCCGATTTGGGCGTGCAATATATCGTTGGATTCGTTTTTCTGAGACGGAACTAATGGAGTGATCAAATTTTAGTTTATATAAAAGTTTTGAACCGTTTATATTTCCGAAAGTGTTTTAAAGCTGTTTTTAACTGTTTTAACTGCTTTTAAATGCTTCATGTGATACATAGCGATGTATAATGCTTAGAACAATATGCTAGATGATGTAACATGCCTACCTTGATGTTTATTCATGTTGATATATGTGATATATGCTTAGTTTATCATGCGATGATAAATTTAGGTGAACTTAAATGAACATAAGGCGTTTGTTAGACAACCTAGTATAGTGAAATTGTTTCATAACCTTAATAACAATATTATGAATACAATCATGAGATTCTTGTGTTTATGAAACACATAATTGAATATGAATTTTCGATATGAGAGAAAGGATGATTCTGTCAACAACAGATTTCTATCTGTAAGAAAGGGTTATTAAGTGACGCCTCTTAACAATGCTCCACCCGATCTGGGAATCATCTGATTATTGATTATTGATTTGAAATATTTAATTTAAAAGGAAGAATCTCTTTATAATATGATTATGATTGTAACGTAATATAATCCCTCTAAAATTAAATAATATCAAGTAGTAATTGGCCAATGACACAACGGGCTTGTGTCGGTCATAGCCTTCCAACATGATAGAAAAGTAGTTCTTATTTTTGAATCATTGTCGGTTCGTGCTACAGCCGAGGGCTTTGATTTCGAAATAAGAAATACTTTTCTATTACATAGAGATGTGTACATTGAATAAGAATCTAAAGGTCGGTACGTGCCACAGCCGTGGGCCTTTGGGGACTGATTCAACTGTACGGAATGTTGGGTTAGACTTGACTTAGAATATTGAGTTTGTCGTGCCACAGCCGTGACTCAATTATTCAAGAGGCTAAATTTTGATTAGGGAATAACATAAGATGTAATTGACAAGAGTTGTCTGCCTATTGAACATTACATGGCGGTTCGTGCCACAGCCGGGGTTGTGTAATGGAATGTAGGATCCCTATTTCCACTAGCATTATGAATGCTTAATTTTTCACGTAGGGGGTTGCATAAATTAGATAAACTAGTGGGAGCCACTTATGAATAAAGAGCCGATTCATATAGTGTTTTAAAATGAAATCGAATATTTGCTAAGTGTTGTTATGTGTTTATCATTTACAGATTTACTTTGTACGTCATGTCTTCTGCACTATCACTCAGGAGCATACTAGATACTCACAAGTTGACTGGTCCTAATTATGCTGACTGGCTTCGAAACTTGAGAATTGTTCTCAGGATTGAGAAGCTGGAATACGTGATTGACTCACCTAAGCCAACTGAAACTGCTAGCGATGCGCATAATGATGAACATGTTGTGTATCGTAAGTGGATAGATGATGCAAATGTTGCTCAATGCATCATGCTAGCTTCCATAAACATTGAGCTATAGAAGCAATATGAGCATATGGATGCTCACACTATCCTCATGCATCCACAAGAGTTGTATGATGTGGGGGGGGAGGACAGCTCGATATGAGATATCGAAGGAGTTGTTCGGTTGTAGGATGTCTGAGGGATCATCTGTGAATGACCATGTACTTAAGACGATCAATTTGATTGAATATCTTGGACAACTTGGTTTTGCCATGGATGGGGAGCTGAGCCAAGACTTGGTCTTGCAATCGCTTCCGAGTTCATTCTCGCAGTTTGTTGTGAACTTTCACATGAATAAGTTGGATGTCAGCCTGCCTGAACTCCACAACATGTTGAAGACTGCGGAATCGAATTTTCCCCCTAAGAAGAGTTCTGTTCTTCTAATTGGTGAAGGTTCCAATCCTAAGAAAAGGAAGAGGAACTCTTCCAAGAAGAAGAAAGTAGGTGAAGAAAAGCCGGTTCCACCAAAAGCTGAAGACCCCAAGAGCAAAGTTGTTTGCTTTCACTGTAACAAGGTGGGGCACTGGAAGAGGAACTGCAAGGTTTACCTTGCAGAATTGAAGAAGAAGAAGGGTAGTGAGACTGCCGCTTCTGATTCAGGTATGTTCATGATAGAAGTGAATATGTTATTAAGCCAAATTTCTACTTGGGTATTAGATACCGCCTATGCTTCTCACATCTGCAATTCGTTGCAGGGACTAGGGAGAAGTAGGACTCTTGAGGAAGAGGAGGTGATTCTACTGATGGGAAATGGAGCAAGAGTTGCTGCTAAAAATGTAGAATCGTTTCATTTACATATGCCTACGGGCAAGACTATTGTTTGAAATAATTGTTATTTTGATCCCTCGATTGTGAGGAATATTATTTCTATTCCCATGTTAGACTTGGCTGGATTTTCATTTATTATTGAGAATAATGAATGTTCTATTCTTAGAGATAATATTCTATATGGACGTGGTGCTTTAAATAATGGTCTGTATATATATGACATAATTTACTTCAGATTGAACAAACTAATAAAAGAAAAGGGATGATGAAAATCTCACTTTATTGTGGCACTGCAGTCTCCATTTAGTGGACATGGAGAGAGGGCTGCAGATTTGCTAAGATTGGTACACACAAATGTATGTGGACCAATGTCTACACAAGCCATGGGTGGATTTTCATACTTCATTACTTTCATAGATGATAGATCTGGATTCGGATATGTGTTTGATGAAACACAAGTCTGAGGCCTTTGAAAAGTTCAAAGAATATAAGTATGAAGTGGAGAAACAACCAAACATAGTATTATAACTCTTTGATCAGATCGAGGTGGTGAATACTTTAATGGAGTGTTTCTAGATTATCTCAAAGTAGATGGTATAGTCTCCCAGTGAATGCCACCAGATTGGTATCTAAAAGGAGAAGTCGAACTTTATTAGACATAGTTCGGTCCATGATGAGCTATGCAAATCTTCCAGTATTCCTATGGGGTTACGCATTGGAAACCTCATCATATTTACTGAATAAGGTGCCTTCCAAATCTGTTCCTCAAACTCCGTATGAGATATGGAAAGAAAGGAAACCGATTCTTAAACACGTTAAGATTTGGGGATGTCCAGCTTATGTCAAATAAGTTGACCCAGATAAGCTGGAATATCGATCCGTAAAATGTAGTTTTGTGGGATATCCTAAAGAGACTTTAGGGTATTATTTTTACACCGATCATCGGGTGTTTGTCTCCAGACATGCTACCTTCTTGGAAAAGGAGTTTATCCTTGAAGGAAACAGTGGGAGCAAAATTGAACTTGATGAAGTTCAAGAAGCACAAACTACTATGGATCAAGTGGAAACACCTGTTCTGACTGAACAACCTTTTGTGGAACAGCCCATTCATAGGTCAGGGAGAGTGTCTCGCCAACCTGAGAGGTAATATGGGCTTGTCATTGAGAATGACAATGAGTTGTCAATCATTGATGATGACGACCCTGTGACATATAATGAGGCTATGAGTAGTGTTGACTCAGAGAAATGGCAAAGTGCCATGAAATCCGGAATGGAATCTATGTATACGGTATACGAAAGAATGATTAGAGCAGATGGGCAGGTGGAGACCTATAAGGCCAGGCTTTTGGCAAAAGGATTCAAACAAAGGCAATGGATTGACTTTGATGAAACCTTTTACCTGTAGCCCTGTTAAAATCAGTTCGGATTTTGCTTGCGAATGCTGCTTACTACGACTATGATATCTGGAAAATAGCCAGATGGTTTTCTTTCCAAGAGAAATGAAAACCTAGTGTGTAAGCTGCTGCGAACCATATGTGGTTTAAAGCAAGCTTCTCGTAGATGGAACATCCATTTTGATGAGACAATCAAAGAGTTTGGTTTTATGAAAAATGTAGATGAACCATGTGTCTACAAAAGGGTTAGTGGGAGCGCGATAACATTTCTTGTGTTGTATTGAATTAGAGTTGACACACATAACAACATAGCAGACCCATGTATTAGATACCAGAGTGATTGGCTTTAGTACAAGTGGGAGATTGAAAGGAATATGTCCTAAGTCCAATCATGTATTAGGATTTAGGAATAACTTTCTGTGTAATCTGTTTTGATTTCATTGATATTAATAAAAGACTTGTTTTGTTTTTATTACGGGCTTTATCTATTTAAGTGTTTAAATAAGATATACCATAGTTTAGAGTAAAGCTTTTTATGGATTATGATGAGATCATAATAGTGAGACCTAAAGATGATAACTCTAAACTTAAATAGTTCTTGGTCGTAGGATTACTAACTGGTAATTAATAATCCGCAGAGATCGGTACATACTATGATTGCTTCATTATGAAGGATGTCTGTTCTCATAAACATTTGTGTGGTGACACTATACCTAGTATGTAGGTGCTTATTATAGAATAAGTTCACTGAACATGACTCGCCCAGCTGAACAACTGATGGAGTTCACTCACATGTCAGCAGTTGTTCACATAGTGATAGTTGTACAAGTATCATTAGACTTAAAGTCATCATAGTCATCTTGTGTACACTGAACTATGCTTTGGTTTAGTTCTTAGTCTCCAGGGACAATTATTAGGGCTCTACTGGGTATAGGAATTTGTACACGAAGATAGTGTATGATCAATAAAGGATCTACCCCTTCCAGTGAAGGAAGCGAATGTTCAAGGCTGATCCACTTATGCTAGTTCAGGAATCTCTAGCCAGAGTGAATGAAATTAGAAAGGAGTTTCTAATTTGCATAGAACTAAGCATAGTAAATGGTAAGCAAGTGATTAAATTAGATAGGCTTGACACGAGATCCATGCCTTGTATTTAATCTGGACATTCTAGGATAGAAGGAGTTTATTGTATGGTAACTATTCACTGAATAGGTTCTTGGTATTCTAAGTAGTGAATTCGTATTATCCGGATAGTCGCGATATGCTGAGAAGTATACCTCACGATGTAGAATAGATGTGATTAATTAATTAATCATATTTAATAAATTAGAGAATTTATATAAATAATGATAAAATAGTTTTATTATTATTTATTTCTACTACCGGCTTAATATTGAACCTACAGGGTCACACCATAAAAAGTGAATGATTTGATGGTGGATGAATTAATTAATAATGGCTAATAATTATTTATTTATGAAATAAATAATTAATTGGCAAATTTAATAATTGATTAAATGAGATTTAATTGATTATAAATTAATTAAGAAAAGTTCTTAATATTATTAATTAAAGGATTTAATTTTTGGAAATTAAATCAAGAGAGAGAATTATTTCTAAAGTGTTAAGAAAAAGGATTAATAATTAAAAGGTGTTTTAATTATTAATAAGAATAATAAATGGGTTAATAATAATAATATTTTATGGGAAAATTTCAGCTGAAAATTTTGCCTATAAATATACTATTATAAACCCTATTTTTATTCCAACCCCAATTTTTATAAAAACCTAATTCTCTCCACCTCCTCCTCCTCCTCCTAAACATCGTTTTCTTGGTGGATACCGGTGGAGTGCTTCACGTTTGAGGAGCAGCTGCTAAGGATCTCCGATCGTTGCTTTTGGATCGCTATTAAAGGTTAGTAATCGATCCATATGTTTTTACCACGATTTATATGCTTTTATTTGGATTTTGTATGTGTAAAAGTGCTTTTACATGCTTCCGCTGCGATTAAAATCCAACACGAAGGATGGCGTGACGACCCAGATTCCTGACCCCGGATTTGGGGGCGTTACATTATATCTGGCCTACTAGCTGTTAAGTACAGAAGTGAGCCAACCATGCCCCTATAACTTGAAATATCCATAAACTTTTCAGTAGTGTTTAATTCAAGCTTAGTTGCAGTGGCCATGGGAGTTTTTGCAGATGTGTAATCCATTAGATCAAACTTCTTTAAAAGATCATAAATGTATTTAGTTTTACTAATGAATATTCCATCACTAACTTGCTTAACTTGCAAACCAAGAAAGTAAGTTAGTTCTCCCATCATACTCATTTCATACTTACTTTGCATCAATTTGGCAAACTTTTTGCAAAAAAATTCATCTGTAGAGCCAAAAATAATGTCATCTACATAAATTTGAACAAGTATACTAGAGCCATTAACATTTCTAAAGAAAAGAGTTTTGTCTACAGTACCTCTAGTGAAGTGATTATCTAAAAGAAATTTTGACAAAGTGCCATACCAGGCTCTAGGTGCTTGTTTCAGTCCATAAAGTGCTTTCAAAAGATAGTAAACATATTCTGGAAAGTTTGGATCTTCAAAACCAGGAGGCTGACTGACATAGACTTCCTCCTCCAAATCTCCATTCAGAAAGGCACTTTTGACATCCATTTGATAGACTTTGAAATTGGCAAGAGCTGCATAGGCTAAGAAGATTCTGATGGCTTCAAGTCTTGCAACAGGAGCAAATGTTTCATCAAAATCTATTCCTTCTTGTTGACAATAGCCCTTAGCAATCAATCTAGCTTTGTTCCTGACTACTATGCCATTTTCATCCATCTTGTTTCTGAATACCCATTTGGTGTCTATTGGATTATTTCCTTTAGGCTTGGGCACCAGCTTCCATACCTTATTCCTCTCAAATTGGTTTAGCTCCTCCTGCATAGCTAAAATCCAATCAGGATCCAACAAAGCTTCTTCTACCTTCTTTGGTTCTTCCTTAGAAAGAAATCCGTTGTATAGACATTCTTCTTGAGTTCCTCTCCTTGTTTGAATTCTAGAAGATACATCACCAATGACGAGCTGAAAGGGATGATCCTTTGTCCATTTCCTTTGTTGAGGTAGATTAGCTCTAGATGAAGAGGCCTCATTGTTGTCTTGATGTGTGATTGAGTTTAGATTATTAGAAACTCCCCCTGAGTTAATGGATCTTTGATTTGAGAAAGGGGAACTTTCTGTAAGTGATCTATTCTGATCTCCAACTTCTTTTGAAGACCCGACGGATGGTGAATTTTGAGTACCGACAGATGAAGTTGGTTGTCTCCCGACGGATAAAGCAGATTGTTATCCTTTGATACTGTTTCTTGATCACTTTCATCATCACTGTCAACACTAACCATCTCCACATTGTCAAATATGAGGCTCTCATGGTAATCTTCATCTTGCAGTCCTTCAATCTTTTTATCATCAAACACAACATGTATTGATTCCACAACAATGTTGGTTCTTAGATTGTAGACTCTATATGCTTTACCAACAGCATATCCAACAAAAATTCCTTCATCTGCTATCACATCAAACTTCCCATTCTGATCAGTTTGATTTCTCAAGATATAACATTTGTAGCCAAAGACATGAAGAAAATTTAGAGTTGGATTCTTGTTCTTGAACAATTGATAGGGAGTCATGCATTTTGCTTGATTAACCAGAGAAATATTCTGAGTGTAGCATACAGTATTTACAACTTCAGCCCAGAAATATGTTGGTAACTTAGACTCTTCAAGCATTGTCCTTGCAGCATCAATAAGTGATCTGTTCTTCCTTTCTACTACTCCATTTTGTTGTGGAGTTCTTGCTGTTGAAAACTCATGGAAAATCCCATTTTCTTCATAAAATGCTCTCATGACAGAATTCTTGAACTCAATTCCATTGTCACTCCTGATTCTTCTAACTTTGGAATCAGGATGATTATTGACTTGCCTTATGTGATTGATGATGATTCCACTAGCCACATCTTTAGATTTTAGGAAATATATCCAAGAGAACTTTGAGAAATCATCTACAATTACTAGGCAAAATCTTTTCCTTTAGATGGACAACACATTGACTGGTCCAAACAAATCCATGTGTAGTAGTTGCAAAGGTTCTTCAATTATTGAATCAAGCTTCTTTCTGAATGATGCTTTGATCTGCTTTCCTTTTTGGTAGGCATCACACAATCCATCCTTAGAAAACTCCATTTGAGGAATACCTCTCACCAGTTCTTTCTTTACAAGTTCATTCATGGTCTTGAAGTGTAAATGGGATAGCTTCTTATGCCATAACCAACTTTCATCCTGACTTGCTTTGCTGAGAAGACAAGTAACATATTCTGCATTTGATGAGTTGAAGTCGTCTAGGTACACATTTCCTTTTCTCACTCCAGTGAGAACCACTTTGTTGCTCCTTTTGTTTGTCACAACACAGGCTTCAGAGTTGAAGTTTACTGAATTGCCTTTATCACATAGTTGGCTGATACTCAACAAATTGTGCTTGAGACCATCAACTAAGGCAACCTCCTCAATGATGACATTGTCTTTTGAAATCAAGCCATATCCCATAGTATAACCCTTGCTGTCATATCCAAAAGTAATACTTGGGCCAACTCTCTCCTTGAACTCTGTGAGCAGGGTAGAATCACCAGTCATGTGTCTTGAACAACCACTATCCAAGTACCATAGATTCTTTCTATTTCCCTGCACACATCAAAATCAAATCAAGTTGATTTTGGTACCCAAGTTTCCTTGGGTCCTGCCTTGTTAGCTTTCTTTTTCTGTTTCTTAGGTTTGATCTCATTTGACTTGGGGATATCAGATTCATCCTTAGTCATTTGAGTTGGACTTTTGAAACCATTCGTTACAGCATAATTATCATGCATATTTTGATTAACAGGAAATGGCATGCTACTAGTAAACATGTTATTTCAGTAAGGCATGCTAAATGGCATTTGTGGCATACTAATGCAGCATAATAAGGATTAGATGCAAATGGCATATTAGCAAACCGTGCATTCATCTTTTGTGTAGACATAGCATTCATAGGCATAGAAGGCATGGCATTTATTTTGGGAAAATGAGGTGGCACGGATATGGAAGTAGGCATGGAAGTTTTGCAATTAACAGACAAATGATTTACACTACCACACTTGACACAGATTTTTCTACGAGCATATTTATCAGGTGTGTAGTTGTTATGCTTGTTAATTCCTACTTTACCATTTCTATTATTTTTCTTTTTAGCCTCTGTTTTAATCTCAATCTTTTCCAATCTGTCACTCAATTGCTTGACAGTCATATGACCAATATTAGCTTTTTTTCTCCTTCTTCACTTGACTGGATTCTCTTGGAACAAAATTCTTGGAAACTGATCCATATTTCTCATTTAACTTGGCAAGTTTGGCTTTACTCACAGGTTTGCTCATAGTCAACGGATGAGGATTTATATCACTCGACGGATAACCCTTTTTGTTATCTGACGGATGACCCTCATCATCCGTCGAGTCTACATCTTTTAGCAATCTTTCAACCAAATTGGATTCCAGCTTCTCCTTATTCTTCTTCCAGGCTGCATCACAAAAGGACTCAATACCTTTAACTTTGGTGATTTGAGCATGAACCTCTCTAGATATTTTTCATGCCTTAATCACCTCCTGTTCTCATTCAAGCTGCTGCTTCAAGATCTCTTCTTTCTTCAATGACTCAGTTAATTCATCCTTAGCAATTTTACACTCAGTTCTCAATTTTTCAAATTCAATGAACTGAGACTCTAGCGCATTATTCCTCTCACTTAAAAACAAATTTTTTTCTTTGATTTTAGCGTTTTCCTTAGTAAGAGATTTAAGTGTAACACGCAAATGATATAATTTTGTAGATAAATGTGCAAGGTTAGTGGTGATTACCTGATTACTTGAAGAACTTGTTTCTGTTTCATCAGACTTGGCCATTAGGGCTATATTGACATAGCTGCCATCCTCATCCTCATCCAGACCATCTGCTGCCCAATCATTTTCTTGTGTAATGAAAGCCCTTTCCTTTTGTTTGAGCAACTCAAAGTATTTCTGTTTATAATCCACATGCTCAAACTTCTTTTTGCTGGAATCTGACTTTCTACACTCACTGGCAAAGTGCCCTGCTAAGCCACATTTGAAACATTTGAATTTTGATTTATCCACCATGTTTCTATTTGGCTTAGCTGCTCCAAAGTTTTTCTTGAACTTGAGCTTGGAAAATCTTCTGGAAAGAAATGCAAGATGTTCATCAATATCCTCCATATCATCTTGGCTCAAAGAATCTTCATTTTCTGCTACCAGCCCCTTGCTCTTGTTTTCACATACCTTTGAAGTTGATTCAACAGCTTCCATCTTCATCTCCTTCTCTTTCTCTAACTCAGCAACTAGTACAATGGATCCTCCTTTATTCTTTCCTCTCTCCATCCTCTCATCTTGCTCTATATCAAGCTCATAAGTTTTCAGGATGCCATACAGTCTCCCCAAAGTAAACTCCTTGTAATCGTGAGAGTTACTCAATGAGACTGTCATAGGTTTCCATTCCTTTGGAAGAGATCTAAGGAACTTAAGATTAGAGTCTTTTTTCTGATAGACCCTTCCATGCAACTTCAGAGTATTTAGTAGTTTCACAACATATCCACAACATAATATATCTGGGCTATCTGTTCGAAGTAATTGAGGTGCTCTTCCGGATCCCCCAATCCATCAAAAGAGTCAAAGTTGTAATGTTTGAGATTTTTTTGTCGAGGGATGGCTTATAGGGAATGACTGAAGGGTGTAAGGGTTTCTCCAATCTCCAATCCGGAATCTTTTTCCATTTTTCGTTGGAGCTCATAAATCATATCTTTCAGATCCTTCTGCCCCTCCTCTTCGTCATCAGAAATGACCTCGGGGGTAGGGTCCCTCCGAGTCCTTTTGCCTTTTGTCTTAGCTAGGAGTCTCTCCTCTTCCAGCTACATTCTTTTCTGAATCTTTAGCTCAAGCTTTTCCTCTTCTTCTCTTCTTCTCTGTTCCTTCATTTCTTCCAACTTTATTTTCCTGGTTGCTTCTGTCTCCTTCCTACTAGGCTCTTTTTGATTCTTTTTTGCCTTGGCTCCGATTCGGTCGAAGACAGATCTCCTAGATTGCTGAGAATCCCCGGACCCTTCTTGCTCATCATCTTGCTCATATTCTATCTGAGTCCGGGCTTGTTTGTCTCTGTAGAGCCTGATTGCTTCAGCCAGTTCATGGCTTGTTAAGTTGGCCATATGCTCCTCTGCAACTCGAACATTGGTATACTTCTACTAATTGAGCTCTATGACATTTCTGGCATCCCGGGGTGCTACTATCCTTTCCAAGACCGGGGTGTGTTGCGTCAATGGTTGCTCCTGGAGGGTCTCTCGATCTCCCCCAGGTTCATGAGCCTGAGAGTGGTCCTGATCCTGGACCTGGGTACTGGCGGAGGGCCTACCAACCGTACCTTTTCCGGCTCTTGCCATTACCACAATTGTACAAATAATTGACCAAGATTTGAGGCTAAAAATGTGGATCTAAGGTTTCTTTTTTGAATATTACAAATAATTTTCAGAATAATACCAAACAAACTTTCTGGGTTTTGCTAACAATACTATTGAACAAGAAAATCAGGCTCTAGAACACAAAGACAATATGCAAACCAAAGCAGATCTGGGTTTTTGTTAGGTCCCAATGTGTTTGTAGAAGGGGGGGTTGAATATAAACAGTATTGAATAATCGAATTAAATACGGAATAAAAAATGTGAAACAAAATTCAAGTTAAATAAAAATATTATTAAACTTGAAAGGTGTTACAACAACTGTATCGATTACAAGGAATTTATCTCAAATTAATTATCATAAATCTAGAATAAATTCGACATGAACTTTTTCTATTTTTGTAATAAAAAGATTCAAATGCTAAACGCAATTTGAGATTAAGTTCTAGGGATTTTGATCCGCTAGATTGTTACACAAGAACAAGAGAATGATTTCTAGTTGATTGGATTTAACATTACAAACTAGAAATTGTGATATTGAATTAGCAGATAAGATGAAATATTTGGCTGCTTTTTCTCTCTGTATATTCTTGACTTCTTTTCTGTTGAATTGTTAATTCTTGAATGGCTGCTTCTGCTTCTTTTTAAACAATCCAACCGAGAGAAAAGAACTGGAATGACAATCTCTTTTGCTCAGCAAGACTTTCGGTAGGACTATCTTTAGAACTAGCAAGACAATCAGAATGAACTAGAAAGACTTTCGGTATGACTATTGATTGTCATACCGATTGTCATATTAGTTCAAATCAGATTGTCTTACTGAATTAATAACATATTTTAATCTAATAATAATTCTGATAAGACAATCAACTGAATTAGCATGACTTTCGGTATGACTATTAATTGTCATACCGATTGTCATACTAATACAATCAGTTGTTTTGTTGAATTAATAACAGATTTTAAATCAATTAAAATTCTGAAAAACCTTAATATTAATTCTGAATTAATTAATCAATTAATTCAATTAATCAATAAATTAATCTTTGCAGATATAATTTATTTTCTTAATTAAATTATATGACTTAATTAATTAATAGAGAATTAATACTAACCCTGAGCAGCAACCAATCTTCTGAATATCTTCTGAAAATCACTGAGAATTATGAATCAATTCCACCACTTCAATGTTGACACTCGATGTACTGTCTGGTTCATGAGTGACTAACTTCCGTGACGTTTATTCATATCTTGACTTTGATACTTTGATTTTCTTCAGATTAAATCCTTGTAATTAATTGATACTCTGACGAGATCTCTGTCACTTGATTAAATCCACAACCTTGATTTATATCACTGAGGCTTGATCAATTTCTTGAACTTCTTGATAAGTGGCATTTTATACCACTTAGAACGTCTTAAAATGGCTTAAATTGGTGTCTTGAAATTAAGTATTTTGTGTATTTGATACGTTTTTCTAGTGTTTATGCATTTCAGGGTATTAGTTGCATTTCGGAGGAGGAATCATCAAGAATAAGCCTTGGCATGTGTTCACCATTGAGAGAGGAAAAGAACGGGCAGATTACGGCGAAGAAACGGAGCAAACCTGGAAATTTTCCAGTAGGGTCCTGCGCGCCCGCGCAGCAATGCTGAGCGGCCGCGCAACAGCCTTGCGCGCCCGCGCAGAAATGCTGAGCAGCCGCGCAGGGTCGGGGAAAAAGATATATTATTTTAGACTTCTACTTCTGTTTGGCTTCCAACTTCTATGTAATCTGAGTTTTATGGGACTATTATATAGGTAGATTTGAGACGTTTTCATAGAGTATTAAGAGGAGATTATGTTTTAGATTGTGTTTTGCAAGAAGCGAAGGAGATAAGGAAGAAGACCGATTTAGCACACAGCAACGAAGAGGAAGCATATATTCTTGTGATTCTTGTTTCGTTGTAACGTTGGATGCTAGTTTTCTTGCTTTGACTTATTTACTCTTGTGACGTACTCTATTTTAATATAATCAGTTTAGTTATTATTTTCTTGTGTTTGTTTATCATGATTTCATATGAACCCATGATGGCGATATGTTCTATTATGGGCTAATCGTGATCATGGGGTTGCAACGGATTTATTATGGAATTCTTTAGTTAATTGTCTAATACTTTAGTATGTGATGATTGCATGATCTCTAGTATTGGTTATGCGTATTCGTCTTATGTGCGTCGCGAACATATAAGATAGGGTGTTAATCTCTTGTGAAGCGACGGTGGATCTTGAGATTTAGAACTTGCCATGCTAGCATAGGTTCATGTACGTTGTGCATGATTAGTGGGTAACTCTAACAGTTTTATTTGCCCTATGTAATCAAAAAGGGATAACTTGTGCTTAAATCGTTGTGTTGTCAATTTCTGTAGACATATAGGAACTCAACATAATTGATGACTATTCAACTTCTATCTTAATTGTGGATGTTTGGTAGAATGGTATTAGTACAATGAAAGTTGGCTTTTATTAGTTTCGTGTTATTCGATTAATATCATCACTGTCACATGCTAAAGGTAATAACTATGGCTATAGAAGGAAGTAATAATGAAGTTGTGATCTCATGAGTGTTTTATTATTGATAAATTGAAGTGTTAGTTAAGTGGTTAATTAAGTAGTTAATTATAGTTAATATTTAATCAACAATTTTAAGTGTTATTATCTTAACATTGAGAAGTAGTCATACATTGGTGAGTGAGTTAAATTAGACAATAAATTAGTCTGAGTCTCTGAGGGAACGAACTAGAAAGTATTCTATATTACTTGCGAACGCGTATACTTGCGTGAATATTAGTGCGTGATTTCGCCCTAACAAGTTTTTGGCGCCGCTGCCGGGGACTCGGCGTATTTGTTTAGTTTATGTACTTACCATCATTGGTCATTAGGACTCAGTGATTAGGACATAGTAGTTACTTACTCTTTTCGGTTGTGTTTCAGGTACTTTAGCAAGCGTTTATGCAAACTCGTTCTCGTGCTCGCAAGAGGACCTTAGATACAGCTGAAGAGAAAGACGAAGTTCTTGATACACCGGATAAGTTAGATTTTGAGGATTCGGATTCAGGAACTGAGCAGAAAGAACCAGTAAACATGGGAGATCGTATTGTTCAAGCTGATCCAGCTCTCATGGATTTTTCTCGGCCTAAAATTGATGACATTCAGTCAAGCATCCTTCATCCGGCTATTCAAGCTAACACCTTTGAAATCAAGCCGGGCACTATTCAGATGGTGCAGAATTCTGTTTCTTTTGGAGGAGCGGCAACTGAAGACCCCAACATGCACATAAGGAATTTTGTCGAGATCTGCAGCACTTTTAAGTATAATAGCGTGACTGATGAGGCTATCAAGTTGCGGCTTTTCCCATTCTCACTGAGGGATAAAGCTAAAGACTGGTTACATTCTGAACCATCTGGGTCAATCACTACGTGGCAAGATCTTGCGCAAAAGTTTCTGGTGAAGTTTTATCCAATGGCAAAGACTGCTGCTATGAGGAGTGCTCTTACTCAGTTTGCGCAGCAACCTACAGAATCTATGTGCGAGGCTTGGGAACGCTACAAGGAAATGTTGAGAAAATGTCCACATCATGGAATGCCAGATTGGATGGTAATCACTGGTTTTTATAATGGTTTGGGGGCCCAATCTCGGCCCATGCTCGATGCAGCAGCTGGAGGCGCCTTATGGGCTAAAAGCTATACTGAGGCGTACAATCTTATCGAGACGATGGCTGCAAATGAGCATCAGAACCCAACTCAGAGGATGACATCAGGCAAGGTAGCAGGTATTCTGGAAGTTGATGCAGCCAC